>NC_134695.1:6453333-6797500 GCF_050947455.1 Rhinoderma darwinii
TATGTATTTATTCAGGGTGCTTGTGATGGGGTCTGTATTTGTTTATGGGGTTTGGGGACTGCAATAGTTTAGAAGGTCTGGGGTCTGTATGTATTTTATAATCTAGTCTGTGGTCCAATTTTATTAGTCTGAGGAAAAGGGGTTGTACAGGCACGTGTATAGGTCATCAGTATAAAAAACGGTCTGTGCCCGCACCACCCCTTTAATGTATGGGCCTGGGTGTCTAAATTTGTGTGTTTCTATAGGGGCTGGAAATGGCTGCAAAAGTGATGGGCAAAGATGTCTCATCAGGAGAAGTCGCAATAACGGTCTGCGTCAGATGAAGAAAAGAAAACGGCTCCCGTTAGAGAAGACGTCACTGGATCTATAGGGGATCTCCTCACCTGAAATGTCTGTTGCAGGTAATCCTTGTATTCTACATATTTCTGTGTACCCAGAGCTAATAGACAAATGCGTGTTACCATTCCCATTGTCAGGAGGATATGACCCTACACAGTGGGATACTGTCAGCGATGGTTGGAGACTGTCAGTATGTAGGGACACAGCCCTTTAACAAGGGGATTCGTAACAACCATTTGTCAATGCTCATACAAAAAGGTGGTATTCACTATAGACACGACAGAGCGGCGGTGGGGAAAGGGGGCCCAAGGACAGCCCAGGGCCCATGGTGGTCTTAACCCGCCACTGCCGGCCATTCAGCGCCTTTCTACAAGTGAAGCTGCTCGATACTTTGCGCCGCTTGCGTCATTGAAAGGCGCTGATTGACAGGGAAGCGTTCAACCCCAGGAGACCTGCGCAGAAGAGGGCAGGTCTCCATTGCTGCCGGACGGCGTGGGAACGGGATTAAGGCGAGTTTAAATTGATTTTTATTTTATCGTAATAAAATAGTGTGTGGCATTATCCCAGGGAGGTGGCTTTATCTACAGTGGGGGGGGATATTTCCATGGTGGGGCTCTATCTACAGGGGGGTTATATACAGGAGTGGGCTATATCTACAGGGGGATATAGAGGGTTGGGCTATACGTGGAGCACTATATACAGGGGTGGGCTATCTATAGAGCACTATAGGGGGAGCTATATGTGGGATACTATACAGGGGTGGGCTATATGGGGACACCATCTACAGGGGGCTTTATGGCAGGCACTATCTACAGGGGGCACAGTGTGTGTGTGTGTGTGTGTGTCATGGTGTATGGTGCTATAATAATTAGAGGTGCAGTGTATGGCGCTATTATATCTGGGGGCATAGTGAGTTGTATAATGAGAACGTTATCTTTGTTTGTAGGTGTAGAAATGTAGGAAAAGTGAGAAGCTGAAGACATCTGAGCAGCAAACTGCAGAAATGGGTTGTGACCGGGAGAAATCAGAGGTCTGGACCGGATGGAGAAAAAGAACTAGAATCCGAGACGTCACCGGTGAGTCACTTAATGTAAATGTTCATTCTGCCACTAATTAGCACTGTAGTCACTGTATGATTTGCATCGAGACGATGGGTGGTATGATGATACAATTTATTTATTTTTTATGAAACAGCATCTCCCAGCATATCCTTACCATTGTTCGGACCATGCTGGGAGCTGGAAACAATTTAGTGTGAACCTATACGTCAGGGGTTGCACTAAATTGAGCTGTATTTGTGCTGGTGCTGTATATATGTATTGAGCTTGGTTCTGGGGATGTATTTATGTACTGAGCACTATTTTGGTGTTGTGTATAGAACTATATTGCTTGTAAAATGTACAAATGTTTTTATGCTCGAGTTACATAAAAAGAAATGTGGAAAAGAAATGACACGTCTACTGGTAGAGAAAACAAACATGGCGAGGGGGAAGGAGATGTCGGGAAAGAGGTTGGGTGGGGGCGCTAAACTGAATCTTTGCCCCGGGTGCTGGAGAACCTAGCTACGCCTCTGGTGTAATACTGTCTCATGCCTCCTGTCCAGCAGATGGCACTGCAGGAGCGCCAACACTACTCACCCCTGACGCCGCACCATCCTGGCCTGACTCAGGTCCCCTGGACGAGCTCCAGGCAGGCTCTCCAGGTGAGCTTGCCGCGCTGGAGACAAAAGCAGATGCCTCCGTCTGCTGAACCACCAATGAAGGAAGCCTTTCCTGCCGACCGGGCCCATGTTGCTCTATCGGCCTCTTCATTCGACTGCGGTCACACGGGCCGACTGCCCGCCGCACGCTGCTCTGGATGCCAGGGGCCCGACCGCTCCTCCCTGCTGCCCTTACCCGAACACCGGAAAAAGCCGCCATCTCTCCCACCGGCCTCGGACCGTCCATGCCACTGCTCCCGGCCTCCGGAACCTCCACAGCAGGTAAGGGGGGGGGGGGGTCACACTCAGTCTGCGCCGTGGAACCGGCGATGTAGGGCTGAGGCGCTCAGGCAACCTGGAACGCAGAGCCCTGGGGGGACACCCTAAAGGAGACCCCACAAAGGCCCCTAACTGCTCCTGCACCAACCCTAGCCCCGTCTCCACTGCCTGTACCCTAATCCTCTCCAGCAACTGCTCTAAGCCCTCCATCTATAGCCTAGGCCCTAAACTGACACAAAAACTGATAGCTACCCTGACAATGGATGCACACACCTTCTCCTCACAAACTTTTTCAAGCCATAAAATAGCTTCCTTGCCTACTATCTATATATATTCCCTAACTCCACCCCCAATACCCCCAGCCCCCCAGTAACGTTCCTAACTTAAATCCACCCACCAATCTATAATCACAATACCCCTCTACTTGACCCCTTGCAGGCCCAGAACCATCATGACCGCCCTCTGCCCAGCTTTGCTCCGGGCTCACAATAGCGACTGTGGCATCTGAGGTGTTAAGAAGAGGGGTGACCTCCTCTAATAGTCCATCGCCCAACCCAACGGCGCAATCGCAGGCTGCTGATGATTGGCATGGCAACCTGGGAACCTAATGAGGGGCCCCAGATCTACCATCTCTGCACTCCTGTTAAGACTTGCCTCCGGCAGGGCTTAGTAGGAGTCTGTCAGAATCGCTATATACTTCAGTACATTAGTAGTGCAATAGTATCATGCAAGCGATGCAACGATTGTTGGGTCAAGTCCCCTAAGGGGATTAAAGTAAAACAAAGGTTTATTTTTATGTACACAAAGTTATAAAAATTAAAACAATTACCCTCTAAAGCAGGGGTTTCAAGCACGCGGCCCACATGTGGCCCCTGACGCTGTCATCTGCAGCCCATGGGAAACAGAGCCGCTAGTGCAGGCTGTGCTCCGGGATTCTGTGGAATTTCCAGACATCGCTGTCCACATGTGGACAGCGATGTCTGGGGCTTCCCCAGAGTCGGAGTCTCGCGCAGAGCGCTAGTATAGCCTCTGCTCCGGGAATCTGTGGAATTCTCTAACATCACTGTCCATATATGGACAGTGTTGCCAGGGGCTTCCCCAGAGCAGAGTCCAGGGCAGAGCGCTAGTTTCAGCTCTGCTCTAGGACTCTGGAATATTCAGTCATCGCTGTCCACATATGGTCAGCGATGTCTGGGGCTTCCCCAGAGCTGGAGTCCCAGGCAAAACGCTAGTATAGGCTCTGCTCCGGGACTCTGGGGAAGCCTCTGACATCGCAGTCCATACATCGACAGTGATGTCAGGGGCTTCCCCAGAGCAAGAGTCCCAGTGATGTCAGGAGCACAGCTGGAGTCCCAGGAAGAGCCTACTAGTACTCTGCCCGGGACTCCAGCTCTGGGGTTGCCCCTGACATCCATGTCCATATATGGACAGTGATGTCAGGAGCCGAGCTGGAATCCCAGGTAGAGTGCTAGAAGCGGCTCTGCTCCGGGACTCCAGCCCTGGGCAAGCCCCCGATATCACTGTCCATATATGGACTATACTAGTGCTCTGCTCCAGGACACCGGCTCTGGGGTTGCCCCTGATATCACATTCAGGAGGATCCCCTGACCTGACATCACTGTGTATGGACAGTGACGTCAGGGGCTCCAACCACAGAGAAATCCCCAGCCAATGCGTAGGCAACACTCTGTCTGGGGATTCCACGGCACCACCTACGGAGGGCGCTGCGGCACCACCTACGGAGGGCGCTGCGGCACCACCTATGGAGGGCGCTGCGGCAACACCTACGGAGGGCGCTGCGGCAACACCTACGGAGGGCGCTGCGGCAACACCTACGGAGGGCGCTGCGGCAACACCTACGGAGGGCGCTGCGGCAACACCTACGGAGGGCGCTGCGGCACCACCTACGGAGGGCGCTGCGGCACCATCTACGAGGGCGCTGCGGCACCATCTACGGAGGGCGCTGCGGCACCATCTACGGAGGGCGCTGCGGCACCATCTACGGAGGGCGCTGCGGCACCATCTACGGAGGGCGCTGCGGCACCATCTACAGAGAGACTGCCCAATCTTTACATGTGTGTCTGCCAAAAGCTGCCAACTGAGCCGCCGTAGTGCATTTAGCGACAGAAACTGGAAAACTGAATTGTTGAAATAAGCACGGAGAAATCTCAAATTTTAAACCTAGCGGTATTATTATAGTAATGTAGCATTATTATGATAGTAATATAGTGTTATAGTAGCTCAAATAACTAATTGACAATTTTGTATTGTATCAAATTTGAAAGTAATGCGGCCCGTCAACTTCCAATTTTTTCTATATGCGGCCCACTTACCCGGCCGAGTTTGAGACCCCTGGGATAGACAATGAGAACAGTATACAGGGAATATGGGACATACGATGAGGCTAGTATACAGGGAATATAGGACATACAGTGAGGACAGTATACTGGGAATATAGTACATATAGTGAGGACAGTACACAGAGCATATAGTACATATAGTGAGGACAGTATACAGGGAATATGGTACATATAGTGAGGACAGTATACAGGGAATATAGGACAGACAGTGAGGACAGTATACAGGAAATATAGGACATACAATGAAGCTAGTATACAGGGAACATAGGACACAGTGAGGAACGTATACAGGGAATATAGGACACAGTGAGGAACGTATACAGGGAATATAGGACATAGTGAGGACAGTATACAGGGAATATAAGACATACAGTGAGGACAATGTACGGAGAATATTAGACATACAGTGAGGACAGTATACTGGGGAAAAGGTACATCGCGTGAGGACAGTATACAGGGAATATAGGACAAACAGTGGGGGCAATATACAGAGTATATAGGACATACAGTGAGGATAATATACAGAGAATATACTATATACAGTGAGTACAATATAAAGATAATCTAGTACATATAGTGGGGACACGGGCGAAAACCACAGCAAAAATCTGCGTGCAGGTAGAGGAAAATCTGCCTCAAACTTCCAAATGGAATTTTGAGGTACATCTATGGTTGTGTACAGATAGCACCGGTTTCCTTGGGTGCTCGAGGTAGGGTCCCAACCCGGATATAGGTTAAGAATTGCAGTCGGCACACCTTGCTTGTGTTTCAAAAATTATATTTATTGGATTCTCAAGATGGATGCCAGAGGCTACATACATGTGCGACGTCGACGTTTCGGTCGATTAGACCTTCGTCGGGCACTAGAGAAATATGTGTACACGATTAAAGCATAACATTAGTTTGGAGAGCTGTCACTTCAATCACATCACATAATATGTCATATAAATTCTAGATGCAATATAGAACATATAACTGGGTCAATCTAAACATAGTAATTCCTTACAAAAGTAAGACTATGAAATTGACATGAGGATTAAAAGCAATGGGAGGAAACAGATACATATATCCCAGGTACATTCACCACATCAGGGGGAGCGCCAGATGACTATAGGGAGATAGCTGATGTCCTAGATAGTCTAGGACATCAGCTGTCTCCCTATAGTCATCTGGCGCTCCCCCTAATGTGGTGAATGTACCTGGGATATATGTATCTGTTTCTTCCCATTGCTTTTAATCCTCATGTCAATTTCATAGTCTTACTTTTGTAAGGAATTACTATGTTTAGATTGACCCAGTTATATGTTCTATATTGCATCTAGAATTTATATGACATATTATGTGATGTTATGATGTGATTGAAGTGACAGCTCTCCAAACTCACGTTATGCTTTAATAGTGTATACATATTTCTCTAGTGCCCGACGAAGGTCTAATCGACCGAAACGTTGACGTCGCACATGTAGCCTCTGGCATCCATCTTGAGAATCCAATAAACCTAATTTTTGGAATTTTGAGGTAAATATTCCTCCTGCAAAAAAACTCAGGGTGAACCCAGCCTTAGTGAGATTTTGTACTTTGGCGCGCAATGTTACAACAGTTCAGATGCCAGAAAGACATTTGTGATGTCACAGAATCTTACCCGACTAAAACATTTTTTGTGATGTCACAGCAGCTCAGCTGACAGAAACACATTTGTTACGTTATAGATGCTTACCTGACAGGAAGATATTTGTGATGTCACAGTAGCTTACCTAACTAAAAGCCACTTGTGATGTCACAGCAGCTCATCTAATTCAAAGTTGTATCTGATGTCACTACAACTTGCCTTACTGGAAGATATTTTGTGATGTGACAGGAGCTTACCTGACTGAAACTCACTTGTGAAGTTATAGCAGCGTACCTAATAAAAAAAACATTGCTGAAGTCACATTAGTTTATGTGACAAACTCTTGTGATGTCACAGCAGCTTACCTGATGGACACACTGACAAATGACACCGTCATAGCAGCTATTTGCACAAGCCACTAAGGGACGATCACTACATAAAGATGTACAATTACACCCCTTGGGTTCAAAACCAGCTATAGAACACTAGCTATATAAATACATATGTAGTGAGCTCCCCCTAGTGGCTGCTCTATACACCTAGAGATATACTGTATATAACAAGTCAGAAAACAGACTCCCCAGATATATTATGAATTTTATTGGCACAGAATTTTGGATCCAAAAACATTAAGGATGTTACCTTTAACCCCTTAACGCTCAGTGACGTACTATTCCGTCATGGAAACCGCCCTGTTCGCGCTCCATGACGGAATAGTACGTCACGGGAGTAACGGCCATTTCGGCCGTCCTCCAGACACATGCAGGAGCTGTGACAGCTGTTGTCTCGTACAGCAGCTGCCGCAGCTCCTACAGCGGGGACCGATCGCTGTGTCCCCGTTGATTAACCCCTTAAAAGCAGAGATCACATGTGTTGTCGTTTGGCTTAGCAAGCAGGGTAGCCCACTCTATGAATTATCAAGGTGTCACAAATAGGCTTTTACCTGGCTATACACATTGCGCCTCATGACTTACACACTATCCCTCCATGTTTCACACACTTGCACCCCATTATTCATTTCTTTTCATTTAGGCACTTTACTCACTACTGCCCCCTTTATTTCACTTATATTATCATCACTTGCACATACACTATTCATTTATTTTTTACTACACATCCCATGCACTACATGCCACTCCCCTCAAGACTAGTGGGAGTGGCTATTTAATGCACCTGTTCACTCGCCTTCATCAGCGTTTCTGACCTGTCTGTCCATTTGTAAGTATGGCCTTTTTCTGTGTTTTATTTTTTATAAAACTCCGTACTATATTCCAAGATCCTGGTGAGAAAATGTCTGACTATCCTTACAAACTAGACCGACTGGTACAAAGAATAGTATCCAAAGGCGGGCTTAGCCCTGGAGAAGTTGACCGGTGCCGCCTGGATCAAGTACTGCGTGGAGCTCTGACCCAGGACCCTATCGCTCAAAGATTGAGGTGCTGCGATAAAGAGAAAATTCCCCATTCCTTCCCTCAGTTACTTAAAGAGGCTCTGTCACCAGATTTTGCAACACCTATCTGCTATTGCAGCAGATAGGCGCTGAAATGTAGATTACAGTAACGTTTTTATTTTTAAAAAACGAGCATTTTTGGCTTAGTTATGACCATTTTTGTAGTTATGCAAATGAGGCTTGCAAAAGTCCAAGTGGGTGTGTTTAAAGTAAAAGTCCAAGTGGGCGTGTATTATGTGCGTACATCGGGGCGTTCTTAATACTTTTACTAGCTTGGCGTTCTGATGAGAAGTATCATCCACTTCTCTTCAGAACGCCCAGCTTCTGGCAGTGCAGACACAGCCGTGTTCGAGAGATCACGCTGTGACGTCACTTCCCCAGGTCCTGCATCGTGTCAGACGAGCGAGGACACCGGCACCAGAGGCTTCAGTTGATTCTGCAGCAGCATCGGCATTTGCAGGTAAGTCGATGTAGCTACTTACCTGCAAACGCTGATGCTGCTGCAGAATCAACTGTAGCCTCTGGTGCCGGTGTCCTCGCTCGTCTGACACGATGCAGGACCTGTGAGTGACGACACAGCGTGCTCTCTCGAGAACACGGCTGTGTCTGCACTGCCAGAAGCTGGGCGTTCTGAAGAGAAGTGGATGATACTTCTCATCAGAACGCCCAGCTAGTAAAAGTATTAAAAACGCCCCGATGTACGCACATAACACACACCCACTTGGACTTTTGCAAGCCTCATTTGCATAACTACAAAAATGGTCATAACTTGGCCAAAAATGCTCGTTTTTTTTTAAAATAAAAACGTTACTGTAATCTACATTGCAGCGCCTATCTGCTGCAATAGCAGATAGGGGTTGCAAAAACTGGTGACAGAGCCTCTTTAAGGAAGTGCAACTAGAGGAAGTTACTTAGGCAGCCAGGGAGCAGACACCCAAGATGGTAGCTGCTGTTGCTCTAAAACCTATGCAAAATTGTCGTGAGAAGGAGCTTCTTAAAATCATAGAGAAGCAGGGGGAGCAAATTGCCCAACTCTTAAGGGCCCAGGCTAAGGAAGTGGAGTGGTTAAAACAGGTTGCTGAGGCTGTCCCCGAGAAGGGCAAGTGATGATCCACGGAGAGGTAGAGATATGAAAACAGAGGGGTGCTGTGTGTGTGGGGAGTCCAGCCGCACAGCTCGCCAGTGCCCGAAGAGGTGGCATTCCAAGAAGTCAGTCTCCTCCCCATCAGAAGAATAGGCTGTCAGGAAACAGGAAAGGGGGCCAGTAGAGTCCCATACTGGCCCCCCGTCAACAAAGGAATACTCTACTGTCCCATCTACTGTTGCTCGGTTGGAACAACTTCCTGAAGTTCCAGTAGGACCGGCCCCACATGTACCAGCCTGTATCAATGATTAACCACGTACTGTGTTTTTGGATAGCGGATCTCAAGTCTCCATTATTTTTGAGAAATGGTACAAGAAATCCCTGTCAGACCTGCCCATACAGCCACTATCGGTACTCGTGGTTTGGGGGTTGAGTGAATATAGCTACCCATACAGAGGATATGTGTCTGTTATGCTACGGTTCCCGAAGACAGTTGCTGGTGTGAAGGGGATACCCATCATAGCACTAGTCTGTCCACAGTCTGAAGCAGACCAGAGATCTGTGCCTATTATAGTGGGGAACAATGCGAACATCTTCCGTACCCTAGCACAGTGGTGTCGAGACATCGGGGGCAATAATTATTCACAGACCCTCACCATTCACCCAGCCTGTCTGGCTGCTTACGTGAGAAAGGAGGATGAAAAAAAAGGGAACTATGTCCTGTATGTTTCAATCCCTGTTTTGAAGATAGTGACCTGCAGGAGGAAGAAAAAGGGCCACTAAAACGGCCTGATGTAGCGTGGTGCCGCCCTCTCATTAGGAGACTGGGATATGGGCCTGGCAAAAGAAGTGGAACACCGCATCCGACTGAATGATGAGAAGCCTTTCCGAGAGAGGTCCCGAAGGCTAGCTCCTGCCGATATTGAAGATGTCAGGCCTGCTATATACTGGAGTCATCCTAGAGTCCAACAGCCCATACGCTTCTCCCATAGTGGTTGCAAGGAAGAAAAATGGGGATATCCGGATGTGTGTGGATTACCGCACTTTAAAAACAGGCGCACGGTTCCTGACCAATACACTGTGCCCAGGATTGATGAAGCTTTGGATTGCCTACAAGGCAGCAAGTGTTTTTCTGTGCTTGATCTCCGGAGTGGTTATTACCAGATACCCATGAATAAAGAGGATCAAGAGAATAGCGTTTTCATATGCCCCATTGAGTTCTTCCAGTTCCAGAAGATGCCCCAAGGAGTTACTGGTACTCCCGCCACTTTCCAGAGGTGCATGGATAAGGTGATGGGAGACATGAATTTCCGGCAAGTACTGGTCTAAATAGAGGACCTGGGCAAACCATAGAAGAGCACAACCAGAGTTTGTTCAAGATACTGGATTGGCTGAAGAAGGCTGGGCTCAAGTCGTTACTCGACAAATGTCGGTTCTGCCAGAAGACTGAAGTATGTGGGATACATTGTCAGCAGGGAAGGGATCTCTATAGACCCAGCCAAAGTGGAAGCTGTAGTCAAATGGCCCAAGCCCACCAAATTGGGGGAGCTCCGGTCTTTTCTAGGATTCTGTGGGTAGTACAGAAGATTTGTACCACAGTACTCGAAGATTACAAAGCCTCTGACTGCCCTCACCCAGGGGTATCCTCCTCCTAGAGGGACAACTCACTCCAAGAAGCCAGCTAAGCAGGCCTACTTCAAGGTTAATGAGCTGTTCGGAGAAAGATGGACACCTGCATGTGATGAGGCATTTGAAAAGCTGAAGTGCTGCCTTACACAGTCTCCAGTGTTGGCCTATGCTGACCCCAGCAAGCCATACGTGCTGCATGTGGATGCTTACCTTGAGGGGGTCGGAGCAGTCACATATCAGGATCATGATGGTTCTCTGCTACCAGTCTATTACATAAGTCGAGGATTGACTCAGAGTGAACGCAACTACCCAGCACACAAGCTGAAGTTCCTAGCATTGAAGTGGGCAGTGGTGGACAAGCTGCATGACTACCTTTATAGGGTACAATTTGAAGTTCACACCGACAACAATCCGCTGACCTATGTGAGGACCGCAGCCAAGCTTGATGCAACTGGGCATCGGTGGCTTGCAGCGCTGGCAGTGTACGACTTCAGTTTAAATGCCGTCCACGCACCACCAATATAATGCCGACGCCCTATCCCGTCTGCCCAGGCAGCTGCTGTATGATGACGAAGAGACCTGGATAGAGGTTCCTGACGCAGATGTAAAAGCCATGTGTCGCAGACACCAAGCCAAAACTGTTCCTTTACGGGGCTGCGCCGATTTCTTAGGGGTTTCAGAGGAGGCCATTCCACCCTTGTTTTGCCAGTTGACTAAGGTGAATACTGAGTCCCTGCCTCAATTAACCAGAAGCCAAGTAGGGAAGGCCCAACAGGAAGATCCTTCTGTGGGAGTGGTCCGGTGGTAAGTGAAAAGGGGCTGGAGACCTGAGAGGAATGCTTTGAAAACAGAAGAGTCCATCTTGCTTGCTCGCCAGTCAGAGTTTCCAGTAGCAAGAAATGGACTGCTGTATCGAGAGGCCAAACGGCAAAACGGAGAGGTGAGAAAACAGCTGGTGCTACCTGGCAAGTTTAGGGAGATGGTCATGAAGGCTTTGCATGCTGACCACGAGCATCTTGGCATTGAAAAGATAACTGGTCTTGTTGCAGACAGATTCTACTGGCCAAGAATGGAAGCAGACATTGAGGGCTACTGCAAGTCATGTGCACGGTGTGTTCTGAGAAAAACTGCCCACTCGATCAGCCCCTCTTGTTAACATCACAAGTGATGGTCCACTGGAGCTAGTGTGCATCGATTTCCTCTCCATTGAGCCTGACGAGGGCAATGTCAGTAACGTCCTAGTGGTGACTGACCACTTCACCCGTAATGCGCAAGCCTACTCTACCAAAGTTCAGAGAGCGGTCACCGTGGCAAAAACATTGTGGGAGAAGTACTTTGTACATTATGGGCTGCCAGCCCGCATCCATACTGACCAAGGAAGAGACTTTGAGAGTCGACTAATCAAGGAGCTGTGTGAGATCTGTGGGATCAAGAAATCTAGAACCACACCTTTCCACCCCCAAGGGGATCCTCAACCAGAGAGATTCAACCGTACCCTTCTCAACATGTTGGACACCTTGGACCCCAAGCAGAAAGGAAGCTGGAGCCGACACAAGTCAGTTAGTCCATGCCTACAATTGCACCAAAAATGAGTTAACTGGATACTCCCCCCTACTTCCTCATGTTTGGTAGGGAAGCCCGACTAGCCCGATTAGCTTTGGAGTATCACCTGACCAGTCATCAGGAAATACCTATTTGAAGCATGTGTCGCAGTTAAAGGAGGAACTGAAGGAGGCTTACAGATTGGCTAACCAGGCTTCCAGTCGATCAGGAAGGCGAAACAAAAAACCGTTATGACTGCAGAGTCCAAGAGCAAGTTCTGCAGCCTGGGGATAGGGTCCTCATTCAACAGCTGGGCCTTCATGGAAAGCACAAGCTTGCTGATCGGTGGCGTCCAGAACCCTATGTGGTGATAGAAAAGCTGCCTGGTGTTCCAGCCTACAGAGTGAAGCCTGAGAATGGAAGTAGGACCATCAAGACCTATCATCGCCAGCATCTGTTGCCTGTAGGACAAAATATTTGTTTGCAACAGCCACAAGCAAATGGAGCCAAGACGCCAACCCGGCCTCCTAGAAGGAGTGGCCATCGACGAGGGATCAGCCCAGTGCTTCCCCCTGAAGGAAGTGATAGTGAATCCAGTGATGAATGGGGTCCAGACTACAGATGGGTAAGCAACCCAGGCCCTATCATCAAAGATGGTACAGATCGGTTACTTGATGTGAAAAACCAGGAAGAATCCAGTCTAGAAACCAGCATGCTGTGTCCCCAGTCAGGGAGAATTTAGAAGATATAGTCACCAGCTGACGAAGTAACCATCATGGAACCTGAGCCTGAAAGTCAAGAGCTAGGGGTCGAGGAGGGGGCTCCCACAGTCCAAACTCGTCCCAGACGGGACACTAGGCCCCCAATGATGTTAACCTATGATAGAATGGGGCATGCTACTGAGGTACCCAGAGTATTACACCCCAATTTCATTGCCATGTCCCCTCTGTGCCCATGTGGCATGGAAATGGTATGTGCGTGACTGATTGTGGTGTTGGTCAGGATGCTTTAACGACAATTTGTATTTCAGGTGGTGAGTCTTCACTTTGTGCTCGGACACTAGCACCGACTCACCAGGGGGAGAGTGTAACACCTGCAGAGAAAACATTGTGTATAGCGGATGCCGCAGTTAATGCCGAGCAGGGACTCGCATCAACAGACATTAGCACCACTTCTTCTGAAGTGCAGTGGACTACATGTCCCAGCAGCACTTGCTTCTCTATACCCCTGCCTCGGAGAAGAGGGGAGCACTGATTGGCTGAGCAGGGGATTGTGGGACAAGGCTGAGGGAGGAGAGACAGTGGCCATTTTTGGGGGAGAAACATTGCCAGGAGATAGGGAGACTGTGGGTGCATTGCAGAGAGAAGAGAGTCCTGCACTGGGGCACACAGCACAGAGACCCAGAGACAGTCCTGACAGCCCAGCAGCTCACTGTATGAGAGGAAGAAATGCTGCAGCAGCATCCCCTCTGCAAAACAGCCTGATTCCAGGGAGGTTCCCTACTCTGCAGCACAGGAGGAGTTTGCCTGCCACTCCATTCTCGTCCCCGCGTCTGAACGCTGCGGCCCCCAGCTGGATCCCGGGGGAATATCCTCTTTGCTGCAAGAAGTAGTGAGTACACATTGCTGGAACGTATTGTGCTGATATTGAGGACTTAGTGAGAGAACTGTACTTGAGAGGAATTCCAGTAATTAAGTGCACCAACGGTTACAGAAAAGCGCGCCAATGTCCGCGGCAACAGGGCCCCAACGTTTGGACTGTGTTCATTGCGTTACTGCAGCCATTAGTAACATTATAATGTGACGGTAACAGTATAAGTGCGTGCCAACTATTACCAGCAGTAGAAGTGCGTGCCAACTATTACCAGCAGTAGAAGTGCGTGCCAACTATTACCAGCAGTAGAAGTGCGTGCCAACTATTACCAGCAGTAGAAGTGCGTGCCAACTATTACCAGCAGTAGAAGTGCGTGCCAACTATTACCAGCAGTAGAAGTGCGTGCCAACTATTACCAGCAGTAGAAGTGCGTGCCAACTATTACCAGCAGTAGAAGTGCGTGCCAACTATTACCAGCAGTAGAAGTGCGTGCCAACTATTACCAGCAGTAGAAGTGCGTGCCAACTATTACCAGCAGTAGAAGTGCGCGCCAGCTATTACCAGCAGTATAAGTGCGCGCCAGCTATTACCAGCAGTATAAGTGCGCGCCAGCTATTACCAGCAGTATAAGTGTGCGCCAGCTATCACCAGCAGTATAAGAGTGCGCCGGCTATTACCAACAGTATAAGGGCGTTCCGGCCATTACCAACAGTATAAGGGCGTTCCGGCCATTACCAACAGCATAAGGGCGTGCCGGCCATCACCAACAGTATAAGGGCGTGCCGGCCATCACCAACAGTATAAGGGCGTGCCGGCTATCACCAACAGTATAAGGGCGTGCCGGCTATTACCAACAGTATAAGGGCGTGCCGGCTATTACCAACAGTATAAGGGCGTGCCGGCTATTACCAACAGTATAAGGGCGTGCCGGCTATTACCAAAAGTATAAGGGCGTGCCGGCTATTACCAACAGTATAAGGGTGGGTGAGTGATCATTATCCTGTGTGGGTCACTGATATACTGTATATGTTTGGTGAAGACCGTATCCTAACCCTATGTTATCCCCATAACATTTCTGGGAATATTGATGTGTTGTACCAGCCAGGCCTGGCATATAGCCCATGCCCACCACTAGGGGGTCAATCACACAGATCTGTAACTTATGTCATTTGTGCTTTATTTCTTTATTTGCATCATTCTTATTCAGATCGCCCTTGTTTACCTTTCCCTAAATAAAACGGTTGAGTAGTTTCACCATAACCGCTTGTGAGTGTGTACTGAGCTCAGGTGGGGATTTCCCGAGTCGACCCCTGGCAGAAGAGGAAGACCCTCCTGCTTTCCTATAGATCTCCTAGCAAGATTCGGGTGGAGGCACTGCGCCATAGTGAGGTGAGAACTACAATACACCCTGCCTACAGAGGTCGGCCCAAAGGGGTGTTACACATGCATCAGGAAAAATATTACACATTCAATAGAGACCTCGCATTCGCCAAGTTATGACACAAAGTGATATCACTAGTAGTGAAAATAGCCGGACACGGACTTGTGACTTCTGGCCAAATCACTAGAGAGGAAAAGAAAAGGAGACACGCCAACTAAACTGCGCCACGCACAACAAAAATATAAAAACCCTGCAAAAATGAACCTTATTTCAGGGGAGACTTTCATGGACCAGAAAGATTGTGTAACATACTGACGAACAAAATATACTGGGCTCGATAAAGTCATTGTCATTACACACAGGTATTTCCAAATTAGGAACACCTCAAAATAATGATGATATCTTGTTACTAGCCAGGATGTAAGGGGCGTCTGGCTGCAACATTTATCACCCCATTCATCGCTATCTTTAATTTGGTGGATCTGATGGCAAGTAGAGTGTCCTTCCTTACCCTGTCACAAATGGAGCATTTTATAGGAGTTCTTCCCATCTTAGACATTTATGGCATATATCAGAGCTGGACCCGCATCCTGTGGACATGCCATAAATGTCTAAGATGGAAACACCCCTTTAAGCTGCACACTCGTCTGTATTAGATGAAACACTACTCTATGGCCAGAGGTAGACAACTGACTGTTAGAACGTCCAAATGTCCTCAAGAATACCCTCCAATTACAAGAACTCCAGAAGAAAACTTCTGCAAACAGAAACCAAACCGCATCTAACCGGGGAAATCCAACTCAAAATCACTTTTACCAGAACTGTATGAATTATTTCTATCACACCTACTTTACTTAGTCATAATACTTTCTATAGGAATTTTATCAACATTTCGGCCTCATGCACATGGCCGTGCCCATAATCACGGCCCGTGATTGTGGGCACGGCCAGCTGCCGATGGCCGCATTTTCGGGCCGTGCTCCCATACAAAGTATGGGAGCACTGCCCATAAAAAACAAAACGTAGGACATGCTCCATAATTCACGGCACGGTTCTATGGCACAGACACCTATCCATAGCGATACGGAAAGGTGTCTGCGGCCAAAAGAACCAGGCGGGTTCGTAATTATGGACCGTGTTACGGTCAGCAATTACGAAAATATTTTTACAGTCGTGTGCATGGGGCCTTAAAGTGTTACTAAACATAGTGACATGTCAGAAGTTTTGATCGGTGGGAGTCCTAGCACTGAGACCCCCAACTAATGCTAAAATGAAGCGGCAGAGTGAGCGATGTACTGCTTTGTTTCTGATCGTCTTCCCTCGAAAAGTTGAGCAAACAGTGTACAGACTCGAGAGTTTCCATTTAGCCCGTACAACGCTCTCAGCTTTCCATGGAAAGCCATTTAGAAACCATGCGGCAAAGCACTCACCCAAGCGCTTCTGCCGCTTCGTTGTAGCAGTCAGTGGGGGTCTCAGTGCTGAGACCCCCAGTGATCAAAAACTTCTGCTATGTCACTTTGATATGTTAAAAGTTAAGTTACACTTGATCAGCCTCACACAAGACTAAAAAGACACTTTTTCCCAACTGCCTCATGACAATCACAATACCTAAACGGCTCCAACGCCAGCCACAAAGTCCTATAAATAAGTCAAATGCAAAAACGCTTCTAACCAGTGCCGCGTTTTTTTCTGCCTCCCATTGATTTTAATGAAGGGTCAGAGGTGGAAACTGCTCCAAGAAAGATTTGGGGCATTTTTTTGGAGCGGATTCCGTTGCGGTTTCCGTGTGAACTGACCTATGGGGCATTCACCATCTTGATTCTCTGAACTTGGAAATAGACACCTGAAAAAGTAAAAGAAGGAAGTGTGATAATACATTCCTGGTAAATGCTATCGATTTCTATAGAACGCCGATGTCTGTAAGAAATCCATCAAATAAGATGGAGAAAAAGCACTATGAACACCAAAGTGGAAATTCTTTTGCAGATAAATAATTATATTTATAGCAAATGACAGTGTAGTGCAAAGTATGGATGGCGCATTCGTATGGCGGCTGACCGCTGTTTGGTGCCAAACAGCGGTCAGCCGCCATACGAATGCGCCATCCAAACAGGATCATATATTGACTAAGTGCTGAGGAAGGTCATGGTATTGACCGAAACGTCGCACTATACTGTCATTGGCTATAAATATAATAAATTATTAATCTGAAAAAGAACTTCCACTTTGCTGTGCATAGTGCTTTTTCTCCATTAGATCGGGTAGGGACCCTAGTTATGCACCCACGCCTTAACCTAGTGCTATCCGAACCCTGCTACAAACTCCATCAAATAAGATGTTACTGCAGCGTGTGATCCTACAACTACAATCTATCTGGATACTTACCAGTCACTGATACTAATCATAAAGGGGGCAATTTATCAACACTGGTGTTTTATACACGTCTTAATAGAAAAAAATTTGAACGTAAAGTGCGACACATTTTTTTAAGAGGCAAAAGCATTTTAATAAATGTGTTGCTTTTTTCTGCTAGGCCGTGCGGTAAAATTGTGCAGCAATGACCACACCATGCACCATAGCATCCCTACCACGTCTCCCGGAACATAAAAAAAACACATACTCACCTCACCGCTCTTCTTCTCCCCTCCATCTCTCGTCATCATTTCAGCGCCGCTCAAACATAGTCGATGCTGAGAAGTGTCAGAGCCATATATGAAGGAGCGGATTACAATGAGGGCAATGTGGGCACTTGCCCAGGTCCCGAGGCTGAAAGGGGGCCCAGTTCGCCCCGGTTTTCCTGAACTGGTTGTTAAAATTACAGCCAGTTCAGAGAATCGGGGTGAAACAGGACTTCTTACACAATTGTATCCGCGTCCTTAGGATGCAGATACAACGAATTACTATTGCACTGGCTCTGTCTGTGGGCAGCATTGGGGGCAATATCTACAGGGGATGCTATTTACACTGGGCAATATCTACAGGGGGCATTGTGATTGGCGGAATCTACAGGGGGCAGTGTGACTGGCGGAATCTACAGAGGGTATTGTGACTGGCAATATCTACAGAGGGCATTGTGACTGGCGGAATCTACAGGGGGCAGTGTGACTGGCGCTATTTACAGAGGGCATTGTGACTGGCACCATCTACAGAGGGCATTGTGACTGGCACTATCTACAGAGGGCATTGTGACTGGCACTATCTACAGTGGGCATTGTGACAGGCACTATCTACAGTGGGCATTGTTAGTGTGTGGTACTGGAGTATAGTACTATTATATTCAGGGGCATAGCGTGTGGCAGCATGAGAATTTTATCTTCGTTTATAGGTGCAGAAATGTTGGAAAAGTGAGGAGCCGAAGACATATGACCGGCAAACTGCAGAAATGGGATGTGGCTGGGAGACGTCATCATAGAGGTCTGGTCCCGATGGAAAAGAAAAGATTAGAAGAACGAAAAAGAATCTGAGGCGTCATATGTGAGTCACTCAATGTAAATGTTAATTCTCCCTGTGACTGATCAGTACTGTAAACAAAGAGTTGGTCACCTCCTAACACATGAAATAGATATGCAGGTGCTAATCTGCCGTGACTAATTTATTACCAGTAACAAGAAAATGCAGATGCACACCGCAGGCGTTGATAGATAGATATATATATACACACATACATATATACACACACACACACACACACACACACTTATTGTTTATTATGCATTTTTATTGCATTACTGCTATAGTTATGTTAATAAATGTGAGGTTCTTAGCGCTCAGTTTGATCAAAATGTGCTGCAGTCTGTTATAAGGCAGAACCGGAGGCCATACAATGGCCCCCGAGTCTGCCATGCACAGCAGCCTATGAGAACCAGTCGGAGGCCGATCCTCATAAGCTTCCTGTCAGTGTGACTCTCAGAGTCACACTGACCGTTTATAATACGTTACACTACCTAGTCAGTGTAATGTATTATAGCAGCGATCAGTGCTGCAGGTTTTCAAGTAAAACAAGTAAAAAAGTAAAAAATGTAATAAAAATGTTTTATAAAAGTGTAAAACCAAGTTATAAAAGTTACAAAAACCAACAATGCTTTTTTTCCTATAATAAATATTTTATTATAGGAAAAAAATGAAAAAAAATGTAAAAAGTACACATATTTGGTATCACCGCGTTCGTAACGACCCAAACTATAAAACTATAATATTATTTTTCCCGCACAGTGAACAGTGCAAAAAAAATTAAACGATGCCAGAATCACTTTTTTTGGTCATCAACCATCCAAAAATATAGAATAAAGAGTGATCAAAAGGTCGCATGTACCCTAAAATAGTACTAATAAAAACGACAACCCGATGCGCAAACAACAAGCCCTTACACAGCTTTTTTGACTGAAAAATAAAAAAGTTATGGCTCTCAGAATTTGGTGACACAAAAAAGAAATAATTTTAATCGAAGTGATTTTATTGCGAAAATGCCACAAAACAAAAAAATCTATATACATCTGGTATCGCCGTAATCGTATCAACCCGCAGAATAAAGTAAAATGTCATTTATAGCGCACTGTGAAAAGTGTAAAAAAAAAAAGACAAAAAACATTGTCAGAAATTGTTTTTTTGTCACTTTGCTTGCCAAAAAAAAAATCGTATAAAAACGTATAAAAAAAAAAAATCACATGTATCCTAAAATGGTACCAATGAAAACTACAGATTGTCCCGCAACAAATAAGTCCTCGCACGGCTCCGGTGAAGAAAAAAGAATAAAAGTTCTGCGCTCCAAAAGCCAAATGGCGCTCCCTCCCTTCTGAGCCCCACAGCGTGCCCAAACACCAGCTTACGTCCACATATATGATATTTTATATCCAGGAGAACCCGCTCAACATTGTATGAGGTATTTGTCTTCAGTGGCACAAACTGGGCACAACATATTGTGCGTTAAAATGGCATATCAGTGGAAAATGTTAATTTTCACTTTGCACCATCCGCTGCGCATTAACGCCTTCGCGCACCATGACATAAGAGCATGTCGTGGTGCGGGGGGGTAATATATGGAGTGGGCTCATGCCCTGCGCCCACGCCATATTCTGCAGGTGTCCGCTGTGTATTACAGCGGACACCCGGGACTAACGCACAGGAACAGCGGTCGCGCTGTTACAGGACCCTGTAAAAATTATATTATACTGCAATACATTAGTACTGCAGTGTATTGTACCAGCGACCTAATGATCGCTCGTTCCAGTCCCCTAAAGGGACTTTTGGGAGGTTTCCACTGTTTTGGTACCTCAGGGGCTTTGCAATAGCGACATGACACCCGAAAATCATTCCAGGTAATTTGAGCTCCAAAAGCCAAATATTGTTCCTTCCCTTCTGAGTCTCGCCGTGGGTTCAAACAACAGTTTATTACCACATATGGCGTATTGTTGTAATCAGGACAAATGGCTTTACAAATTTTGGGCTCCCACAACAGCTCTATGGGGTTGAGATCTGGTGACTGCGCTGGCCACTCCATTGCAGATCGAATACCAGCTGCCTGCTTCTTCCCTAAATAGTTCTTGCATCATTTGGAGGTGTGCTTTGGGTCATTGTCCTGTTGTAGGATGAAATTGGCTCCAATCAAGCGCTGTCCACAGGGTATGGCATGGCGTTGCAAAATGGAGCGATAGCCTTCCTTATTCAAAATCCCTTTTACCTTGTACAAATCTCCCACTTTACCAGCACCAAAGCAACCCCAGACCATCACACTACCTCCACCATGCTTGACAGATGGTGTCAGGCACTCTTCCAGCATCTTTTCAGTTGTTCTGCGTCTCACAAATGTTCTTCTGTGTGATCCAAACACCTCAAACTTCGATTCGTCTGTCCATAACACTTTTTTCCAATCTTCCTCTGTCCAATGTCTGTGTGCTTTTGCCCATATTAATCTTTTCCTTTTATTAGCCAGTCTCAGATATGGCTTTTTTTTTGCCACTCTGCCCTGAAGGCCAGCATCCCGGAGTCGCCTCTTCACTGTAGACGTTGACACTGGCGTTTTGCGGGTACTATTTAATGAAGCTGCCAGTTGAGGACCTGTGAGGCGTCTATTTCTCAGAGACTAATGTACTTGTCCTCAGTTGTGCAGCGGGGCCTCCCACTTCTTTCTACTCTGGTTAGAGCCTGTGTGTGCTGTCCTCTGAAGGGAGTAGTACACACCGTTGTAGGAAATCTTCAGTTTCTTGGCAATTTCTCGCATGGAATAGCCTTCATTTCTAAGAACAAGAATAGACTGTCGAGTTTCACATGAAAGCTCTCTTCCTAGCCAATTGGAGAGTTTAATCGAACCCACAAATGTAATGCTCCAGATTCTCAACTAGCTCAAATGAAGGTCAGTTTTATAGCTCCTCTAAACAGCAAAACTGTTTACAGCGGTGCTAACATAATTGCACAAGGGTTTTCAAGTGTTTTCTAATCATCCATTAGCCTTCTAACACAGTTCGCAAACACAATGTACCATTAGAACACTGGAGTGGTGGTTGCTGGAAATGGGCCTCTATACACCTATGTTGATATTGCATTAAAAACCAGACGTTTGCAGCTAGAATAGTCGTTTAGCACATTAACAATGTATAGAGTGTATTTCTGATTAATTTAATGTTATCTTCATTGAAAAAAAACTGGTTTTCTTTCAAAAATAAGGAAATTTCTAAGTGACCATAAACTATTAAACGGTAGTGTATACACACACACACACACACATATATATATACACATATACACACACACACACATATACACACAAATAAATATGTGTGTGGAAAGCAAATGATTTATTCCATCTCAAACAGAAAAATAGTGACATTACAGATTTATGAATATATAAACTCCTAGAATAGTACGGTAACGGGCCAAGATATATCCACAAGGGACCTCTTCCCTTTCAGAACAATGAGGCCACACCACAATTAATGCCATACAGAAAAACGGAGTACAATAGCTATATAAAAACCTAGAAGACTCTATACAAGTTCACATGTACATGTCACGATAAGAAAACCTATGCTTTAGACAAGGTATACTATCATCTCTAGTTTAAGGTATAGGTGATGCAGAGATCCAAGAATGGTGGCACCCTATCTCACATATACCCGCTGAGGAAGAACTGATCGCAAAACGCGCGTTGGGGTTCAACACACGTCATGCAGGCTGCTAGGACCAGTGAGATGGGTAAGGTGTTGCTTCTTAAAAGGATACTAGTGGCATTCACTTCTATGATATGGACTGATTTTTCTAGTTTAAGGTATAGGTGATGCAGAGTTCCAAGAATGGTGGCACCCTTTCAAAAAGTGCAAGTGCATAAAGTCTGGACAAATCAGTCCATATAATAGAAGGGAATGCCACTAGTGTCCATTAAAAAGCAACACCTTACCCATCTCACTGGTCCTAGCAGCCTGCATGACGTGTGTTGAATCACAATGCGCGTTTCGCGATCAGTGTTTCCTCAGAGGGTATGTAGTCAATAGGACATGGACAGAGTCTCTGGCAAGGAGAGAGGATATACCACAACAAGGGGAAGGGATGCACCAGGAATCAGCTCGATAGGACAGTCATACGCCCGGTGTGGGGGCAGTGTCTCCGCCTCTCTTTTGCTGAAGACATCCGAAAATGCAGCATAATGACAAGGCAATCCTGACGGAGGAGGCTGAGCCGAACCAGGCAATGGCTCTGACACTCAGGGGCCCACTGGAGAACCTCGCCAGAGTTCCAGTCCAGGACTGGGGCATGTAGTCGGAGCCAAGGCAGCACGGGGTTAACGGCCTTGGATAGGACATAGAAAGACGGAAGCTCGGAGTGGAGAGCCCCTACTTGGAGCCTCAGCGGCTTGGTCACAGGTATAACTGGGTCCGGCAGATGTAGTCCATTTACCGATGCAACCATCAACGGTCTCTCCAAAGGGGTAGTGGGCAATTGAAGAAGGTCCACCAGGTCTCTACAAATGAAATTAGCAGCGGATCCAGAGTCCAGATACGCAGAGACCTGATGCGTTTTCACACCGGACACAATGGTCACGGGTATGGACAATTAATAAAAGGGAAGTTGAAACCAGCGCTGAAGTGGAATATCTGTTAAAAACGGGAATCTTCTTCCAAGTTTTAATGTTGCTTTGTTAAAAACAATGGACAACGAAATATATAGTGGTGACGGGCAGGTAATGTCCAAAGTACAGAGAGTGTTGAAGGAGATAGGCGGTAGCCTACGCGTTTCAGACCCCTGCTGGGTCCTTAGTCATGGCTTATGGTTTGTCTGACTGTGCAGTCTAGACCTTTTGTAGCCAGTCAGTCTCGTGATTGATTAGTTAATTGCGGTTCAAAACAGAAGAGAAAGGAGGAGCCCTGTGGAACGCAATCATTTGTCTATTTTCTGGGCATAAAGGAATGTTATAAGGTATGTACCGATTTACTTGATGTAGTTGTGTGCAAAAAAGATCCTTTGTAGATGCAAACAAGTATTTAGGTACTGAGGGAAGTGTCCATATGTATTTGCACATATTATATTTGGTTTTCGTTCATATCGTAAACTTAAGTCAGAAAGGACGAATAACTCCGTGTTTGTGATTCGATATGAACGATATAATTTTTGTGTTTCTTCTTTTTGCACCAACCCAAAATTTCAACCTGGTCAGTACACTACTGGATGTCAATAAATTAGTTAGAAATCTAACCGTAAAAAGACACTTCCATTGCAACAAAGTGAATACAATGGAAATGAATGAGTGTCCAGAAACAACAACTGCTTATACAAATATAGAACCTTATTCCCAAATGAAATCTACGGAATTAGAAGACTCCACTGAACATCCATTATCTTTCCAAGAATCAAAAACTCTATTATGTCTGGAAACTTTAGATACTGAAACCCCAAACAAGGATATACATACTTCAACCAACTTCAAAACCATCAACTCCAAATTCTACCCGATCTCATCAAGGACGGAAACAATGGATCGCTTCCAAATATCCATAGAAAAGTACCTACAACAACTATCTGAGTCCACAAATAAAGAGAGAAGAAAAACCAATTTTCCAAGTAAACTGAAAAAAGCAACAAAATCGCTTGAAGATAAGGACCTAATTATTAAGAAATCGGACAAAGGAGGCAGTATTGCAATCATGAATAGGGAAGATTATAAAATGCAGATTGATGAATTACTATCGGACCAAAGTACCTATAAATTATTAAAACAAAATCCAATAACTAGTTTTCAAAAAGAAATAAAAAACCTGATAAAGGCAGGATTAGATAGCGGTTCTCTTACACCAAAGCAAGCAGAATACATGTTTGTTTAACATCCTATTACACCAATACTGCATGCCCTGCCTAAAACTCATAAAAATATTATCCCTCCCCCCATGCGACGAATAGTGTCGGGAATAGGGTCTTTCTCTGAAAAAAACTCTGAATGGTTAGACTCCCTCTTACAACCCATTGCACAAAATACGTCAGGTTTTTTGAAAGACACCAAAGATGTCCTACGTGCATTCAGGAATAAAATATGGTCAAAGGAATATACATGGCTAACGTGTGACGTCACATCTCTATACACGAGTATACCTCACAACGTAGCTCATATTGCCATGAAACATCATTTGAACAAACACAGCAACTACAGTGAATCATTACAAATTTATATCTTGGAAATTCTCACCTTCCTAATGACACACAATTACTTCCAATTCGACACCAAATACTATCTCCAATTAAAAGGGGTTTCAATGGGGGCAAAATTTTCCCCGTCTTTGGCGAACTTGGTCATGGCGTGGTGGGAAGAACAAACTATTTTTTCCACAAGCAATCCATCTGGAGAATATATCAACTGGTATGGCAGATACATCGATGACCTCCTGTTCATTTGGGAGGGAGATGTATCTGCCATCCAAGCCTTTGTGAATTTCCTTAATTCCAATGACTGTAATCTCAGATTCACACATGCACTTGACAAAACTACCATCATATTCCCGGATCTGGAATTGAAGGGGGAAGATGGTACCCAGATACATACAAAAACCTACAGAAAACCAACAGCTGGCAATACCATCTTACACGCAGGTAGCAATCACTCTAAACAGACCATTGCTTCTATTCCAGTGGGTGAATTATGCAGAGCAAAACGCAACTGCAGTTCAGATACGCAATTCAGAATAGAAACACAACATATACATAGTAGACTATCTAACAGGGGATACCCACGTTGGTCTCTAGACAGAGCAGACCAGGCAATTGCCAAAAAAAATAGGGATACCCTTTTGTCCCAAAATAAAAGCCCAAAACCAACATCCAATACACCCACATTAGTCCTGCAACAAAGCAGTCAATTCAACAGCATAAAAATGATTGTGAATAAACACTTACCTATGCTCAAAGAAGACCCGATCCTGGAAGACATCCTCAAAAATGGGTGTAGAATAGTCGCACGTCGAGCCCCATCACTGGCAACGACACTCTCTCCATCTTTCTTCAGCCCTATTAAAACAAAAGGTTCTTGGTTAGAACAAAAAGGTTTCTTCAAGTGTGGAAATAATCCCTGCAAAGTGTGCTCATACGCAACACCGAAAAAGGTTCTCTCAAACTCAGCTAACACTGACACACATACCATCAACAATTACATCAACTGTAACTCTGACTCGGTTATATATAAATCGAATGCACAACATGCGACTTGAAATACATAGGATGCACCAACAGAAAGTTTAAAATAAGAATCCTAGAACATCTTGGCTACATCCGCAATCCAAACATAGTCAACCCCTCAAATGTAGCCAAACATTTCATATCTCAACACAATAAAACAATAAACAGTTTTTCTTGTTATGCCATTGAGAAAATACACAACCCTAAAAGAGGTGGGGATATCAAACATATAACACAGACAAGAGAAGCCTTCTGGACCTTCAGACTTCAAACAAGGGTCCCCAAAGGTTTAAATTTAAGAAAAGACCTTATGTTTCATTATTAACTTCAATAACATGACTTATGCTTTCCCTTGATACCATCTGTAACGCCTAATAAACTAGTCTAAGCCGTATTAGGCTTGGTTCCAACCTAGTATTTTTCAGCTTAACAGATCCTAATACATTCCAAAACTGTATAGTACTGGTGGGACACTATTATCCCAAAGAAACATCGGACTTAAGTAACTAATTAATAATAAATAAAATACAAAAAATATACACAGCATTTTCATAAACAAAAATACAAAATAAAAAATAACAGAGGAACAAACAGACCATCTTCGTCTGACCCTGACTCAACCCGACTATTACTATTTTCCATATAGTCGTTCGAATTCATTACCAATAAGGCTAAGGCGGGATTCACACGAACGGGTCGTTCCCGAGCCCGAGTGCCGGCCGGTAAAAATCGGCCATTCTGCCCGGCAGGTTTGCATAAAGTTTTGCATCCGTGCCGGGCCGGGCAGATCCGGACAGTGACATCAGCGGCAACTCCTGAAGGGGAATCCCCATGTGTTCGGGGATTCCGCTTCAGGAGTTTCCCCTGATGTCACTGCCCAGATATGGACAGAGACATCAAGCGCTCTGTCCAGGAGCGGAATCCCCGAAAACACGGGGTTTCCGCTCCTTCAAGGAGCTAAAGTGCGGCTAGCACATAGCAGAGCGGTGAGATACCTCCCCGCTCTGCTATAGTGGCGTCGCTACGGTAGTAGCAGCCGCAGCAGCAGCAGCTGCTAGCGGCGCCATCGAAGGTGTCGCCGGGCCAGGGTGCTTTTCAAGCAGGGGAAGAGAGCCAGTGCAGCGCTCCCTTCCTCCATGCTGTACACCCCGGCCCTGCCACACCGTGTACAGCGATGCCATTCGTCAGAACTGCATCAACTCCTCCTCCTCACATGCACTCTGCGCTGTGAGGAGGAGGAGATAGAGCGCAAGCGCCGGGAAACCCGGCCATCACTCGGAACACATTCCGGTGATGGCCGTGTAATACCCGGCCCCATAGACTTCTATGGGAGCCGGGCGGCCGGGTACCCGGGCAAAGATAGAGCATGTCCTATTTTTTGACGGCCGGATTTTGACGGTCGTGTGAATAGCCCCATTAGGAGTCTATTATTCCTAATGCAGCCGGGTGCCGGACGATTTATGAACGGCCGGCACCCGGCCAGGAAACCCTGCCGTGTGAATGAGGCCTAATAGTATGCTCTACTATAGTCAGAAGGTATTTACCTAAAATATATAACGTGACAAAAAATTGATAACAAGATGCCACGGAAATAAGTTGGATCTGGAGCTATACAGTAGGCTACAACGGTAGGACCAAATAAAACACCTAACGGTCCGATCTTCCGCTTTTTAGGTCCAAAAATACATATATATATATATATATATCTTCCAACATTCAAAAACAGTGCTGTTAAATAAAAATAAAAATGAGCATATAAAATGAATAATATTTCTTTTGATCCATATGGAAATATTCATAAAGCCATAAACTACAAAGAATATTAGCTTTTCTACCAACATAATCTAACGAACAAAATATAAATATAAAAAATAAAAAATTGAAAAATATGGCTTGTAAACCCAAAAAATGTAACAAGATTAAACAAAAATTAAGCAAAAAAACAGCTTTTTGTTATTTTAAATGTACGTCTTTTTGATTCTTCACATATCCACACATTTAATTATCCATCGTTCTCTACCTAAAATCAACAGTAGGCGTTATCTAGCCTTTTAAGGCAGTCTTTCGTTTTATGTTTCTCAGGTCATCGCAGAATGATATTTTTCCGCCAAATAATAATTTTTATAATGAAACAATTAAGTATCATATAGTTACCTTACAGGAGCCACTTTGAAACGAAATTTTTCTGATTTTCTTTCCCCCCTTTTTGTACCTCTGTGAAAAAGAAGAAACACAAAAATTATATCGTTCATATTGAATCACAAACACGGAGTTATTCGTCCTTTCTGACTTAAGTTTACGATATGAACGAAAACCAAATATAATATGTGCAAATACATATGGACACTTCCCTCAGTACCTAAATACTTGTTTGCATCTACAAAGGATCTTTTTTGCACACAACTACATCAAGTAAATCGGTACATACCTTATAACATTCCTTTAGGCCCAGGAAATAGACAAATGATTGCGTTCTACAGGGCTCCTCCTTTCTCTTCTGTTTTGAACCGCAATTAACTAATCAATCACGAGACTGACTGGCTACAAAAGGTCTAGACTGCACACAGTCAGACAAACCATAAGCCATGACTAAGGACCCAGCAGGGGTCTGAAACGCGTAGGCTACCGCCTATCTCCTTCAACACTCTCTGTACTTAGGACATTACCTGCCCGTCACCACTATATATTTCGTTGGCCATTGTTTTTAACAAAGCAACATTAAAACTTGGAAGAAGATTCCCGTTTTTAACAGATTTTCCACTTGAGCGCTGGTTTCAACTTCCCTTTTCTCTGTTGTTTCCCTTGCGTGTGCCGACACGAGGATCCGTGCGCTGATCACTATACCGTGCCTGTGACAAGGTGAGCTGGAGGATATTCCCCATTTTTTCTGTATGGACAATTAAGTCGGGAGTCCTTCTTTGCCCAAGATTGTTTTTCCTACCAACCCTAGGCTTTGGGGCATTTGGGGACACAAACGCACAAGATGGCCACAGAGGCCGCAATAAAGACAGAGTCCCGAAGTGAGTCTGCGTTGCCGCTCCTGGGTAGATAGCTTACATTGGTCCATCCTCACAGACTCCTTAGGAGGATCGACATCTGAGGACAGCAGGGGTTGCTGCATGGTAGGGAACGGACTAGGTAGACCTCTCTCCCGACTAACTTCTTGGCGCCGTTCTCTGAGCCTTCAATCCAGCGTCCAGAAGGAGGAGGTCATCCAGGGTAGACTGCAGGTGTCGAGTGGCAAGTTCGTCCTTAATTTTAGGAGACAGCCCATGCCAGAATTTAGCCACCAGGGCCTCATTGTTCCACAACAGTTCTCCCGCCAAGTGGATGACGTACTCGCCCGCGGAGAGGTCTCCTTGGCGTAGGTTCAGCAAGTAAGCTGCTGCAGAGGAGACTAGTCCAGGCTCCTCAAACACTGTGCGAAATGTCCGGAGGAACCCCTGGAAGTCATGGGTCTCTGGTCCGTGTCTCTCCCAGATAGGGTTCGCCCATGCAAGGGCCTTGCCAGTAAGAAGAGAAATTATGAAAGCGACCCTTGCGCCATCAGACGAAAATGCCATTGAATACAGGCTAAAGAGAATCTGGCACTTTCAAAAATCCACGACAGGTACCTGCGTCTCCATCATAGCGGTCAGGAAGTGGCAAAGAAAAAAAAGAGGATCCACACTGCCAGGTGGTGTAGTCGGAGGAATGCCAGGAGGTGTAGTATGGGGAAAGGCAGCTTGTGCCTCCTGCCGACGTGCGAGAATGTTCAAGGCCTGGAGGAGTTGGTCCTGTCGAGACCAGTGGTCCAGCATATCCGCCTGCATCACTTGTGACGTCATCTTAGTCTTGGATCGACCAGCGGGGTCCATGTCCTGTGCGTACCGTCACGTAGGGTTCGTGGACACACTGGGCCATACCGCCTTGGCGGTATGGCAGCTGGCCAACAGGGGGCAGGTCACAGTCTATAGTTTGTATAGTCTATAGTTCGTATAGGGTACCTGTGGCAACTCGGACAGTAGCAAGGCAGGCACGGCTGGGACTAGGCAGCAGGCAAACGTAAGGCGTGGTGTAGCAGAACAGGCTTGTATACAGCACGACTACAGCTCAGCACGGTACTTGACCAGGATAGCACAGGATACAGGAAACACTGGGAACTGGAAAACACTAGGAGACGAACTAGGATACGACAAACAATGCTCAGGCCTGGAAGAAAGGGACTGGGCCCTTCTTATAGTCCAGGGCACTCATGGGCTGATTACACATTAAAGTCCTACGGGACCCAGCCGAGGTGAGTGGAAGTGAGCGCTGGCGTCTGAGGAGGAGACTTGGGCCAGTGCTCGCTGGACCCATGGCTGCGGCCGTCAGGAGGTGCAGACGAACATAAAGGATTTTGCTGTCCGCATCCGTAGCCATCCGCAATTGCAGAAGCGCGAATAGACTTCTATGACCAAGTCCGTACTGAAATTGCGGACAAGAATTCGACATGTCCTATGAATTGCAGATCATTTCTATAGCAAGGACAGACATCCGTAAATATATGGAAAGGTGTCTGTGGCCAATAGAAATTGATGGGTCTGCAATTTCGTACAGGTTCGGCATTCCGTAACAACGGATGAAAATGACAGTCGTGTGCATGAGGTCTTAGTCCTAACAGCAGTACAAGCTTCACACCATAATTAAGGCTACTACTTATATGATAAACACATGGTAGGAGGGGCTAGACAGCCTTTTGTAGGGAAGGGGCTTTAGTTAAGAGTTTAGAAGATAGAAGTGCTTAGAAGATAGATTAAATTAAAAATTCCATCTGTCTTACTAGTACACAGGGGCAGAAATAGCCCTAACAGCAGCACAATAATGGGGTAAGTGAAAACTGATTGTTGTGTTTTATATTTCTTATATATATATATATATATATATTTATTTTTTTAAAAAGCAGAGAAATATTTATGTTACCTGATTGATCTCAGAAGTATTTTGCTCATGGAAAGCAGTTGGGATTATTTACCCTCCATTCTTTCAGGTTTCTGTTGAGTTTTAGTAGACAGGATAGATTGATCTGTTATATTATTCTACCCAGTAAAAAAAGAGAACGGAAATCTGTCTGCTCAACATGCACTGCTGAAGCTCCATCCTTTTCCCAGAGGCGTAGCTAGGTTATCCAGCACCCGGGGCAAAAATTCAGTTTCGCACATAGTAAAACAAATCCCAAAAAATTCTTCAAGTATATAAATGCTAAAAAGCCAAGGTCTGAACATGTAGGACCCCTAGATAATGGTAATGGGGAGTTGATCACAGGAGATCAAGAGAAGGCAGAGTTACTAAATCGGTTCTTTAGCTCTGTATATACAACTGAAGAAAGAGCAGCTGATGTAGCCGCTGCCAGTGCTGTTAATATATCAGTTGATATACTGAATTGGATGAATGTAGAGATGGTCCAAGCTAAATTAAATAAAATAAATGTGCACAAGGCCCCGGGACCAGATGGGTTACACCCTAGAATTCTTAAAGAGCTTAGTTCAGTTATTTCTGTCCCCCTTTTCATAATATTAAGAGAATCTCTAGTGACTGGTATAGTGCCAAGGGACTGGCGTAGCGCAAATGTGGTGCCTATTTTCAAAAAGGGCTCTAGGTCTTCCCCGGGTAATTATAGACCAGTAAGCTTAACATCCATCGTGGGGAAAATGTTTGAGGGGCTATTGAGGGACTATATACAGGATTATGTGACATTAAATAGCATTATAAGTGACAGTCAGCACGGTTTTACTAAGGACAGAAGTTGTAAAACTAACCTAATCTGTTTTTATGAAGAGGTGAGCAGAAGTCTAGACAGAGGGGCCGCTGTGGATTTAGTGTTTTTTGACTTTGCAAAGGCATTTGACACTGTCCCCCATAGACGCCTAATGGGTAAATTAAGGACTATAGGTTTAGAAAATAGTTTGTAATTGGATTGAGAATTGGCTCAAGGACCGTATCCAGAGAGTTGTGGTCAATGATTCCTACTCTGAATGGTCCCCGGTAATAAGTGGTGTACCCCAGGGTTCAGTGCTGGGACCACTATTATTTAACTTATTTACTAATGATATAGAGGATGGGATTAATAGCACTATTTCTATTTTTGCAGATGACACCAAGCTATGTAATATAGTTCAGTCTGTGGAAGATGTTCATGAATTGCAGGCAGATTTAAACAAACTAAGTGTTTGGGCGTCCACTTGGCAGATGAAGTTTAATGTAGATAAATGTAAAGTTATGCATCTGGGTACCAACAACCTGCATGCATCATGTGTCCTAGGGGGAGCTACACTGGCGGATTCACTTGTTGAGAAGGATCTGGGTGTACTTGTAAATCATAAACTCAATAACAGCATGCAGTGTCAATCAGCTGCTTCAAAGGCCAGCAGGATATTGTCGTGTATTCAAAGAGGCATGGACTCGCGGGACAGGGATGTAATATTACCACTTTACAAAGCATTAGTGAGGCCTCATCTAGAATATGCAGTTCAGTTCTGGGCTCCAGTTCATAGAAAGGATGCCCTGGAGTTGGAAAAAATACAAAGAAGAGCAACGAAGCTAATTAGGGGCATGGAGAATTTAAGTTATGAGGAAAGATTGAAAGAATTAAACCTATTTAGCCTTGAAAAAAGACGACTAAGGGGGGACATGATTAACTTATATAAATATATTAATGGCACATACAAAAAATATGGTGAAATCCTGTTCCTTGTAAAACCCCCTCAAAAAACAAGGGGGCACTCCCTCCGTCTGGAGAAAAAAAGGTTCAAGCTGCAGAGGCGACAAGCCTTCTTTACAGTGAGAACTGTGAATCTATGGAATAGCCTACCGCAGGAGCTGGTCACAGCAGGGACAGTAGATGGCTTTAAAAAAGGGTTAGATAATTTCCTAGAACAAAAAAATATTAGCTCCTATGTGTAGAAATTTTTCCTTCCCTTTTCCCTTCCCTTGGTTGAACTTGATGGACATGTGTCTTTTTTCAGCAGTACTAACTATGTAACTATGTAACATTAACGTTACTGAAGCGTCTTGACAGTGAATAGACATTCCTTCCAGCCAGGACGTGATATCTATTCACAATGAAGAAACTTTGCTGTAAGTCACACACAAACGTTACCAAAGTTTCTTCATTGTGAATAGACATCCCGTCCTGGCTGGAAGGAATGTCTATTCACTGTCAAGACACTTCAGTAACGTTAATGTGTCAGTATAAGACAGCATAGCGTGAACAACGCAGTGTCACTATGCGCTGAGTAAATGAATGGAGAGAAGTGTATGATGCCGATTGGTCACGGATTAGTCAGAATCATACACTTCTCTTTACAACGCCCACTTGGTCTAAAGTAAAAACACGCCCAGTTGGGCATTAAGAAATTAATTAGAATAAAGCTAAAATCGCTCATAACGTGGTAAAAATAGATTGTTTTTCTAAATAAAAAAAACACTGCTCATCTACATCACAGCGCCCATCCACTTATGTAGGAGATAGTGCACTTATAATGTGGTGACAGAGCCTCTTTAAGTGACTCACCGGTGACGTCTAAGATTCTAGTTCTTTTTCTCCATCCGGTCCAGACCTCTAAGACTTCTCCCGGCCACAGCCCATATCTGCAGTTTGCCGCTCAGATGTCTTCAGCTTCTCACTTTTCAAACATTTCTACACCTATAAACAAAAATAAAGTTCTCATTATACCTCACACTACGCCCCTAAATGTAATAGCGCCATACACTGCACCTCTAATTATAATAACACCATACACTGTTTCCCACACACACACACACACACACACCATGCCCCCTGTAGATGGTGTCTGCCATAGAGCCCCCTGTAGATAGTGCTCCGCATATTACCCACCCCTGTATATAGTGTCCCACATATAGCTCCCCCTATAGTCCTCCAGATTGCCCACCCTGGTATATAGCCCCCCCCCCCTCTCGTAGATAATGCCACACACTTTTTTTTTAGGATAAAAAAACAAACTAAACAAACTCACTTTAATCTTGTTCCGGCAGCAATGGAGACAAGCTCTCTTCTGCGCTGGTCTTCTGGGGTTGAACGACGCAAGCAGCACGATGACGTGATCGCGATGCTTGCGTCTATGAAAGGCGCTGATTGGCAGGGCAGAACGACTTTCCCTGTCAATTAGCGGGACATACCCCCGGCCGCCCGGGACAGCGGGACACCACCCGGAATCCGGGACTGTCCGGCTGAATCCGGGACGGTTGGGAGGTAGAAGATAGATAATAGATAGATATGAGATGGATGGATGGATGGATGGATGGATGGACGGACAGAGACACAAAGACAGAGATAGATGTTTAATGGAGAAATGTGTTTTTGTATTACCACCACTACGGCAGCCGCAAAAATAATGTGCCTGGAGACAAGAGTTTCTAAAATCATAAACTAATGTCATTTATTTTATGATTTTAAAAACGCTAGTGTTCCCAGGCACTAAATTGTTTACACTGTGTACTCACCACTGTCCTGTGTTTTCCTGTCCTCTGCAGTGCTCTGCTCGGGTGTGTCTGCTCCCTCTCTCCAGGCAGACAGCTGCATCATGGACTGTGCGGTGCTGGGGCCCCTCTCTAAGTTGCGCCCGGGGCACATGCCTCGCCTGCCCCCCCCCTAGCTACGCCCCTGCTTTTCCTTTCCAGTCTTCATCGTCTTACCCTGTTAGTCCAAGCTTAAAGGGAAGGTGTCACGAAATTATTTTTTTATATGTTTTTGCTTTTAGTATGTAATGAAAATACATTTTATTTATTTGTGTTTTACTTTTTTCTACTTCTCTATGGGGGCTGCCATTTTTTTTTCATCTCTGTATGTGTTGATTAACGACACATACAGAGATGGAATACGGCACATACATCCCCATAGTGAATGCGAATGGGAGTCGTTCCATTCACTATAGCGTACGCCGTCTGTGTGGGAACGGGGCATGCGCCGCTCCCACACAGTCCAAAAGGAAGGTCTTCGGCCAAGCGACATACGGCACCATTTTCATGTGGACCGGAAGCCGCACAGTAAGAAGGACTACTTCCGTTTGCGGCTTCCGTCCATATGTTCAGAAGCAAGGACTAGGAGCGGAGGGAACGGAGGCAGCGGCAGGAGCAGGTAAGTTATGTTTGTGTATGTTAGTGTTTTTTTATAAATTCTTTTGTCATTTTGTTTTTTATATTACAAATCGTACAGAATATACACACAGTGCGAAAAAAGGCAATGAAAAACAGTCTACGTTTCACTGGTCAGTTATCTGCCCCGCATAAGTACATGGGGTCACCTGAAAGTACCATGTCGCTAAATACAGTTAATTAAGGAATCTCCGATAGGCACCCTGAACCCGCAGCCGTGCATGATATATCCTGAGTGCGCACAGGTGCATCAAAGGAGGAGAGATGCAGAGACAGAAAGAAGAAAAGACAAAAATAGTGAGGAAAGAAAGAGAAGGGAATGAGGGGGAGAAAACAAAAAAGAGGGGAGGGGGGAGCTGACCTGACATACCGTGTCTAGACGGGGATTCACGAGGTCATGATGGTTTTATATTCCTCGGTCGTTTGGAAACGAATCCATTCACGCCATGTTTTTAGGAAGGAGGCATGAGTCCCCTTTCATTGATGCCGTGAGGTCCTCCATTCTCATGATCTCCTGGATGTTGCCGAACCACATGCCCACCGTCGGCGGACAGGACTGTCTCCACAGTGCAGGAACACATGCCCTAGCCGAGTTTACCAGGTGTCGAACTACCGAACGTCTATACAAGGGCAGTGGGACCTCGCACAAATGAAGCAGGAAGAGGCCCGGAGATCGCGGGAGAGGACAATCCGTGAACTTTGCGGAAATACGCCACACCTCGGACCAGAACCCAGTCAGGAGTGGGCAGTTCCAGAAAATATGCAGGATTGTACCCACATGATCCCCACATCTCCAGCATAGTGGCGAGGCCGCCGGGATCATAGCATGCAATCTGGAAGGTACCCTGTACCAACGGGATAATATCTTAAATCCTGCCTCTTGAAATCTACTGGCCATGGAGGACTTCTGAGTCATGGTGAACAGGCGGTCTCGCTGTTCAGGGGTGAATGTTTCGCCCAAGTCCCTCTCCCAGCTACGCAAGTACGAAGGTGGCGGCAAATTGGGGGGCGATATCAAATACCCATAGATTCTGGACAAAGCATGTCGGATCGTGCCTGTACACAGGAGTTCAAACGCGGAGCAGTCCCGTTGCTGCACTCCAGGATGTTCAATGGACATCAGGAAATGTCGCAACTGGGTAACCTGCCACGCCGAGAAAGAGACCGGATCCGACATAGCTCGTATTTGATCGCTCGTCATCCACCTCCCCTCCTGCTGAAATTGTAGTGCCTGCCCCTTACCCGCCCGCAACCATACTTGAAATGGGCCACTATCCAGTCCCGGTGGGAATGCCGGGTTGCCTAAAATCGGAAATAGCGGGGAGGGGGACGGCGAGAATTCCGCCCGAGTAAACACCCGCGTTGCGACTGCTAGGGTGGGACCGCACAACCCTGGGAACATATCTGCCCAACCACGGCAGGGCCTGCAGTGGGATGGATGTAAACGCCTGTTCCATGGACACCCATTATTTCATCCCGCCGTGCCGGAACCAATCTAAGATTCGTGTCAAGTGGGAGGCGTGGTGACAGGAGACAAAGTCCGGGAGACCAATGCCCCCCTCCCCCTTTACACGAAATAGCAACGATCGGGCGATACGTGCTGGTTTCCCTGCCCATATGAATTTGTGCACTCGGGACAGTAGGGAATGAAAGAATAGGCATGGGAAATGTATCGGTAGGGCCTGTAGGAGATACAAAATCCGTGGTAAGATGTTCATTTTAAAAATCGCGCACCTACCGAACAAGGTGAATGAGCCCGACGTCCAGGTGTCTAGATCCGCCTTTATACGTTGAAGAAGCAAAGGGAAGTTCACCGCATAAAGGCGAGATAGATCACCGGGAAGCCGAACTCCCAGGTATTTAAGAGAGTCCCTTGCCCACTTGAAAGAAAAGGACTCCGACAGATCAGCGACCAGAGTCTGTGGTAACGAGATGTTAAGGGCCTCCGACTTCTGGTAGTTTATTTTGAAGTTGGATAATCTCGAGTATCTACTCAGCTCCGCCATCAGGTTAGGCAAGGATATTCTAGGGGCTGTGAGGAAAAACAGCAGATCATCCGCGTAGGCGGCAACCTTATGGGCTCTGCCGCCCAGGTCCAATCCTGTAATGTCCGGGTTGGAGCGGATATGGCACAGCAGGGGCTCCAGACATAAAATAAAGATCGGCGCGTGCCGTTAGTAAGCGTGAAGGGGGATGAGAGGTGTCCATTGACCTTGACCTGACGGGGTGGAGTAGAGACCAGAGATCCAGGACATCATATGAGTCCCTATTCCGATGTGTCGTAAAGTGGCCAACATAAAGTCCCAACTGACCCTGTCGAAAGCCTTTTCCGCGTCCGTTGACAAAAAACAAGTGGGGAGTGACGTGACTGCCGCTTGGTACATTAAATTAATTGTCCGAGTGGTGTTATCTCTCGCTTCCCGTAAGGGCATGAAACCCACTTGGTCAGTATGTATTACGGTTTGAAGGAGTGGAGACAACCGATATGCCAGAATCTTGGCAAAGAGTTTCAAGTCTACATCCAGTAGGGAAATCGGACGATAACTCTTGCATAGGGATGGGTCCCTCCCTTCCTTGGGTATAACCGTGATGTGTGCCCTCAGTGTATCCCTGGGAATGGAGCCCCCTTCGGTTAGCGAATTAAAGGCCCGGATAAATTGGGGTTCGAGGACTTCTGAGTAGGTCTTCTAGTACGGCAGAGACAGGCCATCCAGTCCCGGGGCCTTCCCCGTGGGCGAGTCCCTCAGTGCCCACGACCACTCCTCCGGTGAGATAGGGGCCTCCAAGGCTTCTAGATCATCAAGTCGGATGGATTTCATCCCCGAGGATCGGAGATACTCCTCGATCATCTCTCGTTGGCTACCGCCATCCTGTGAGGAGGGTGCCTTTGGGAGATTGTACAGAGTGGTAGTAGGCACGGAAGGTCTCTGAGATGTCATGTGGGAGTTGCAGTCGTTTATTCTGGGCACCTGTGATGTGCGGTACGTATGTACGCGAACGGGTTTTCCGGAGGGCGCTGGCCAATGTCCTACTGGGCTTATTACTGAATTCATAAAAATGCCTTCTACATTTGACTAGTGTGGCCTTCGCCTTAGCAAGGCAGAGTGATCGCACTTGCTCCCGCAATTGCCCTAATTCTGCCCCTAGTAACCGATCCTGTGTTATCTTGTGGGACTGTTCCAGTTTGTGTATGCGTGACAGTAGGTCTCTGAGATGAGCCGTGCGCTCTTTCTTGAGTTTGGCTCCCATCCGTATAAGGGAACCTCGCACCACACATTTATGCGCCTCCCATATACAGAACGGGTCCATCCCCGGTGTGTCATTTTTATCAAAGTATTCCACCAGGTCTCGGAGTACTTCAGAGACCACTGTCGTATCCTGCAGGAGGGACTCATTCAGTCGCCACTGCCAGGGGGTGGAATGGGCCAATGGGCGGGCTAGGGTGAGGGAAATAAGGGCATGGTCAGATAACGTTATGTCATCTATGGAGGATGATGTCAGGCTGGGAAGATGTGCATGGCGTAGGAAAAAATAGTCCAACCTGGAATAGGAGTTGTGAGGCGCCGAGTAGTATGTGTAGTCTTTGACTGAGGGATGCATAACTCGCCATGCGTCCACAAGTTGATGTTCATGCAGCAATCGCCGTATACGACGATGTGCTGCCCTGGGTAGGGAGGAGTGTCCTCGTGACGTGTCTAAGACGGGGTCTAGGGTGACATTTAGATCCCCCCCCCCCCCATGACTAAGGTACCTTCCAGAGCCCTCAAAACTCTGTCCAGGTAGGCCACCTGACCAGAGTTAGGGAGATAGTATGAGGCCAGTGTGTACAGTGCGTTATCCAACTTACCCTTTACGAAAAGGTACCGTCCCGCTTCATCTGCGCAGGTGTCCACGTGTTCCCAGTGTAGGGAGCGGGAGACCAGGATGGAGACTCCCTTGGTCTTGGAGTCAGAAGACGCACTATGATACCCCGCGGGGTAGTTGGAGTCTGTAATCTTTGGGATGTTGTCTGCCCGGAAGAGAGTTTCTTGCAGGAAGGCCACGTGTGCTTTCCGTTCCCATAGGAGACTGAGAATGGAGGACCTCTTTTCCGGAACATTCAGACCCTGTGCATTTAGGGAGACAACAGTAATGTCAGACATGGCCACTGAAATGTCCGGAGTGGACCGAGGGGAAAGGGGAGGGAAAGGAAAGGAAGAAAAAGAGAGAAAGAAGAAAAAGAACTTGTGTGCAGAGCAAGTTCTCTAAAGTCGGAGTACAATACCTCTCCACTACTCAACGCGAGCTGTGTCGCCCGTCGGAAAACCTCAAACACGACACAGCTACACGGAACCCTAATAGGGAACAAGGAAAGACCGGAGTACAAAGACAGCGTAACAGTTAAAATATCAACTAGAAAATTTAATTAACCAAATTGCTTTAGAGCCCCGGACTCACCCTATTAACGGTCAACATTCCCAGTATCCACCTTCCCCTATGTGAAAACTCAGATTGGGCCGGTAAACTTATTTAAGCCTCCCCAACCGGTGCGTATCCGCCCGCCCCCTTGACCCACAGTGATACAACCAGCTGTAAGGCAGTTCCAGCCATGTGTTCCTGACAGTCCTCCAGGAACCCTGTGGGAAAAAGAGATAAGGAAAGTGCAAAATGTAGTCCAGGAAAACGTCCACATTAAGGCAGCTGTGCACATTCAGTCCCTCCGCAGAGCGATAGTCATCCAGGAGGATGGAGGTCAACGGATCCCGACCCTCTGTCTCTGCGTGGAGATCGACGTTCCAAAGGTCGAAGGTCGGGTGGCTCTGCACCAGGTCTGATTGGCTGACGGGACCCATAGTCCCGATACGGGCCTCCTCTGGGAGCGAAAGGTGGCGGTGGTTCGGTCCAGTCTGGTAACCGCACCGGCGAGGTTTCCAAGAAACGGAATGCTTACTCCAGATCGTCGGGAGAGCAGACAGCGAACGACATTCCCTGCTTTCGAAGGATGATGTGGAACGGGTGTCCCCACCGGTATGTTGCTTGCAAAAATGGGCGGACAATTCTACGCATGGAAAGCGTCAATCTGGATACATCCGGCAGGAAGGTGATGTCGGCGCCATTGTATGGGACGGCCCCTTTTTCCCAGGCTCTGCGGGCGATCTCTTTTTGCTTGTAGAAATGCACCCTACAGATAACATCCCTCGGTCGATTGCGGTCTCCATTCCTGGGGCCTGCTAGTCTGTGAACTCTGTCCATCTCTATAGGCATATCTCGCGGGCGTTCCAGGAGCTTGTTGAACAAACCCCTCAGTTTCAAATTATTACGCCTTCCCCTATTCTTGACATCGTCTAAGTGTAGGGAGAGGTCTCGGAGCTGCGTTGCTTGGGTAGCCAAGGACTGGGAGAGGACCGATATGTCCAGAGAGTCGACGGAGCGTTGGCGCTCTAAGGTGTCCACTCTCACAGCTAGGGCCCGTACTTCTTGTGTGACCTCCCCGATGGCCCGGTCGTGTTTCTCTTCTAGTCGTGCGAGGCGGAGGTCTAAATCCATTTTAGTGGGCAGTACCTTGACCATCTCCCAAAGTTCTGCCAGCGTCCGCTCCATGGAGAGCAGGGGGCCCGAGGACAGGCCTGCATAGTGGTCTCCTGTGTGCAATGGTGGGGTGGGGGAGGGGATCTCCCTGAAGATAACCGGCAGCCCCTGGCTCTGCTGACTGCCTGGCACTGGTGTGGGCCGCTGATGGTAGGGGTGTCTCACATGCTCCGCCTGTGGGCGCCATGTTAGGGGCCTCATGTCTGGGAACGGGCTGGTGGTGGCTCTGTAGAAGGGGGACCATCACTGACTGGGCCGGTGGCGGTGGCCCTGTGCTTCCTGCCCCACACTGACCTTTCTGCCGGCTGCATCCCTCCTCCAGATCCGTCGGTGCCGGCGCCGGGCTGTTGCTGGCCGGAGAGTGAGGGAGGCGGGGTGTGTCTCCGCGGCGAGGCGGGAGGCTGATTGCGGCCTACTGGAGGGGACGAGGAGGATCGCTGCGGTGGGCCTTCCTGTGCCGACCGGAGGAACCGGCCGGTGCTCGGGGTGCCCGAAGTGTCCGGGGGGTGCAGACGATGTTTCCCCCTGGTCATGCTGGTGTCAAGCGGCTGGTAGGTGAGCCCTGTCGGGCGATATTCGGCGGGGTGAGTCCGGAGCTGCTGCTGCTGCACGCATCCTCACTCTGCCATGCCTATGCCACGCCCCCCGTGTATGTTCGTGTTATACTGTGTGATTACCACTCGAAAAATGGCGGCACAGTGTAGGAGGTTTGAACATACAACCCCCTCCTTTCTCCTGGCACTAGCCAGGATAAAGGAGGGGGCATTGTGTGAGCACACTAGAGCGAGTATGTCTACACCAAATATGCAGCATAAAGCAATGCGGTTGCTTTACCACATTGCAATGCTGCAATTTTGGGAATTGCTCCCTCTAGTGACCAGCACATGGAAAGGTTATAAATTAGAACCTAATTTATAATATTTACTGACTTATGAAAAAATTCTAACAATGTGTAGTCATTTATATACTAACTAAAAAAAAAAATTTTCTAGCGACACATTGCCTCTAACCCCTTCCCGCCGCAGCCCTTTCAGATTTTCATTTTCTCCTACCCACTTTCCAAAAGCCATAACGTCTTTATTTTTCTGTCGATATAGTACTGTGAGGGCTTGATTTTCGCGGAACGAGTTGTAGTTTTTCGTAGCCCCATTTATTTTGCCATATAATGTACTAGGAAACGGGAAAGAAAATTATTTGTGAGGTAGAAAATTAAACCAGCGATTCCTCCATGGAATTCGCTGTGCAATTAAAACAACATGTTAAACTTTATTCTGTGGGTCAATACGATTACGGCGATACCAAATATATATTGTTTTTTATAAATTTTACTACTTTTACAAAGTAAAAACCCAAGTGTAAAAAATAAAATTTATTTTGTGCTGCCAAATTCAGTGTCATAACTTTTTATTTTTCCGTCGATTAAGTGGTATGAGGGCTTATTTTTTGCGAGATAAGCTGTAGTTTTTAATAATACCATTTTGTTGTACATGCGACTATTTGATCACTTTTTATTTCATTTTTTGTGGGAGGTTAGGTCACCAAAAAATAGAGATTCTGGCGTTTACAATTTTTTTTTTTACGGCGTTCACCATACCGGTTAATTATATATTGTAATAGTTCAGACTTTTACGGACGCGGCGATACCAATTATGTTTATTTATTTTACTATGCTCTAGGGGGGAAAATGGGAAAAGGGGGGGGTTTTGAATTTATTTTTTTTAACACAAAAAAAAACAAAAAAACTCTCATTTTTACTTTTTTTATTAGTCTATTAGTTTATTAGGACTTCAACCAGCGATAGTTAGATCGCTTGCACAATATACTGCAATATTAATGTATTGCAGTATATCGTGATTCGGACAGACATCTATTAAGCCCTGCCAGAGGCTTAATAGGTGCACAAAGATGGCTGACCTGGGGGCCTTCATTAAGCCCCCAGGCAGCTATAGTAATCATCACACCCCCCTCCCCCTGCAATTGCGTTGCGGGGGGCACGATGAGCTCTTAAAGGGGGTCGACCCCCTCTTTCTAACTAGTTAAATGCTGCGGTCGCTGTTGACCAACGCATTTAACGAGCGGATCCGCGCTTGAGCGCGATGCCGCTCGTTACTCTGAAGTGTCGGCTGTAACGAACAGCCGACACCGGCATCGTATGGAGCGAGTTCACTCCGTGAGCCTGCTCCATACTTCCCCCTACCCAACTTTGGCGTAAGGATACGTCAAATGTCAGGGCGGGGTTAAACTTGTCTATTATTGTTGGTCCTCCACCTATGAAGCCCAACTTATATTATAGTCCTGAGCCCTGATAGGCCAGCTGGGCTTAGTTTTATAGATTTGACTAACTATCTTATTGTACTCCATTTACCTGGAATGTGAAAAGAATTCACTTTTTAATTTGAAATGTAAAAAAAAAATAATGTTTAAAAAATAAAATAAATTTAAATTTGATATTCAAGTTTTTCCACCATTATATATATTTCAATAAATGTAAATGTCTTAGGGTAGTATTATGCATACTATATATGTTTGACGTCTGGCTGTTGTGCTTATTTACTGCAGGAGGTAGATCTTACATTGTACTGAACAGTATTTCTTTAACATGTTCCCGACCGCCTACTGTATATAAACGTCCGGCGGTAGAGTATTTACGGCGCAGGTTTTAGATTTCTGCCTGAGCAATCAGGCAGCTGAATGTCGGGTCCCCGGCTATTGCTGCTTCTATCTTCTCTTATCACTTGTACGCAGCGCTCAATGAGCGCTGTGTATATGAATAGAGGTAGCGATCAAATGATCCCCGGGTGCCGTTAGACCCAGCACAGCCCTATTAGTGACAATCGTCACTATAAGAGGGCTGATTTCCCATCACTAGGGCTGTTGGGGTATCTTCAGACGACCTATTTTCAGATGTTTTTCGGCCCGTCAACGCCCCAAAAAACAGCTAAAAACGCGGGCACTGAACGCCTCCAAACATCTGCCCATTGATTTTAATTGGAAATACGGCGTTGTTCCGACGGGGTGTTTTTTTACGCCTCATTTTCTAAAGACCGCGCGTATAAAGACGCCTAGTAAAAAGTGCAGGTCACTATTTGAGCCATTTTTACAGCCATTTTTCATTGACTCAATAGAAAAACAGCTCCAACAACGGCCGCAAAAAACGTCAAAAAAAACGTTAGTTCCCTTGAAAATAGCTCAGTATATTCAGCCACATTTTGTTAAGCGTGTGAACATACCTTAACAGTGGAAAGATCAAGTGTAAAAGATGAACAAAAAATAAAGTCTCCCAAAGGCCTTTATTGACCATAATAATAATTGAAAAAAAATCAAAGTAAAATAAAGTGCAAAAGAACGTAATAATTACACATAAAATACCCTGCTCAAAATAAGTGTTCCCTCCGCCAATCATTGTCGTAAGGTTAGCCCAGACTCAATTACCCTAAAATAGACATGTAATATATCAAAATTTATGGTAGACAATGACAATCACAAATAAAAGGTCTATTTTAGGGTAAAACGAAATAACCAGAAAAAAATAGCTGAAAATTATAAAAAAATTTTTACTATTATTTTCAGAGGCTCTGTCACCACATAAGTTCTTTATCTTGTACATAATATGATCGGCGCTGTAATGTAGATTACAGCAGTGTTTTTTATTTAGAAAAACGATCATTTTTGACTGAGTTATGACCTACATTAGCGTTATGCTAATGAGTTTCTCAATGGACAACTGGGCGTGTTTTACTATATGACCAAGTAGGCGTTGTACTGAGGAGTGTATGACGCTGACCTGTGACCAATCAGCGTCACACACTTCTCTCCATTCATTTAAACTGCCGATAGCGATATAGTGAACAACGCAGGATCATTATGTGCAGTGTAAATGAATGGAGAGAAGTGTATGACGCTGATTGGTCAGCATCATACACTCCTCTCCACAACGCCCACTTTGTCCTATAGTAAAACACGCCCAGTTGTCCATTGAGAAACTCATTAGCATAAAGCTAAAATAGGTCATAACTCAGTCTAAAATGATCGATTTTCTAAATTAATAACTGCTGTAATCTACATTACAGCACCGATCACATCATGTACAAGATAGGCCACTTATGTGGTGACAGTCTCTTTATGCCTAGAAATTTAACAATGGCAAAAAATTATATAAAAAAAGAAAAGAAAAAAAAAAAGAAACCTGCATTGTCTACGAAAAAAAACAATAAAAATCGCATCCCTAGCCCAACAAATTAAAGTTATAGCCGTTTAACGAACGCATGCTAAAAATGGCTAAACGGTGTGTGATCCTGTCTGAAGGCCCTGTATCTAAGCCTACCACGTTAGGCTCAGTGGCAGATTACATAGACCCTAGGCCCTGGGCTGTTCCACAAACTTGGGCCCCCCTTCCCCACCGCCGCTCTGATGTATCTATAGTGAACACCACCTTTTTGTGTAAGCATTGAAAAATGGTTGTTACTATTCCCCTTGTCAAAAGGGCTGTGTCCCTACATACTAACAGTCTCCAACCATCACTGACAGTATAACACTGTGTAGGGACACATCCTCCTGACAATGGGAATGGTAACACGCAAAATTTGTCTATTACACAAAGATATGTAGAATACAAGGATTTCCTACAACAGACATGTCAGGAGAGGTGACAGATGCACTATAGATCCAGTGACTCACAGGTGATGTTTCTCTGATCGAGGACGTTTTTTCTTCTCCATCTGACACAGACCGTTATGGCGACTTCTCCTGATGACATCTTTGCCCATCACTTCTGCAGCCATTTCCAGCCTCTATAGAAGGGGTTGTCCGGGCACAGAACATTTATTTATTTATTTTTAAAAAGGTTTTCTTTTACTTTTTCTCAAAATACAAGTGTACAAAAGCGCAAAATTGCGCACAAAAACACACATAGCATACTGACCAACCGCACTAGTTGGCAATGACAATCATCATAGAGAATAATACAATTATAGTGCAAAAGCCAACATTAAAACTTAACGGATCACAGGTGCATATAAGTGTATTACGAAGAAAATAGGATCAACATTTGACCGCCATTATTGCCAAAACGGACAACCAGTCACACCTGTCTATCAGACAGCAGTGTCCGAAATCTCCATCCATCTAGCCCATATCTTCCCGAATTTGTCAGGACACCCTCTGCTAATGTATAACTTCTGATATAATGGTATATACTTATTTACCAATTGCAACCTATGTTCTATACTAGCACACCGTGGCCTTCCATTCCATAATTATAACCTTCCACGCACAGAACAAAACATATCGGAAAAAGATGGTCATAATAGCCTTGTACTAACTCATTCATAATGCCCAAGAGGCACACCTGAGGGGAGAGAACCCTGGGAAACAAAGTTATCATGCAGAAACTCTACAACACTTGACCAGAATAATGAAATCCTAGGGCAGGACCAGACGCAGTGGAGGTACGCGCCAACATCCGACTGACACCTAAAACACCTGTCCGACCCAGAAGCCCCAATTCTCTGAAGTCTAACCGGAGTATAGTAAATTCTGTGTAGAAACCGCGATTGTATTAAAAAAAGTCTTGAGCACTAACTACGGAATCAAAGAAGGAAAGCTCCACCTCCCTCCACTCCTGCTCCGACAGATCAGGGATATCTCTTCCACCCCAGGTACGCCCTATCAAATGGACGTTTTACAGAGGACAGCAATAGGGCATACGTTTGAGTAAGGGTCTTAGGAAGGTCTGGTGTGCCGAGAAGGTCCTCCAATCCGGAAAACCCCAAAGCTGGCGTGACAGATCCAAACTGAGCCAAGCAGGCATGTCTCAACTGGAGATGATAAAAAACCTTCCTCGAGACCCCAAATCTCTCCTCTAGCTCAGAAAAGGAGACAAACACACTGTCCACAGAGTATATTTGGCCTAAAAATAGAACCCCTACCCCAGCCCACATCATCGCTCCCGGCAGGGACACCAGGTGAGGCAGCCATGGATTGTTCCATAACGGAGTCCTGGGGGAAACAGAAGAATCCGTAGTATCTTTTAGTAAGAGTTGTGCCTTCTTCCAGGCATTCGCAATAGTCTTTAACGGTAAGGGCGCCCGACACGAAGTTTTAAACCTTTATAAGAGGTTGGTAAGACTCTCATAGGAAGTCATGAGTGCTCCAGCCAGCGCCGTGGCCGCATTACTTAAGTCAATGTCAATCCACCAGTGAGCCAGTACCAGTTGCGTAGCCAAATATTATAAGTAAAGGTTGGGCGCCGCCATCCCCCCCACACTCCTTGGGGCCTGCAGAAGACGGAGACTAAACCTGGGTGTGCCGCCTTGCCAGTAAAACCCACGTAGGATCCCATCCAGGTGGCCAAAAAATTGTTTGGGCAAAATAACCGGACAAATATGTAAGAGGTAAAGAAATTTAGGCAGATATATCATTTTAAAAAGGTTTATCCTACCATACAATGAGAGGGGGAGGTTCCTCCAAGAGTTTAGCTGCTTTTCAGTAGAGGCCACTAAGGGACAGAGACCTGCAACGGGACAGGGAGCCCCTGCCGGGAGCGATATTTTGCACATAGAGGAAACAACCGACTTAGACCAATAAACCGACAACCCCGAGAACGCCCCAAAAGTATCGATCAGCTGCAAGAGTGAAGACAACGAAGGACCATCATCCGCTAGGTACACCAAGGTATCATCTGCATACAGGGATATTTTCCCAATTAGTGAGCCTCGAGGGATACCAATAATGGAAGAGGAACACCTAACTGCCAGCGCCAGAGGCTCAATCGCAAGAGCAAACAACAAAGGAGAAAGTGGACAACCCTGGCGCATACCTCGACCTAAAGAGAAGGGCTTAGAGACATCCAGATTAGTTCTCACCCTAGCGACAGGCTGCTCATATAACAGACGGACAAGAGCAAGAAATCTGGGACCAAAATTTAGACGGGAAAGCAGTATCCAGAGATACCTCCATTCAACCGAATCAAAGGCTTTATATGTATCTAGGGAGAGAACAAACCCAGGGGATGTATCGTATTGTGCCGCATCAATATTGAGAAACAACCTGTGTACGTTAATATCCGTACCCTTCCCAGGCATAAAGCCTATTTGGTCAGGATGAATGAGGGATAATATAACTTTGTTTAATCTGGTAGCTAATATCTTGGCAAGCATCTTTGCATCTGAGTTAATCAGCGAGATGGGCAGATAGGAATCCGGAAGAGTCAGATCCTTCCCAGGCTTCAACAGCACCACAATTAGGGCCTCTCTCCGATGCCGGCAGAACCCCCATCTCCAGAGCAGCAGAATAGACTTCCTTAAGCCTGGGCACCACAACCTCACAGCTATCCTTATACCAATCAGCCCCCAGGCCATCAAGTCCGGGAGTCTTACCAGACGGCAACAACTGAATCGCATCAGTGATATCGTCCTCTGTAAGCAGGCTGTCTAGTTCTTTTGCCTGAGAATCAAACGCCATCTACAAAGCGTTCTATATCCTCCGGAGGCCCACTGCATCTGGAACTATATAATTCAGCATAAAAATCACCAAACACTTTATTTAAATCTTTAGGGGCAGTACAGAGAGTACCCTCAGAAGAAAGAATAGATGGAACAGAGGCACACGGGCGTTCCGACCTAGCCAAGTATGCAAGGAGCTTGCCATTGTTGTCACCCAACTCAAACACCCTTGCCTCCGTATGCAGCACCTGCTTTTTAGTTTGTTCGACCTGTATATGGTTTAGTTCCCTCTGGACCCCAGCCCACCGACTCTTCGTGCCTGGAGAAGGATCTGCAATATAGTCTCTCAGCTCTGACTCTCTTCTATCAGCGACCACTCCTCTCTGAACACTGCTCTACACCTTGCAACCCCTGCCATAAACGCACCCCTAAGAGTGGCTTTATATGCATCTCACACTACCAAGGGGTCTGGAAATGAGGAATTATGATCACAATATGAGTCATGAGAGGCCACCACCTCTGACCGAACCTCAGGAGAGGACAGCCAGGCCGGATGCTGTCTCCATATTTTGGAGTCAGCTGGGGAACCAACCGTAAATGACAAAATGAGAGCCAAGTGGTCTGAGATGCCTCGTGGAGCGATATCTATAGCAGTTACTGCGGGCAAAAAGGTCCTGTGACACCAGAGCAAGGTCAATTCTAGAAAAGATTTTATGGGCAGAGGAGTAATAGGAGTATTTTTTTTCTTGCGGGTATTTCCAGCGCCACACATCTGTCAGATGAAGCATTGAGGACCAGGAGTTGAGGTGAACAAAGGACTGATCCGAACCTCCAGTACGATCCAATGATATGTCAGGGACTGCATTGAAGTCACCCATACACAACACTGGGCCAGCGGGGAACTCAGAGTTTCTGGGCTATCAAGTCCAATAGTGTGGGATTCAGGGGCAGGGGAACTTATACATTTACTAAGGTAAAACAGGACCCGGATGATGAACAGTGTACAATGACATAGCGCCCAAAATGGTCACATGCTACCTTCAACACCTCCAGGTGCACACTCTTGGCTATCAGAACGGACACCCCCCCTAGAATATGAGGAGTATGAGCAATGATATCCTCTAGCTATCCAGGCACGTTTAAGGGACAGAATTTTTTTGTCCAGTTAAATGCGTCTCTTGTAAGCATATAGCATGAGGCGAGTGTTTCTTCAGGAAATTGAACACAAGAGACCGTTTAAATTTTGAATTAAGCCCACGGACATTCCAGCTCAAGACCTTAATTACAGCCATGGTACGCCTGAAGAGCAGAAAACAGCAGGAGACCCATAGCTAGTATATGATGGGAATGGAGAGGAGAAGAATACATAAACATTCACACACACTCATGACACACCACATATAACACACATAACCGTACATTGAAATACAGTAAAACAAACCAACCGTACCTGTCAAGCACGAAGAGTAGAGCGGCAGCCACCCAGTCCAAGGCATCATTAGGGGAAAGGAAAAATCTTGCAGTCGGCCCATCCACCACCCGCAGTTTAGCAGGGTATAACATCGCATACTTGTACCCCTTTTCTTGGAGCTTCTTCCTGACCTCCGTAAAACGCACACGCTGCTTCCGGATGGCGACCGAAAAATCTGGATAAATGGAGATCCGCTGAGAGCCATGTAAGATAGAGCCTTTACGTCTTGCCGCCTGAAGAAAAGCATCTCTATCCCAGAAATGCAGCAGTCGCGCCAGCATAGGCTGAGGGGGGCCTCCCGGCGGCCCGGGCCTAGCAGGGACCCAATGAGCCCGTTCAATTGTGAAGAATTCTGAAAATACAGTGTCATCGAACACAGAACATTTTTTATACTGATGACCTATGAAGGTGCCTGGACAACCTCTTTTACTCGGACTAATAAATTTGGACCCCAGACTAGATCATAGAATACATACAGACCCAGACCTTCTAAACTATTGTAGACCCCAGACCAGACCCCCCCTAAACAAATAGACCCCTAAATAAAGACCCCTAAACTAATAGACCCTAGACCAGACCCCAGACCAGACCCCCTAAACTAATAGACCCCTAAATAAAGACCCCTAAACTTATGCAGACCCTAGACAAGGCCCCCTAAATACAGACCCCATAAACTAATACAGACCCCACAACAAGCACCCTAAATTCAGACCTCAGACTAGACCCCTAAATACAGACCCGAGACCTGACCCCCTAAACTAATACAGACCCCCCCCCTAAATAAAGACCCCTAAACTAATACATACCCCTAAATAAAGACCCCTGAACTAATACAGACACTAGACCAGACCCCTAAATGGAAGCCCTAGTAAGTGACCTCTGTATGGTGATACTAGTCTTTGCGGTAGTTCTATGTGGTCACAAGGTGAAATTATTTGGTCATTGTAAAGTAGTATTGCATGTTAAAAAAAACTAACAATGCTGAAAGGGAATCAGTCACCAGTATTTCACCTATTAACCTCTTCAGGACACAGCCTGTTTTGGCCTTCAGGACAGGATTTTTTAAAATCTGACATGTTTCACTTTATGTGGTAATAACTTCGGAATGCTTTTACCTAACCAAGCGATTCTGAGATTGTTTTCTCGTGACACATTGGACTTTATGTATCGAGCAAATTTTGCCAGTATCATAAAGTATTTAATAGTGAAACACCAAAATGTAGCGAAAAATTGCAAAAATTAGCATTTTTCTAAATTTATATGTATCTGCGTGTAAGACAGATCGTAATACCACACAAAATTGTTGCTAATTAACATCACCCATATGTCTACTTTAGATTGGCATCGTTTTTTGAACATCCTTTTATTTTTCTTTGACATCACAAGGCTTAGAACTTTAGCAGCAAATTCTCACATTCAAGAAAATTTCAAAATGCTATGTTTACAGGGGCCGCGTCAGTTTACAAGTGGATTTTAGGGCCTTATATATTAGAAACCCTCGATAAGTCACCCCATTTTAACCCCTTAATGCACCATGACGTAACTGTACGTCAAGGTGAGCAGTAAGTTTGCGCACCTTGACGTGCAGTTACGTCTGTGCATTGACAGTTAACCGCCGCGCGGCGCTACACCGCAGCGGCCGTTAACTGTGCAGGGTGTCTGCCCTGCATTTCCCGTTGCCGATCAGCGGCCCATCGCCGCGGATATCGGCAGTTAACCCCTTAATTGCGGTGCACGATTTTGAACGCCACAATTAAAGTGTTTAGCGCCGATCGGCAGCCCCCACGTGAAATCACGGGGGCTGGCAATGGTACCCATGGCAACCGGACGCCAGACAATGGCTTCCGGGTTGCCACGTACAGAAGCCTATGAGGACCACCCAGAGGGTGGTCGTCGTAGGCTTCCTGTCAGTGTGACTGTCACGTCACAATGACAGTTGGAATGCATTACACTACGTGTGTAGTGTAATGTATTCCAGCAGCGATCAGAGCTGCAAGTCTAAGTGTCCCCTAGTGGGACAAGTGAAAAAAGTAAAAAAAAAGAATCAAAATGTTTTAAAAAAAGGGTAAAAATAAAAGTTAAGTGACAAACAAGAAGTGCTTTTTTTCCTATTATAAGTCTATTATAGGAAAAAAAATTAATATGTAAAAAAAAATTGCACATATTTGGGATCACCGCGTTCGTAACGACCCAAACTATAAAACTATAATATTATTTTTCCCGCACGGTGAACGCCGCAAAAAAAATAAAACGAAAAACAAAGCCAGAATCACAATTTTTTGGTCACTACTCCTCCAAAAATATGTAATAAAAAGTGATCAAAAAGTCGCATGTACGCCAAAACAGTACCGATACAAACTACAACCCGTCCCGCAAAAAACAAGCCCTTACACGGCTTTTTTGACTGAAAAATAAAAAAAAGTTATGGCTCTCAGAATACGGTGACAAAAAATAATTTATTTTCTAAATAAGTTATTTTATTGCGCAAACGCTGCAAAATATTAAAAAACGTATATACATATGGTATCGCCATAATCGTACCGACCCGCAGAATAAAGTATAATAGTCATTTATAGCCCAGGGTAAACGCCGTCAAAAATAAATAAAAATCATTGTCAGAATTTTTGGTCATCTGGCTTACGGAAAAATTGAATAAAAAGTGATCAACAAAAATCGCATGTACCCCAAAATGGTACCAATGAAAATTACAGATTGTCCCGCAACAAATAAGCCCTCACACGGCTCCAGTGGTGGAAAAAAAAAAAAGTTCCGGCTCCCAGATTATGGCGATGCAAAATGTACAGAGCGTTCCAAAAGCGGATAGGATCGGGTGCCATTTATAAGTGCGACACTGGCCACATATCTGTGGATTATTATTTATTTACCCCATTATTATACCCTCTTATTATGCCCCTGATGTACTCTGCCCAGCCTACATGTGCCCCCAGATTATAAACTAAAATACCAGCAAAACGCCAGAGCTACTACCAAGCAAAATATGCGCTCCAAAAGCCAATTGGTGTCCCTCCCTTCTGAGCCCTACAGCGTGCACAAACAGCCATTTACGTCCACCGATATGGCATCGCCATACCCGGGAGAACCCTATTAATATTTTATGTGGTATTTGTGGCACTAACTGGGCACAACATATAGTGCACTAAAATGGCACATCAGTGGAAAATTTTAATTTTCACTCTGCACCATCGGCTGCGCATTAACCCCTTCGCGCACCATGACTTAATAGCATGTCGTGGTGTGGGGGGTGATAAATGGAGCATCTCACGCGCTGAGCCCGCGCCATACGCTGCGGGTGTCAGCTGTGTATTACAGCTGATACCCGGGACTAACGGACAGAAACAGCTATCACGCTGTTACAGGAACCTGTAAAAATCACAATATACTGCAATACATTAGTATTGCAGTGTATTCTACCAGTGATCTAACGATCGCTGGTTCAAGTCTCCCAGAGGGACTAGTAAAATATGTAAAAACAAAAGTAAATAGTTATCAGTGGGAAAAAATCAAATAAATATTTAAAGTCCAAAAAGAAACCCTTTTCACGTTTTTTCTCTAATGTAAAAAAATACACAAAATTGGTATCGCTGCGTTCGTAAAAGTCCAAGCTATTAGAATATACCATTATTTAACTCACACGGCTAACGCCGTGAAAAATAAAGTATTTTAAACTGCAAAATCGCAGTTTTTTTGTCACCCTGGCTCTACCAAAAAATGTAATAAAAAGTGCTCAAAAAGTCTTATGTACCAAAAAATGGTACCAATAAAGTCTACAGCTCGTCCCGCAAAAAATATGCTCTCACACCACTCTATTGATGGAAAAATAAAAAAGTTGTGGCTCTTGGAAAGCGGGGAGGAAAAACGAAAAAGCAAAACATGAATCAGTTCGTAAAGAGTTAATTACTTTCTAATGAAAAAGCATTTATGACCACATGTGGGGTATAGCCGTACTCGGGAGAAATTGCTTTACAAATGTTGGGCGGCATTTTCTCCTTTATCCTTTGTGAAATTGAAAAAAATGCAACATTTTAGTGAAAAAAATGTTGATATTAATTTTCACACCCTAATTCTAATAAATTCTGCAAAAGACGTGTGGGGCCTAAATGCTCACTATACCCCTAGATAGATTCCTTAAGTGGTGTAGTTTCCCAAATGGGGTTACTTTTGGAGGTCTTCCACTGTTTCGGTCTCTCAGGGGCTTTGCAAATTCGACAAGACACCCAAAAACTATTCCAGCTAAATTTGAGCTCCAAAAGCCAAATAGCGCTCCTTCCCTTCTAATGTGCGTCCAAACAGAAGTTTATTACCACATATGGCGTATTTACGTAATCCGGAGAAATTGTTTTACAAATGTTGGGGTGCTTTTTCTCCTTTATTCCTTGTAAAAATTAAAAACTGCTACCTTTTTTCAGAAAAAAGTTGATTTTTACCTTTACAGACTAATTCCAATGAATTCAGCAAAACAACTGTGGGGTCAAAATGCTAACTTTACTCCTAGAAAAATTCCTTGAGGGGTGTAGCTTCCAAAATGGGGTCACTATTGGGGGGGTTTCCATGGTTTTCATCCCTCCAGTGCATTGCAAACGCGACGCACTGAAAACTATTCCAGCAAAATCAGAAATCCAAATGGTGCTCCTTCTCTTCTGAGGCCTGCTGTGGGTCCAAACAGCAGTTTATTACCACATATGGGGTATTGCTATAATTGGAAGAAATTGCTTTACATATGTTAGGGTGTTTTTTCCACTTTATTCCTTGTAAAAATTTCTACTTTTTTTCACAAAAAAAGTAGATTTTCATCTTCACATACCAATTCAAATAAATTTTGCAAAAAAACTGTGGGTTCAAAATGCTAACTATACCCATAGATAAATTCCTTGAGGGGCATAGTTTCCAAAGTTGGGTCACTTTTTGGGGGTCTTTACTATTTTGGTACCACAAGACCTATTCAAACCTGACATGATGCCTAAAATATATTCGAATAAAAGGAGGCCCCAAAATCCACTAGGTGCTCCTTTGCTTCTGAGGCCTGTGTTTCAGTCCATTACCGCACTAGAGCCACATGTGGGATATTTCTAAAAACTGCAGAATCTGGGCAATAAATATTGAGTTGCATTTCTTGGGTAAAACCTTCTGTGGTACAGAAAAAATGTATTACAAATGAATTTTCGAAGAAAAAAAATGAAATTTGTAAATTTCACCTCTACTTTGCTCTAATTCCTGTGAAACGCCTAAAGGGTTAAAACACTTTCTGAATGCTGTTTTGAATACTTTGATGGGTGCAGTTTTCAAAATGGGGTGACTTCTGGGGACTTTCTAATATATAAGGGCCTCAAAGCCACTTCAGAACTGAACTGGTCCCTGAAAAAATAGCCTTTTGAAATTTTCTTGAAAATATGAGAAATTGCTCCTAAAGTTCTAAGCCTTGTAACATCCTAGAAAGATAAAAGAATGTTCAAAAAAACGAAGCAAACATAAAGTAGACATATGGGAAATATAAACTAGTAAGTATTTTGTGTGGTATTACTATCTGTTTTACAAGTAAATACATTTAAATTTAGAAAAATGCAAATTTTTGCTAATTTTCTCTAAATCTTGGCGTTTTACAAATAAATATTGAATTTAACGACAATTTTTTCAGTATCATAAAGTACAACATGTCACGAGAACACAATCTCAGAATCGCTTGGATAGGCAAAAGCATTCTGGAGTTATTACCACATAAAGGCTATGTTCACACGGGGTATTTTGCCGAGTTTTTTGACGCGGAAACCGCATCGCAAAACTCGGCAAAAACGGCCCGAGAACGCCTCCCATTGATTTCAATGGGAGGCGTCGGCGTCTTTTTCCCGCGAGCAGTAAAACTGCCTCGCGGGAAAAAGCAGCGACATGCCCTATCTTCGGGCGCTTCCGCCTCTGACCTCCCATTGACTTCAATGGGAGGCAGGAGAAAGCGTATTTCTCGCTGTTTTATGCCCGCGGCGCTCAATGGCCACGGGCGAAAAACGGCGCGATAATTGCCGCGAAAATCGGCGTGCCGGGAGAGGAATATCTGCCTCAAAGTTCCAAACGGAATATTGAGGCAGATATTCCTCAGCCAAAATACTCCGTGTGAACATAGCCAAAGTGACACATGTCAGATTTGCAAAAATGGGGCTGGTCCTGAAGCCCAAAACAGGCTTAGACACTAAGGGGTTAAAAACTTCACCCCTCAAAGTATTCAAAACAGCATTTAGAAAGTTTCTTAACCCTTTAGATGTTTCACAGGAATTAAGGCAAAGTAGATGTGACATTTTCAAATTGCTTTTTTTTTTGCAGAAATTCATTTTTCATCTATTTTTTTTGGTAACAAAGTTTTACCAGAGAAACGAAACTCAATATCTATTGCCCAGATTCTGCACTTTAGAAATATCCCACAAGTGGCCCTAGTGCACTTATTGACTGAAGCACAGGCCTCAGAAGCAAAGGAGCACCTAGTGGATTTTGGGGCCTCCTTTTTTTAGAATATATTTTAGGCATCATGTCAGGTTTGAATAGGTCTTTTGTTACCAAAATAGTAAATACCCCCCAAAAGTGACCCCACTTTGGAAACTATGTCACATTTGCAAAGCCCTTAAGGGACCAAAACCGTGAAAACACCAAAAAAGTGACTCCATTTAGGAAACTACACCCCTTGAATAATCCATCTAGGGGTGTAGTGAGCATTTTGAACCCACAGGGGTTTCATAGATTTTATTAGAATTGGGAAGTGAAGATAAAAAAATATTTTTTCCAATAAGATGTAGCTTTAGCTCAAAATTTTTCATTTTCTCAATAAAAAAAAGGAATAAAAGTACCCCAACATTTGTTAAGCAACTTCTCTGGAGTACGGCAATACCCCATTTGGGCATACGGCAAGGATCTGAAGAGAAGGAGCGCCATTTGGCTTTTGGAGCAAAGATCCCCAGACTTGCGAGTCCCTAAATCGCAAGTCTGGGGATCCTTGTCGTGGATTGCGAGCTTGCGTCCTTTTGGCCAAAATGATTACCAATACCCCAGGTATTTTTCATTATGTATATTCGCTTCTCTTGGACACAGCCGGGTCTTTGATGCTGGGAGAGCATGGTGTGTTGTTGTTTGGCATAGCAAGCAGGGTAGCCCGCTCTATGAATTATCAAGGCGTCACAAATAGGCTTTTACCTGGCTATACACGTTGTGCCTCATGACGTACACACTATCCCTCCATGTTTCACTCACTTGAACCCCATTATCCATTTATTTCTATTGAGGCACTTCATTTATTACTGCCCCCTATATTTCACTTATAGTATTACACTTGCACACACACTATTCATTTATTATTTCTTACTACACCTCCCATGCACCACACACCACTCCCCTCAAGACTAGTGGGAGTGGCTATTATTTAAAGCACCTGCTCGCCCTTTCATCAGCATTTCTGGCCTGGCTGTGTCCATTTGTAAGTATGGCCTTTTTCGGTGTTTTAATTTTATTATTTCATAGACTTAGTGGTATGAGGGCTGTTTTTTTTGTGGGATGAGCTGTAGTTATTATTGGTACCATTTTGGGGTACATGCAACTTATTGATCACTTGTTATCCTTTTTATTTGGGAGGCAAGGTGACCAAAAAACAGCAATTCTGGCATTTTTTTTTAGTTCTTGTTATACAGCTTTCACCACACATTATAAATTACATGTTAGCTTTATTCTGCGGGTCAGTCCGATTCCGGTGATACCTAATTTATGGCACTTTTTTATATTTTACAACTTTTTGCACAATACAATAACTTTTGTAAAGAGAATGGATTTTTTCTGTCGCCAAGTTGTGAGAGCCATAACGGTTTTACATTTTTCATCAACGGAGCTGTATGAGGGCTTGTTTTTAGCAAGACGAGTAATAGTTTTTATAGGTACCATTTTTGGTACATGCGACTTTTTGATCACTCATTTGAATTTTTGGAAGACAAAGTGTCCAAAAAATAGCAATTATGGCAGTATTTTTTAGTTATTTTTTTTACGGCGTTCACTGTGCAGAATACATAACATATTTTTATAGTTAAGGTCATTACGGTCGCAGCGATAGCAAATATGTATGGCTTTATTATTTTTTTCAATAACAAATGACTTGATAAGGGATAAAGGGCGATTGTGTTTTGTGTTATTATTTGAAACTTATTGTATTTTTTACAACTTTAATTTCCAACTGTTTGTTTGATGTTCTAATACATTGCACTACCTATGTAGTGCAATGTATTAGAACTGTCAGTTGTTCACTGACAGCAAGCCGATCAGGCTCCGCCTCCGGGCGGGGCCTAATCGGTTAACGTAATGGCAGATAGGAAGCCATTGTTAGGCATCCTGTTGCCATAGTAACAGTCGCCAGCCTTGCCATCGTATGGCAGGGCTGCCGGTTGCATACAAACCACTTTGATGCAGCTATTGCATTGAATCGCTGCATTGAAGGGGTTAATAGCAGGAATCTGAGCTGGCCCCGGTTCTTGCCGATAGATCGGGGTGTCCGCTGTAACATACAGCGGACACCCACTGCTGATGACGCCGGCTCAGCTTCTGAGCTGGAAGCTGAGCTGGCGCCATCTTGCCTATGGTACCGGAAGCCTCCTGGTCCCCGCCGACGACGGGGCATAGGAGGATTCCGTTACTGGCAGACCGGGAGGTAAGTATTAGCCCTCCAATTGCCTTTGCAGCCACCGGCAACCCAGCGATCACGTTGCTGGGGTGCCGGTGGCTATAAACTCCTCACATGCTGCGATCTCTATTGAACGCAGCATGTGAGGGGTTAAATCAGTCGAATCGGAGGCTAACTCCGGTCCTGGCCGATACCTCAGGGTGCCAGCTGTAACATACAGCAGTCGCTGGCTCAGCTCCTGAGCCAGCTCCATCTGCTTCACGTAGTTACATGGAGATGCGGGAAAAGACCATCTCCCATCACGTAACTGTACGTGAAATGGCGGGAAGGGGTTAAACCAGCAATACCTGGTGGAAGTGGGTGAAAAATCGTTATGTAACTGATAATTGTCTTCTGAGTATTCTCTGTACTTTTAGTATTGCATTTTTTTGCGTTCCTGTGCCATATGCTAATGAGCATAAAAGACTCGTATCTTCGTTTGAATATTCATATCTTCATTCCTTGTTTAGTGTTTAAGTGGCATTAGTGTTCGAAGAGTGAAGTTGCCATTTTTGAATATTGTATTGTTTGCAGTCTTCGGCTTCCTTGCTTTTGTATACAAATTTTATTCCATTTTGTTTCAATGTGCTGATCAAACTTCGTGGTCTCTTATGTATTGCATATATGTGGGGTTCACAGGCTCCATTTTTGATCTTGCACTCCTCCCATTCTGACCTATTTTAATTAGTTTAATACTGGTTCCTACCATCCCCAAGTATATGTAGGCTTAGTCCATGTTCTGGGTATATGAGCAGTGTAGGTACCCACGTTATAGAGATCGCCTTGTCGTGGCAGATGGGCTCAGAGTTTGATCAAAATATGCGCCAAGAACCTCACTATTGTAAGTAGATTCAGCAGCAATGCATATTTCTTTATAGTGTTTAGGTGGCATTAGTGTTCGAAGAGTGCGGTCGCCAATTTTGGATATTATATCTTCATTCCTCAAGCCTTTGAGTTTACCCCACAAGCTTACTTCTGATTGACAGCTCCTCGCCTCCCCCAGTACACACGAAATCCCACGCTTGCACACCAATGTCCTGGTGCATGCGCGCAACAGGACAACATAGTAGTGCATGCGCAGTAACTAGATTTGCAGCTCCGACTGGTATCGGACCAAACAGGACGGGCGCATGCGTGCGCTCTGAGATTTTAGCATTCAGGGCGGGACAGTTTTTGGCAGTGGGCGGGCAGAAGAGCAACGAACGAGACTTCCGGATTACTACCAGAAGAGCCGCAAAATGTTTGAAGACCGTTATTTATGGTCTGAGGAATAGTTTAGGAGAGGGGCTAACGGAAATGAACTTTTGACAGCAGCGGCCAGCGAGGGATGAGTAGAGTTCAATAGGTGAAATGCTGGTGACAGGTTCCCTTAACTGTTGCGTTATTCCAAACCCTTTATGGATAAGTGTACATTTGGCAATCTACAGAAGCTGCGTTTTACGATTACAAACTTTATTTTTGCTGTTTGTCAAAGCTAGGATTTTCTTCACCTGGGTAAAAGGTTGTTTGCAGCCCTATCTAAATATACTAGACAAGATCTGTTGGTGTGTGTGCCCCCCTCCTGACATGCATGCCTTGCCTATACCAACGCCCTGTAATTTATGCATAATATTAAAATGTAAAACAAAAAGTCTGTACATTTAAAAGGAAAATGCTAATTTTATTCTCATAATAGACTTAACATTTCCAAAAACAGTCTAAGGCTATATTCACACGGAGTATTTTGGGGGAGGAATATCTGCCTCAAAGCTCCAAACGGAATTTTGAGGCAGATATTCCTCCCCCAAAATACTCCGTGTTAATAGCAATTATCGCGCCGTTTTTCGCCCGCGGCCATTGAGCGCCGCGGGCAGAAAACACGCTTTCTCCTGCCTCCCATTGAAGTCAATGGGAGGTCGGAGGCGGAAGCGCCCGAAGATAGGGCATGTCGCTTCTTTTTCCCGCGAGGCAGTTTTACTGCTCGCGGGAAAAAGACGCCGACGCCTCCCATTGAAATCAATGGGAGGCGTTCTGGGGCCGTTTCTGACGAGTTTTGCGACGCGGTTTCCGCGTCAAAAAACTCGGCAAAAGACCCCGTGTGAACATAGCCTTAAAGCGGGAGCAGAAACAGATTCAAGGTAAGAAATTACATTTTATCAATATTGCTCAATTGTAGCCCATTAACCCCTTCCCGCACCTTGACGTTAATGCACGTCAATGTGTGCAGTAAGTTTGTGCACCTTGACGTGCAGTAACGTCTGCTTTGACAGTTAACCGCCGCGTAGCGCTACACCGCAGCGGCGGTTAACTGTGCAGGGTGTCTGCCCTGTATTCCCCGTTGCCGATCAGCGGCCCATCGCCGAGGATTTCGGCAGTTAGCGCCTTAATTGCGGCGTTCGATTTTGAACGCCACAATTAACGTGTTTATCGCCGATCGGCAGCTCCCAAGTGAAATCACGGGGGCTGGCGATGGTACCCGTGGCAACCGGACGCCAGACAATGGCTTCCGGGCTGCCATGTACAGAAGCCTATGAGGACCAGCCTCTGCCGGTCCTCCGAGGCTTCCTGTCAGTGTGACTGTTACGTCACAATGACAGTTGGAATGCATTACACTACGTGTGTAGTGTAATGTATTCCAGCAGCGATCAGAGCTGCAAGTCTAAGTGTCCCCTAGTGGGACAAGTGCAAAAAGTAAAAAAAGAATAAAAAGGTTTTTAAAAAAAAAAGTGTCAAAATAAAAGTTGTAAGTGATATAAACAAGAACTGTTTTTTTCCTATAACAAGTCTATTATAGGAAAAAAAGGACACATTTGTTATCACCGCGTTCGTAACGAACCCAACTATAAAACTATAATTTTTTTTTCCCGCACGGTGAACACCACAAAAACAATAAACGAAAAACAATGCTAGAATCACTATTTTTTGGTCACCACCCCTCGCAAAATATACAATAAAAAGTGATCAAAGTCGCATATACGCCAAAATAGTACCGATACAAACTACAACCCGTCCCGCAAAAAACAAGCCCTTACACAGCTTTTTTGACTGAAAAATAAAAAACTTATGGCTCTCAGAATACGGTGACAAAAAATATATTATTTTCTAAATAAGTTATTTTATAGTGCAAACGCTGCAAACCATAAAAAACTATATACATATGGTACCGACCCGCAGAATAAAATATAATGGTCATTTATAGTCCAGGGTGAACGCTGTAAAAAATAAATAGAAATAATTTTCAGAATTGATGGGTTTTGGTCACCTGGCTTGCCAAAAAATGGACTAAAAATTGATCCAAAAAAAAAAAAAATCGCATGTACCCCAAAATGGTACCAATGAAATCTACAGATTGTCCCGCAAAGAATAAGCCCTCACACGGCTCCGGTGGTGAGAAAATAAAGGAAGTTCTGGCTCCCAGAATATGGTGATTCAAAATGTGCAGTGTTCCAAAAGCGGATAAGACCAGGCGCAATTTATAAGTGTCACAAAGGCAACATATCTGCGGATTATAATTTACCGCATTATTATACCCTCTTATTATGCCACTGATGTACTCTGCCCAGTCTACATTTGCCCCATTATAAACTGAAATACCAGCAAGCCGCCAGAGCTACTACCAAGCAAAATCTGTGCTCCAAAAGCCAAATAGCGTCCCTCCCTTCTGAGCCCTACAGCGTGCCAAAACAGCCGTTTACGTCCACCGATATGGCATCGCCATAACTGGGAGAACCCGGTTAAAGTTTTATGAGGCATTTGTGGCACAAACTGGGCACAACATATAGTGCACTAAAATAGCACATCAGTGGAAAATTGTAATTTTCACTCTGCACCATCCGCTGCGCATTAAACCCTTCGCGCACCATGACTTAATAGCATGTCGTGGTGTGGGGGGTGATATATGGAGCGTCTCACGCGCTGAGCCCGCGCCATATGCTGCGGGTGTCAGCTGTCTATTACAGCTGATACCCGGGACTAATGGACAGAAACAGCGAACACGCTGTTACAGGAGCCTGTAAAAATGACAATATACTGCAATACATTAGTATTGCAGTGTATTCTACCAGTGATCTAATGATTGCTGGTTCAAGTCTCCTAGGGGGACTAATAAAATGTGTAAAAGCAAAAGTAAATAGTTATTAGTGGAAAAAATTAAATAAATATTTAAAGTCCAAAAAGAAACCCTTTTCACATTTTTCTCTAAAGTAATGTAAAAAAAAAACCAACAAAACACAAAATTGCTATCGCTGCGTCCGTAAAAGTCCAAGCTATTACAATATACCATTATTGAACTCGCACGGTGAACGCCGTGAAAAATAAAGAATTTTAAACGGCAAATTCAGTTTTTTGCTCACCTTCGCTCTACCAAACAATGTAATAAAGAGTGCTCAAAAAGTCTTATGTACCAAAAAAATGGTACCAATAAAAACTACAGATCGTCCCACAAAAAATAAGCCCCCTCACAACTATTGACGGAAAAATAAAAAAAAGTTGTGGCTCTCGGAAAGCGGGGAGGAAAAACGAAAAAGAAAAAAGCAAGACATGGATCAGTTCGGAAAGGGTTAATTAGTTTCTAATGAAAAAACTTTTATGACCACACGTGGGATATAGCCGTACTCGGGAGAAATTGCTTTACAAATGTTGTATTTTCTCCTTTATCCTTTGTGAAATTGAATAAATTCTACATTTTAGTGGAAATAATGTTGATATTAATTTTCACGGCCTAATTCTAATAAATTCTGCAAAAGACGTGTGGGGCCTAAATGCTCACTATACCCCTAGATAGATTCCTTAAGATGTGTCGTTTCTCAAATGTGGTTACTTTTGGGGGCTTACACTGTTTCGGTCTCGGGATTTGCAAATTCGACATGAAACCCAAAAACTATTCCAGCTGAATTTGAGCTCCAAAAGCCAAATAGCGCTCCTTCCCTTCTAAGCCCTGGTGTGGGTCTAAACAGCAATTTATTAACACATATGGGGTATTTACGTAATCAGAAGAAATTGCTTTACAAATGCTGGGGTGCTTTTTCTCCTTTATTCCTTGTAAAAATTAAAAAGGTCTACGTTCTTACAGAAAAAAAAGTAGATATTTACCTTTACAGACTTATTCCAATCAATTCAGAAAACAACTGTGGGGTCAAAATGCTAATTTTACCCCTAGAAAAATTCCTTGAGGGGTGCAGTTTCCAAATTGGGTCACTTTTGGGGGGTTTCCACCGTTTTCATCCCTCCAGTGCATTGCAAACGTGACACGGCACTGAAAACTATTCCAGCAAAATCAGAAATCCTAAAGGCGCTCCTTCTCTTCTGAGGCCTGCTGTGGGTCCAAACAGCAGTTTATTACCACATATAGGGTATTGCTATCATCGGTAGAAATTGCTTTACATATGTTGGGGTGTTTTTCTACTTTATTCCTGGCAAAAATTTTAAATTTCTACGTTTTTTCACAAAAAAAAGTAGATTTTCATCTTCACATACCAATTCAAATAAATTAAGCAAAAAAACTGTGGCTTCAAAATCCTAACTATACCCATAGATAAATTCCTTGAGGGGTATAGTTTCCAAAATAGGGTCACTTTTGGGGGATCTTTACTGTTTTGGTATCACAAGAACTCTTCAAACCTAACATGGTGCCTAAAATATATTCTAAAAAAATAAAAAAAGGACACAAAATCCACAAGGTGCTCCTTTGCTTCTGAGGCCTGTGTTTCAGTCCATTACCGCTCTAGGACCACATGTGGGATATTTATCAAAAAACTGCAGAATCTGGGCAATAAATATTGAGTTGCATTTGGGTAAAACCTTCTGTGGTACAGAAAAAATGTATTACAAATGAATTTTGGTAGAAAAAAAAAATGAAATTTGTAAATTTTACCTCTACTTTGCTTTAATTCCTGTGAAACACCTAAAGGATTAAAACACTTTCTGAATGCTGTTTTGAATACTTTGAAGGTGCAGTTTTCAAAATGGGGTGATTTATGGGGACTTTAATATATAAGGCCCTCAAAGCCACTTCAGAACTGAACTGGTCCCTGAAAAAATAGGCTTTTGAAATTTTCTTGAAAATATGAGAAATTGCAGCTAAAGTTCTAAGCCTTGTAACGTCCTAGAAAAATAAAAGGATGTTCAAAAAACGATGCAAACAAAGTAGACATATGGGAAATATAAACTAGTAAGTATTTTGTGTGGTATTACTATCTGTTTTACAAGTAGATACATTTAAATTTAGAAAAATGCAATTTTGGTTAATTTTCTCTAAATCTTGGTGTTTTTTGACAAATAAATATTGAATTTATCTACCAAATTTTTTCCCTAACATAAAGTACAATAGGTCACGAGAAAACAATCTCAGAATCATTTGGAAAGGCAAAAGCATTCCGGAGTTATTACCACATAAAGTGACGGGTCAGATTTGAAAAATCGGCTTCGTCCTGAAGGTCAAAACAGGCTCAGTCCTGAAGGTGTTAAGAATCCAGTGCAGCCCGGTCTCCAAATTGTACGTGTTCTTGATACTGCAAGTGGATGATTACTACACAGAATAGCAGATGTAGAGTTGCAGCGGATTCCCCAGTCAGCGAGACCCTAGAAGAGAAACCTCATTTCTCAGATTATATTTATCTCAAATGACAGTATATTGAAGTGCATTAAAACTAGGAAAGTTTTGCTAAAATCATTTACGGATTTGCAACTGCAGATTAGATCCATGACGTTCCTTGTACCTTTGTATGAAGATTTGTTCATCCTAAAAAGTCAGCTACCAAAACATATCACACATCTCTACTAATATTGGTAAAATTACATCTTCCTCCCCTTCCTGCAACCTGAAGTTCCCTTCCAAACCCTACACTGAAGGATTGAACCGGATTCTTGATAGTGTTAATTTATCCTGCATAATGGATTACAATCTACCGCTGCTCTTTTTAAACAGTTTGAAGATGAACTCCACCTTTTAAAGGGACATTACAAGTTAAATAACCGCCTACCACCAACGCCCTTCACCACCCCTCCATTAACACAGAAAGGCTTGATACATAATGGGGGCTTATGAACCATAATACCTTTAAGTGAAAATGAAAGGGGCAGTTCTGGGTACCAGCTTTGGATAGCCATTTAAAACCTGGTACTATGGGATCTACAGAGTACATTTGAGGTCTTGTGAAATATCACAAGCCAATGTACTTTAGTACTAGGTGGAAGCCGTAATCATATACAGCACTACTCCATATAAAAATTAAGGAAATCTGGGATGATCGGGTGGGTCTTCACCAGAAAAGGTGAAAGTAAACTACTTTGAGTAGAACATAAGTCGTCCTACTATTAATAAAACCCAAACATTAAGAAAAACAAAATCACCAATGCCAACAATCCCTTCCCCCACTAACACTAGAAAAGATTTGATTCATAACGGGGGGATTATGAATCTATATATTTTTTTCGTTTTAACAGAGAAGGGAATTATTGAGACCAGTGAAGGATTGCCATATCATGCCTCTTGTGTTGGGTACAATGTAAAGTGGGAAAATAATGAAAAAGTTATGCACATACCATCTTATGTTGGCTTCCTGCCCTGTCTTGTTGAATGACTAGCACATGGATGGCAAAGTTGGGTGGTTGTATGTTACTTCTGAGGTCCACAGTAGAAAGAAACAACTTCTCATGCCTACAAGAAAAAAAACACTAAGGCTGGATTCACACGAGCGTGTGCCTTTTGCGCACGCAAAAAACGCTGCGTTTTGCCTGCGCAAAAGGCACTTGACGGCTCCGTGTGGCAGCATCATATGATGCGCGGCTGCGTGGTTTTCACGCAGCCGCCATTATTATGACACTCCATTTGGATGTTTGTAAACAGAAAAGCACCTGGTGCTTATCGGTTTTCATTCATCCTTTTGACAGCGGTTGCGCGAATCACGCTGTTCGCACGGAAGTGCTTCCGTGTGGCATGCGTTGTTTTCACGCACCCATTGACTTCAATGGGTGCGTGATGCGCGAAAAACGCTCAAAGAACGGACATGGTGACTTTTACGCAGCGGACTAACGCTGCGTAAAAATCACGCACGTCTGCACGGCCCCATAGACTAATATAGGTCCGTGCGACGCGCGTGAAAATCACACGCGTTGCACGGACGTATATCCCGTTCGTCTGAATAAGCCCTAAGTAAAACGAACATAATAGAAAAATACTGAACAAACAGATAGTGATAACACCAATAGATGCTTTAGAGACAGCACCACTTTTCAAAACCTTAAAGCTTTTATGTTGCAGCGGAATATACAAATTGAGCGGACGGCGGCTGTCACCACGGCAGGTGGCGGAGCGGACGGCGGCTGTCACCACGGCAGGTGGCGGAGCGGACGGCGGCTGTCACCACGGCAGGTGGCGGAGCGGACGGCGGCTGTCACCACGGCAGGTGGCGGAGCGGACGGCGGCTGTCACCACGGCAGGTGGCGGAGCGGACGGCGGCTGTCACCACGGCAGGTGGCGGAGCGGACGGCGGCTGTCACCACGGCAGGTGGCGGAGCGGACGGCGGCTGTCACCACGGCAGGTGGCGGAGCGGACGGCGGCTGTCACCACGGCAGGTGGCGGAGCGGACGGCGGCTGTCACCACGGCAGGTGGCGGAGCGGACGGCGGCTGTCACCACGGCAGGTGGCGGAGCGGACGGCGGCTGTCACCACGGCAGGTGGCGGAGCGGACGGCGGCTGTCACCACGGCAGGTGGCGGAGCGGACGGCGGCTGTCACCACGGCAGGTGGCGGAGCGGACGGCGGCTGTCACCACGGCAGGTGGCGGAGCGGACGGCGGCTGTCACCACGGCAGGTGGCGGAGCGGACGGCGGCTGTCACCACGGCAGGTGGCGGAGCGGACGGCAGATGAAAAAAAAGACCGTTTGAGGTCTTGTAGTGGCAATAGACATACTGTCTCCAGCCACGACTCAACATGCATGCTACTTAGTGCTATCATACCTGCCAACATCTCCCATGTTTAAGTGAAGCTTGAGTTTCTCACTTCACATGCCCACACTCCATAAATTTGGGATTTTTATAGACTGAAGCACTCGAGTATACCAAGTCAGAAAGAATAGACATACTTCTACCTCCATGATTAGTTTGAGAAAGGAAGACTGCACAGGAGAGGAAAGACAATAGACCCTGAGGAAGAATATACAGTATCATGACACAGACAGACGATAAATGGAAATCCAGGAACTCTGTATTATCATAAGCCATGCTAAAAAAATAAACATGACATTATGTCCTTACATTTTATATCTCAGGATTTCTAGGGTATTCAACTACTAATGATCTTCTATCAGGACTGGTACTTAGTGCTATTCTGGACTTAGTGCTACTAGGATCTACCTGTACTTATTATACACTCTGAGGTTATAAAGGCGCTCATATATTGTATCATTATTTCTTTACTGACATTGTTTTGCTATATTTAAAGCTATTTTCACACGGTGCTACACTGATGACCCCCCCATTAGCAATGCAGCAGACCATGCTCAAGTAACTACTACCAATCCTGCCGCAACTAGGGATGGGTTGACATTTTCACCATGTAGCTGTATGGTGAACACCTTAGTACTATGGTTTACAGTAATGGTTTAGAATTCTAAAATTATTATGTATGCTATTAGTCTAGAGATGCTAATGAGATTATTAGTCCTAGGGACTGCCATCTTCAGCATGATATCGGATAGGACAGTCATTCAGACTTATTAAAGGAACTAAACTATGTACCTACTATCTGACAGCAACTCTGGCTAGCGACGACATGGTAGAAGCTGGCATGGAGATCTGGTTGTTTCACATTTCTCTAAGAATTGGTGTCCAGTATCAGGAGGCAGCAATAAATCTTGAGGCTAAAGAAAACAAGAGACGTTGTAAGCTTTTAAGAACACGCCAAGAAAACCATTTAGCATCATGGATAGTGCTGATTACTAGGGGACAGAGCACAACGGGTTCATAGAAAATTAAAATTAGATCATGCACCACTCTTCCTCAGGCAAAGTTTTTATGTTTTTATTTTAAAGAGGCTCTGTCACCACATTATAAGTGCCCTATCTTCTACATAATGTAATCGGCGCTGTAACGTAGATCACAGCAGTGTTTTTTATTTAGAAAAACGATCTATTTTCACCATGTATTGACCTATTTTAGCTTTATTCTAATGACTTTCTTAATGCCCTATGCGTTGTGCAGAGAAGTGTATGTCGCTGACCAATCAGCGTCACACACTTCTCTCCATTCATTTACAGCGAGATTACGCTTGCTCTGCTGTAAATCCCACACAAACGTTAGCGAAGTGTCGGGACTGTGAATAGACATCGCATCCTGGCTGGTAGCAATGTCTATTCACTCTCAAGACACTTCAGTAACATTAATGTGTGTGCATGTGGCTGCACATCGTGAACAGCGCAGGATCACTATGTGCAGAGTAAATGAATAGAGAGAAGTGTATGACACCGATTGGTCAACGATTGGTCAGCATCATACACTTCACTCCACAACGCCAACTTGGTCAAAAGTATAAACACGCGCAGTTGGGCATTAAGAAAGTCATTAGCATACATCTAAAATAGGTCATAACTTGGTCAAAATGACAGTTTTTCTAAATAAAAAAACACCGCTGTAATCTACATTACAGCGCTGATCACATTATGTAGGAGATAGGCCACTTATAATGTGGTGACAGTCTCTTTAAGGGGGAAATAATTACTGATAAGTTTTATGTGGAAAGCCTTTGCAAGCTGCTGCACACATTTGTACAGGCCAGTCTTCAATTACAAATTCAGTTGAAAGATATACTAGAACTTCAGATTTGTCAGACTATGGTGGCTAGAACGAAAGAGCTGACTCTACAGTGCCCTTCAAGAGAAGTGATGACAAGTTATAGACTAATCCAGCAGCTGGCAACCCGCGCCTCTAGCAGTTGAGAAACTACAAGTGCCAGCATGCAATGACTGCTGTAATGCAATTCTCTGGTCTGTCATCCCCTCTCCATGGTCAGAGTGAAGCGGTCCCTTGGTTCCAGTCCGCTTCTTACTTATTAGTAATCTAGAAACTGATGAGAACTGCGGATATCCACGCTTTCCTACTGTCCTCATGTTAACGAATTCCAGTTTTATAAGGTGCAATGGAGTCAGATTTGTTTTTGAGCTAGTGGTATAATGGCAAAACATGGCCACTGATGGAGGGGCGTGTGACCAGACCCGTAAATAAGAAGCCTCCATTGAATAAAGCTGTGCACGGCTCTTGATCGTTTATGGTGCACAATGTTATTCAATGGATGCTGCTGATGGAAAAATATGGTCACATACCCCTCCAAACAGGGCTGTATTTGGAGTTGGTGCTGCCCTTGGCACTTTTAGGGCTGACACCCCCGAAAACGAAGCTTTTCCAGCAAAAAATAAATAAATAAATCGCACCATGTGTTCATTGTTGTGGATTTTACCTGCCACATGAATTCAATAGGGAAAACCTGCGACAGAAAACCAGCGATCCCGCAGCATAAATGGACATTCTGCGGATTGAAAAAGTGCTCCGCAGATCAAATTATGAACTGTTTTTCGGTGAGTTTTTTTTATGCAGCGTGTGGAGATTTGTTCAAATATCATCCACTCTAAGCTACTGTATTACACTGCAGATTATTTGCAATGAAATCAATGGCGTAAAATCCGCAGTGTTTACGCTACGTGTGGACATACCCTTTAAGAAAAGCTCAGTGCTAACCCATTAACATTCCCTCCCCTGCCCCCCTTACATGAACACTGCGGACATTTCCCCTATTCTTGATCAGGTCAGCTTATTTTTTAGAAAAATAAAAATCACTCCTGAAGCAGCCCCCTACCCAACTGGAGCAAAAAAAACTATGCTGGGTACCTCAGTACGTCGTCCTACTTTAAAAGTAGGCCAATGAATAGAGGTAACCTGGGACCATGTGATGTAGACTAACCAATGATCACGTAGAGCTGTCACTGCTTAATTGCGACAGACCCAGGATGGCAAGTATAATTGTTTTGCTTATTTAGTTATTAGTATTACTAATGTGTTTTCTTTTTTTGGTGTTTTTTTACAGGTTCGGTTGTTGGAATACGTCAGTTTCGAGGACTACTTAGATGACGGCATTTTTATTTTCACTGAAATGGTTATGTGGGGCGCTTTTATTTCAATAAAATATTTTTTCTGTGTAGGTGTTTTTTATAACTTTATTACTACTGACTTCGTAATGATGGCTGTCTGATTGACAGTGTCCATTACAGACGCGGGGCTTAGTGTTAGCTGGTGTAGAGGCTAGCATTAACCCCTCCATTATGACCCCGATACCCACAGACACAAGGGGTGCCAGAAAGAGCAGGGTACAATCCAGTACCCGACAATCTTAAGTTATGGTTGGGTACTGGGGCGGCTGCAGGCTGGTATTAGCCTGGGAAAGGCCAAAAACAAGGGCCCTTCCCACCCTGATAATGCTAGGCTGCAGCGGCTTTATAATATCTAGCTGGTTATGAAGAATAGTTTATATAGCAATTATTTATTGAAAAAAAAAAAAACAGATGTGGGGGTCCCCACCTATTTTTCATATCCAGCCAGACAAAGCCACAGGCTTGCATTAGCAGGGTGGGAAAGCCCCTTGTTTTTCTGAGGTTTTCTTGTGAAACATTGGACATGTTACTGCCAAAATTTGCTCGATATGTTCAGTATTTAATTGTCAAAAACACCAAAATTTAGCGAAAGATTGCAAACATTTGCATTTTTCTCAACTTAAATGTAAGACAGGCAGTTATAACACACAAAATTGTTGCTAACTAACATCCCCCATATGTCTACTTTAGATTGGCATCGTTTTTTGAACACACTTTTATTTTTCTAGGACGTTACAAGGCTTTGAACTTTAGCAGCAATTTCTCACATTTTCAAGAAAATTTCAAAAAGCTATTTTTACAGGGGCCTGTTCACTTATGAAGTGGCTTTGAGGGCCTTATATATTAGAAATCCCAAAAAAGTCACCCCATTTTAAAAACTTCAGCCCTCAAAGTATTCAAAACAGCATTTAGAAAATGTCTTAACCCTTTAGACTTTTCAGTTATTAAAAAGCAAAGTAGAGGTGAAATTTACAAATTTCATATTTTTCAGAAATTAATTTTTAATCCAATTTTCTTTATAACACAGAAAGTCTTACCAGAGAAATGCAACTCAATATTCATTGCCCAGGTTCTGTAGTTTTAGGAAATATCCCACATGTGGCTGTAGCGTGCTACTGGACTGAAGCACAGGCCTCAGAAGCAAAGGAGCACCTAGAGGATTTTGGGGCCTTTTTTTTTACAATATATTTTAGGCACCATTTCAGGTTTGAAGGGCTCTTGCGGTGCCAAAACAGTGGAAATCCCCCATTTGGGAGACTACACATCTGAAGGAAATTACCTAGGGGTATAGTGAGCATTTTGAACGCACAGGTTATTAACAGAAATTATTGGAAGTTTTTAAAGAAAATGTAGGTTTAGCGATTTTTATTCTCATTTCCACAAGGACTAAAGGAGAAAAAGGCACCACCAAATTTGTAAAGCAATTTCTCCTGAGTAAAACAATAACCCACATGTGGTAATAAACGACTGTTTGGACACGCAGCAGGGCTTAGAAGGGATGGAGCACCGTTTGTCTTTTGGAGTTCACATTTAGCAGGAATGGTTTGCGGAGGCCATGTCATATTTGCAAAGCAGCTAAGGGGACAAAACAAGGAAAACGCCCAAAAAGTGACTCAATTTAGGAAACTACACCCCTTGAGTAATTCTTCTAGGGGTGTAGTAAGCATTTTGACCCCATAGATGTTTCATAGAATTTATTCGAATTTGGCAGTGAAAATAAAAACAATCCTTTTTCTTCAATAAGACGTAGCTTAACCGCAAAATCTCTCTTTTTCTCAACAAGTAAAGGAAAAGAACCCCCCAACATTTGTAAAGCAATTTCGAGTGCGGCAATACCCCATATGTGGTCATAAACTGCTGTTTGGGCACACGGCAGGGCTCAGAAGGGAAGGAGCGCCATTTGGAGTGCAGATTTTGTGGATTGCTTGCTGGGCGCCAGTGGGCCCAAAACAGTGTTTCCATTTATAATGTGGGGGTACATGTAAGCTGGGCAGAGTACATCAGGGGCATAGTCAGGTGGTATAATAATGGGGTAAAAAAAACAATAAAATAATCCATAGATGTGTGTTACGCTGTGAAGCAATCCTTTCTGCACAGGCCGGTGTCGCACTCATATATGGCGTCCTTTCTTATGCCCCTTTTGGTCCACACTCCGCACCTTTGCAGTTTGGGGAATTTTGCAGGGGAAAGTGTTGTCCTGGTATAATACGGGCACCGTCGCTTCCAGCGGATATGTGTGGGCCCTCCCCTTCCTGGTTCCCTAATTTTAGGTCCTTGATAAATCGCCTCTTGAAACCAAAGAAATTTTCCCCTCGGGCTGCACAACTGCATATTTTTTATTTCCTGACTTATTAGAGCCATAACTAATTTTATTTTTTCCATAGACGTAGTGGTATGAGGGCTGTTTTTTTGCGGGACGAGCTGTAGTTATTATTAGTACCATTTTGGGGTACACCTTCTATCCTATTTTTTGGGAGGCCAGGTAAACAAAAAAACGCAATTCTGGCACAGTTTTATTTAGGTTTTTTTATACAGTGTTCACCAGGCGTTATAAATTACATGTTAACTTTATTCTGCGGGTGAGTACGATTCCAGCGATACCTAATTTCTAGAACTTTTTTATGTTTTACAACTTTTTGCACAATAAAATTACTTTTGTAAAAAGAATGTATTTTTTCAGTTGCCAAATTGTGAGAACCATAACTTTTTAATTCTATTGTCGACGGAGCTGTATGAGGGCTTGTTTTTTGCGAGACGAGCTAAAGATTTCATAGGTATCATTTTTGGATACGTGCGACTTTATCTGTTTTTATTCCAATATTTGTAGGGCCAAGTGACCAAAAAACAGAAAATCTGGTATAGTTTTTTTACGCTGTTCACCGCGTGCAATAAATATAATATTTCATACCTCAGGTCGTTATGGTCGCAGCTATACCAAATACGTATGGTTTATTATTTTTCTTCAATAATAAAAGGACTTGATAAGAGAAAAAGGGCGATTTGTGTTTTATTTTATTACTTGAAACTTTTGCTTTCAAACTTATTTTTTTCACTTTTTTATACTTTTTTTTACACTTTTTCAAGTCCCAATAGGGGGAATTGAAGGTCCAACTGTCTGATGTCTTTTTTCTAACACATTGCACTACCTACGTAGTGCAATGTATTAGATATGTCAGTTATTCACTGACAGCGAGCCGATTAGGCTTCGCCTCCCGGCGGGGCCTAATCGGCTTCCGTAATGGCAGAGTAGGAGGCCATTGTGTCTCCTTTTGCCATAGCAGCAGTCGCCAGTCCTGATTGCCTGTCAGGCCTGGCGAACTGTTAGCAACCGCTAAGATGCAGCGATCACTTTCGATTGCTGCATCGAAGGGGTTAATGGCAGGGATCGGAGCTAGCTACAGTTCCTGCCGTTACAGGTGTATGTCAGCTGTAACATACAGCTGACTTCCACCGCTGATTACGCCGGATCAGTTCTTGAGCCAGCGCCATCTTGACGGTGGCTACGGAAGCCGATCAGGCTCCACCGCCAAGCGGGTCCTGACCGGCTTCCGTGCTAGGCAGACCGGGAGGCCAGTATTAGTATTATTCAGTTTTCATTGCTGGGGTTCCGATGAGCTGTAAACACCTTAAGTGCATCGCTGCACTTAAGGGGTTAATGGCGGGGATCGAAGCTAATTTCGGTCACCACCATTACAGCCGGAGGTCAGCTGTAAGATACCGCTGAGATCCGGCGATGATGGCACCGGCTCAGCTTCTGACCCGGTGCCAAACATTTGGCGAATGGATACGGCAATTTGCGGAAAGTCATGGCTTTCCATGGCGTACCCATACGGCAAATGTCGGGAAGGGGTTAAGCAAGCAAAACCATTATCATACTTGCCTTCCTGGGTCTGTGACAGCAAACAAAGCAGCTCTTAGCGGTCATTGGTTCATTGAAATCATATGGTCCCAGGTTACCTCAGTTCATTGGCCTACTTTTAAAAGTAGGCCAATGAACGTAAATAACCGGCCACATAGGCATTCAAGCACTAGGAGTTACTAAAGCTGGCAGGGCTCAGCAATACATTTTCCGGTGATGCACGCCTGGTCTTTTCTGATCAGGCCTGCTTCGGCGGAACGATGTCAGGTGGCGAGAATGTCATCGCAGCGCCTGTGCCACCAGAAAGTGCCAAATGAGGAGGAAGGGAAGGCATGGTTCCCTTGCTTCACCTGCGCTTTCAGTTGTATCTTCCTAAGGACATAGATACAATTGAAGACAGTACACATTACATTAGGGTTGTCACGATACCAGAATTTGGACTTCGATACAGATGTGTAGTATTTTGCGATTCTCTATAAAAAACGAAACTTGGCCAACAATTAAAAAAAAAAACAAAAAAAAAAAAAACACATTTTGACTTGAGGCACATGGTTTGGATAATTTTGAACCTCCATGTGCCTCACATTAATAGTAATTAACCCCTTAGTCAATGGACAACACATTGGGTTAGTGTGAGGTACATGATGGGGTTAATTACTATTAATGAGGCACATGGAGGTATAAAATTCATACCACGTGCCTCACATTAATAAGTGAAGGAAAGCAGTTTTTATATTTTCACAGTGTACACATTATAAATGATGCTATAAATTTATTGTGAAGGTTATTACGGTTGCAACAATACCTAATGTGTGTATATTTTATGTATTGAGACTTATTTTATGGTTTATTGTAAAAACGGGTGTATTGTTTTAAAACAAGATTTTAAAATACTTATTATTTTTAACCCCTTAGGGACGCAGCCTAATTTGGGCCTTAAAGGAACAGTGTCATCACAAATTATTTTTTTATATGTTAAAGATGTTAGTGCTTTATTAAAAACGTTTATATTCATTTGTGTGTTTGTGTTTTACTTTCTTATTTTTACACTTTTTCTTCCCTATGGGGGCTGCCATTTTTTTTCCATTTCTGTCTGTGTCGATTAACGACACAAACAGACATGGAATACGGCAGCCACAGTCCCATAGGGACTGCGAACGGCTCCCGTCCCATTGACTTCCGTGTACGGCGTCTGTGTGGGAACTGCGCATGCGTCGCTCCCACACAGTCCAATTCGAAATTGGCGCCGTCCGGCGCCATTTTCCTGTGGACCGGAAGTCGCGGCCGGACAGTAATATTACTACTTCCGGTCGCGGCTTCCGGATTTGTGCACTTGGACCAGCGGCAGCAAACGGAGCGGACGGGCCGGAGGGAGCCGCGGCGGCAGGAGCAGGTAAGAGATTTCAATGTATGTTCGTGTTTGTGTGTGTTTACTACTGTATGTAAACCTACTACACTGTGTGTTAGCTCAAAAAATGGCGACACACAGTGTAGGAGGTTACACCGTTCAAACCCCTCGTTTATCCCGGCACTAGCCAGGATAAAGGAGGGGGGGATGCTGAGAGCTTACTAGAGCGAGGGCTTTTAACCCTATGTTGCACTGCTGCAATTTTGGGAATAGCTCCATCTAGTGACCAAAAATGGGTAGTATTATAAATTTAGAATTAATTTATAATATTTCCTGACTCGTGAAAAAAATAAAAAAAATTTGAACAATGTTTAATCACCCACACACTAAATGTTTAATTTTTTAAAAAAAAACATGTTTTTCTGGCAACACATTCCCTTTAAGGCTCAGAGCCCATTTTTCAAATCCGACATATTTCACTTTATGTGGTAACAACGTCGGAATGCTTAAACCTAGCCAAGCGATTCTGAGACTGTTTTCTCGGGACACATTGCGCTTTATGTTAGTGGTAAAATTTGGACGATATATTCCGTATTTCTAGGTGAAAAATTGCAACATTTAGAGAAAATTTAGAAAAAAATTGCCTTTTTCAGAATTTAAATGCGACTGCTTGTAAAACAGACTGTTATACCAACCAAAATAGTTACTAGTTCACATTTACCATATGTCTACTTTAGATTAGCATAGTTTGTTTGAACATTTTAATTTTTCTTGGACGTTACAAGGCTTAGAATATAAACAGTAACTTCTAATATTTTTAAAAAAATTTCAAAAGCCTTTTTTTTAAGGTACCTGTTCGGTTCCGAGTGGCTTTGATGGGCCTATGTATTAGAAACCCCCATAAAACACCCCATTTTGAAAACTAGGCCCCTCAAAGTATTCAAAACAGCATTTAGAAAGTTTTTTAACCCTTCAGGCATTTCAAAGAAATTAAAGCAAAGTAGAGGTGAAATTTGCAAATTTAATTTTTCTTGCTGAATTTCAATTGTATTCAATTTTTTTTCTGTAACACAGAAGGTTTTACCAGAGAAACACTACTAAATATGTATTGTCCAGATTCTGCAGTTTTTGGAAATGTTCCACATGTGGCTCTAGTGCGCTCGTGGACTAAAACACAAGCCCCAGAAGCAAAGAAGCACCTAGTGCATTTTGAGGCCTCTTTTTTTATTAGAATATATTTTAGGCAGCATGCCAGGTTTGAAGAGGTGTTGTGGTGCCAAAGCAGTAAGGCTGGGTTCACACGTGGCGGAATTTCACTTAAATTCCGCTGCGGACACTCCGCAGCGTTAATCCGCAGCGGAGCCGTTTGTCCATTGACTTACACTTTAATTTAGCAGTGTTCGTTTAGACGAGGCGTAAAATTCCGCTGCGGAGCATAGGCTGCAGAGCGGAATTTGGTGTCCGCAGAATGCTCTGTCTGTTGCGGAGCAGTGGCGGACTCATGGCGGAATTTCTCCATGGACTTCAATGGAGAGTCAAAATTCCGCAATTAAGTCCGCAGATCTTATGTGTGCTGCGGAGCGTATTGGTTTTACTACCATGACATTTCTTCATTCTGGCTGGACCTATGTATTTCTAGGTCTACAGCCAGACTGAGGAAGTCAATGGGGCTCCCGTAATGACGGGAGCGTTGCTAGGAGACGGCTGTAAATAGTCACTGTCCAGGGTGCTGAAAGAGTTAAGCGATCGGCAGTAACTGTTTCTGCACCCGGGACAGTGACTACCGATCTCAATATACATGTATCTGTAAAAAAAACATATAAGTTCATACTTACCGAGAACTCCCTGCGGCTGTCTCCAGTCCGGCCTCCCAGGATGACGTTTCAGTCTAAGTGACGGCTGCAGCCAATCACAGGCCAAGCACAGGCTGCAGCGGTCACATGGACTGGTGCGTCATCCAGGGAGGTCGGGCTGGATGCCGAAAGAGGGACGCGTCACCAAGACAACGGCCGGTAAGTATGAAATTCTTTTACTTTCCCTAGGGAAAGTGCTGTCCCTTCTCTCTATCCTGCACTGATAGGGAGAAGGGAAGCACTTTTCCCGCAGTCCGCAGCAGCTAGTCCGCATCAATTTTCTGCACATTTTGTGCAGATCCGCAGCAGAATCTGCAACGCAGATTCTGTGCGGCATTGATGCGGACAGTTGCGGAGGAAATCCGCCACGTGTGGTCATGCCCTAAGAATCCCCCATTTCGGAAACTACACCCCTCAAGGAATTAATTTATGGTTGTTACCATATTGACCCCACAGTTTTTACACAGCACGTGTTTGAATTGGGCTGTGAAATTTAAAAAAAATTAAAAAAAATTCCAATATGATGTCATTTTTCATCAAAATGTCTTATTTTCACAGGGAACAAAATACCCCATTTTTTGTTGCCCAATTTGTCCTGAGTGCAGCAATACCCCATTTGTGGTGATAAACTGCCGGTTGGCCCCAGGTTGAGGTATCAAAGCAATAGAAACCAAACACAAATGGCCCCATTTTGGAAACTACACCCCTCAAAGAATTCATTTATGGGTGTTGACCATTTTGACCCCATAGTTTTTTCACAGAACTTATTTGAATTGGGTTGGGAATTAAAACAAAATAATTTTTTTCAAATATGTTGTTTTGGCTGAAAAGGTCTTATTTTCACAAGAAACAAAATACCCCATTCTGTTGCGCAATTTGTTGCCGCAATATCCCATTTGTCGTGATAAACGGCCGGTTGGGCCCATGGGAGGGCTCAGAAGGAAAGGACCACCAATTGGCCTACTGGGGATTTTCTAGTGTGAAGTCATGTATGCAGAAGTCCCTGAGGTACCAGTAGGGATGTCACGATACCAGAATTTGGACTTAGATACCGATACTTTGTTTAGTATTGCAATTTCGATACCAATTTCGATACTTTTGCCAACAGTAATAAAAAAAAAAAAATACTTCCGTTTTCTGATGTGAGGCGCGACGTCTGATGAATTTTGAACGCGCCTCACATGAATAGTAATTAATCCCATCATGTTTCTCAGTCATAATGGGTTAATGTGCGAGGTACATGATGGGGTTAATTACTATTAATGTGAGGAACATGGAGGTTAAATTCATTGCACCTCGCACCTCACATTAATAAGTGAATGAAAGCCGTGTTTATTTCATTTTTTTACAGCGTACACATCATAAATGATGCAAAAAAATTGTTGTGCGCGCCATTACTGAATGTGTGAATATTTTATGTATTGAGACTTATTTTAATGTTTATTGTAAAAAAGGTGTATGTGTATTTTTTTTTTCATTTTAACAATACTTTGTTTATACTTTATTTTTAAACTTTAATGTACTGTCATATCAAGATATGTGCCAGTACATTAACCTGTGGACAGATAGCACACAGGCAGTTGTTAGGACATACCCAAGTATGTCCAAACAACATGAAATATGGTAAGACAGCCCTGGGGTCCGTCAATAGACCCTGGGCTGTCTGCCCATATATGGTATGGCCCTCGATCGCTTCACAGGAATTCCCTGTGACGCGATCCAGGGGCATCCCCCCTGCTCATTTTCTCCTGAATGCTGCAGTCAGCTGTGATCGCACGCAGCATTCAGGGGAATAACGGCGGAGATGAGAGGTTTCTCTGATCTCCACCGTTATAGAGCGGGGCTGCGGCTGTGTAATACAGCAATTGCCCCGCTCCTGACAGGAAATGCGCGCGCGGTCAGCATGAGGAGATGCGGCCGGCGCTGCACTAATGAGCGGCAGTTTAGGCATGGAGGACAGAACATGGGGGTGTTTTGTAGTGTGCCCGCCATGTTCTGTCTCCAGTGCCGCCGCTCATTAGTGAAGTTTCGATGCACCGTGCATCCCTAGGTACCAGTACAGTTGAAATCCGCAAGAAGTGACCCCACTTTAAAAACTACACCCCTTAAGGCATTCATCTAGAGGTGTAGTGAGCATTTTGACCGGAGACCTACACCCCATAAACTGTAATGTGGGTTCTCCCGGCTATGGCAATACCCTACATGTGGCTGTTATCTGCCTGGGCACACAGCAAGGCCCAGAGGGGAAAGACGAGGGGGGATAAGCTGTGCGGAGTGCATCAGGGTAAGTAAAATTGGGGTAAATTATAAACCAAGGGATGTATGATAAATTTTAAAACACTCTTTCATACAGAGCTCTTGTTATTCGGGACACGTGTCACATTGATATATTGTGTCATCTCTTATCGCCCTCTTATAGCAAACTTTGCACCTCTTTTGACTTTATCCCTTCTTGCCAGTTTGGGGAACTTCACCTGGAAAGTGTTGCCGCCCTGGTACTATGCGTGTGGCCCCGCTTCCAGAAGTACTGGGTGCCCCCCCTTCTTGGTCCCTAAAGATTAGCTTCTTGATAATCACCTCTTGAAATTCCAGGAAAGTTCCCCTCTGGCCTGCACATCATAGCACGTACGCATTGTACAATGCCATCTGTATGATGTTCCCGGCCAACTTCTTATACCACACCGCATGGTGTTGTAGGGCTTCAGGACTTGATCTGACAAGTCCATCCCTCCCATGTACCTATTGTAGTCCAGGATGTAGTCTGGTTTGGGGGTGGCCTTTCCTTCATATATTCTAAAACTGTAGGTATACCCTGAAGCACTCTCGCACAGCTTATACATCTTCATGCCATACCTTGCCCTCTTAGCCGGCAGGTACTCACGGAATTGAACCCTCCCTTTAAAATGTACCAAGGACACATCAATAGAAACACACTTCTCGGGGGTGTATGCTTGGGAAAACCAGGCACTGAAACGGTCTAATAGGGGTCTCCGTTTATACAAACGGTCAAAACTGGGGTCATCTTGGGGTGGGCACGGCTCATTATCAGTATAATATAAGAAGCGAAGTATTGCCTAATTTATTTATTTTTTTAGGTTACAGTTCAGTTCTCAAGTTGCTTTGAGGGGCCTATATATTAGAAACCCCTATCAAACACCCCATTTTAGAAACTAGACCCATCAAAGTATTCACAACAGCATTTAGAAAGTTTATGAACCCTTTAGGTGTTTCACAGAAATTTAGAGCAAAGTAGAGGTGAAATTTCCTTTTTTTTTTTTGTCAGAAAATCCTCTTTATACCATTTTTTTTATAACACAAAAGGATTTATCAGAGAAACGTAACTTAATACGTATTGCCCAGATTCTGCAGTTTTGAGAAATATCCCACATGTGGCCCTAGTGCGGTAATGGACTGAAGCACCGGCCTCCGAAGCAAAGGCACACCTAGTGGATTTTGAGGCCTCTTTTTTATTAGGCACCATGTCCGGTTTGAAGAGGTCTTGTGGTGCCAAAACATTGGAAACCCCCCAAAAGTGACCCCAATTTGGAAACGAGATCCCTTGAGGAATCCATTGTAGTTTTCTTGGGGTGCATAAGGCTTTTTGATCAGTTTTTATTCCATTCTTTGGGGGGTGAAGTGACCAAACAATTGTGATACGGTTTATTATTATTTTCTTTTACGGCGTTCACCGTGCGGGATAAATAACGAAATCATTTTGTATTTCAGGCCGTTACGGACGCGGCGATACCAATTATGTATAGGTTATTTGTTTGTTTATATATTTAATAATAAATGAGTGATAAGGGAAAAAGGGGGATTTTTACTTTTAAATCTTTTATTTTCTTATTTTTACACATCTTTTTTTAACTTTTTTTTTTACTTTATTCCACTAGGGGACTTGAAGGCAGAAGGCCCTGATCACAATTCTAATACACTGCACTACATGCGTAGTGCAGTGTATTAGAACAGTCAGCTACTCACTGACAGCAAGCATAGTGGGTCCTGACGTTGTCAGGACCCACTAGGCTTCCGTCTATGGCATAGCCGGACGCCATTGTTTGGTGTCCGGTTGCCATAGTCACCATCGCTGGCCGCTATCGTGTAGCAGGCCGGCGATGGCAGCTTAAAGAGGCTCTGTCACCAGATTTTGCAGCCCCTATCTGCTATTGCAGCAGATAGGCGCTGCAATGTAGATTACAGTAACGTTTTTATTTTTAAAAAACGAGCATTTTTGGCCAAGTTAAGACCATTTTTGTAGTTATGCAAATGAGGCTTGCAAAAGTCCAAGTGGGTGTGTTTAAAAGTAAAAGTCCAAGTGGGCGTGTACTATGTGCGTACATCGGGGCGTTTTTAATACTTTTACTAGCTGGGCGCTCTGACGAGAAGTATCATCCACTTCTCTTCAGAACGCCCAGCTTCTGGCAGTGCAGATCTGTGACGTCACTCACAGGTCCTGCATCGTGTCGGACACATCGGCACCAGAGGCTTCAGTTGATTCTGCAGCAGCATCGGCGTTAGCAGGTAAGTCGATGTAGCTACTTACCTGCAAACGCCGATGCTGCTGCAGAATCATCTGTAGCCTCTGGTGCCGATGTGTCCCCGCTCGTCTGACACGATGCAGGACCTGTGAGTGACGACACAGCGTGATCTCTCGAGAACATGGCTGTGTCTGCACTGCCAGAAGCTGGGCGTTCTGAAGAGAAGTGGATGATACTTCTCATCAGAACGGCCAGCTAGTAAAAGTATTAAAAACGCCCCGATGTACGCACATAATACACGCCCACTTGGACTTTTACTTTTAAACACACCCACTTGGACTTTTGCAAGCCTCATTTGCATAACTACAAAAATGGTCATAACTTGGCCAAAAATGCTCTTTTAAAATAAAAACGTTACTGTAATCTACATTGCAGCGCCTATCTGCTGCAATAGCAGATAGGGGCTGCAAAATCTGGTGACAGAGCCTCTTTAACCCCTACAAAGCCGCGATCTCTATAGAACACGGCTTTTAAGGGGTTAATCAGCGGGGACACAGCGATCGGTTCCCGCTGTAAGAGCTGTGACAGTTGCTGTACGAGACAGCAGCTGTCACAGCACCTGTATGTGTCGGGAGGACGGCCGAAACGGCCGTTACTCTCGAGACGTACTATTAGGTCAGGGAGCGTGAACGATACAGCTGCCATGACCTAATAGTACGTCCAGGAGGGGGAAGGGGTTAAGGCATTCATCTAGAGGTGTAGTGAGCATACCCTCAAAGTGGCTGTTATCTGCTGCCTGGGCACACAGCAGGGCTCAGAAGGGAAAGACGAGGAGGGATAAGCTGTGCGGAGTGCATCAGGGTAAGTAAAACTGGGGTAGATTAAAAATCAAGGGCTGAATAATAATTTTAAAACACTCTTACATACAGAGCCCTGGTTTTTTGGGACACGTGTCACATTGATATATTGTGTCCTTCCTTATCCCCCTCTTATAGCAGACTTTGTACCTCTTGACTTTTTCCTTTCTTGCCAGTTTGGGGAACTTCTCCTGGAAAGTGTTGCCCTGGTACAATGCGTGTGGCCTCGCTTCCAGAAGTACTGGGTGTCCCCCCTTCTTGGTCCCTAGAAATTAGTTTCTTGATAACCACCTCTTGAAATTCCAGGAAAGATCCCCTCTGGCCTGCACATAGACGTAGCACGTACGCATTGTACAATGCCATCTGTATGAGGTGCCCGGCCAGCTTCTTATACCAGAACGCATGGCGCTGTAGGGCTTCAGGACTTGATCTGACAAGTCCACCCCTCCCATGTACCTATTGTAGTCCAGGATGCAGTCTGGTTTGGGGGTCTCTGTACTGGTACCTCGTCCTGGTACATGGGACAAGACAAGACAAGACATGGGACAAGACAAGACATCTCTTGTCTTGTACTTGACACAATATGTTGCTGCTAGATTGTGCCCTGCTCTCACCCCTTCTTGTTTGCTCAAGCAGAGTCTTAGGGAGGCCTCTCGTATTTCTTCTAGCAGTGCCACATGCCGCAGGACTTCTGGAAGCGAGGCACTTGGAGTGGGATGCTGGTATAAAAATTATCCATGTAGAGGTGGTAGCCCTGGTCCAGAAGTGGCTGCACCAAATCCCACACAATTTTTGCATTAACTCCCAGTAAGGCCTCATGCACACGAACGCGCTTTTGCGGCCGCAATTCCCCCGAAAATACACGGGAGAATTGCGGCCCCATTCATTTCTATGGGGCCATGCACACGACCGTAGCTTTTACAGTACGTGCATGGCCCGGGAGCCCGCACCGCAGAAAGAACGTGCCTGTCTTATTACGGCCGTCTTCTGCGGTCCGGGCTCATTGAAAATAATGGCCGCGGCCATGTGCATGTCTAGCGATTTGCGGGCGGCTCGCGGCTGACAGTCCACAGCCGGCCGACACAAACATCACAGCCGTGCACATGACTACGGTCGTGTGCATGAGGCCTAAGGGGGGCATTCTGGGGGCTGAAAACTGGTGTCCTTCCCTTCATATATCCTAAATTTGTAGGTATACCCTGATGCACTCTCGCACAGCTTATACATCTTCACGCCATACCTTGCCCTCTTACCCGGCAGCTACTGGTGGAATTGAAGGCTCCCTTTAAAATGTACCAAGGACTCATCAATAGAAACACAATTCTCAGGGGTGTATGCTTGGAAAAACTGGGCACTGAAACGGTCTAATAGGGGTCTCCGTTTATACAATCAAAACTGGGGTCATCTCGGGGTGGGCGCTGCTCATTATCAGTATAATGTAAGAAGCGAAGTATTGCCTAATTTATTTATTTTTTTAGGTTCCAGTTCAGTTCTGAAGTTGCTTTGAGGGACCCATATATTAGAAACCCCTATCCAACACCCCATTTTAGAAACTAGACCCCTCAAAGTATTCACAACAGCATTTAGAAAGTTTATGAACCCTTTAGGTGTTTCACAGGAATTTAAAGCAAAGTAGAGGTGACATTTACATATTTATTTATTTTTGTCAGAAAACCCTCTTTATACCATTTTTTTCTATAACAAAAGGTTTTACCCGAGAAACGCCACTTAATACTTATTGCCCAGATTCTGCAGTTTTGAGAAATATCCCACATGTGGCCCTAGTGCGGTAATGGACTGAAGCACCGGCCTCCGAAGCAAAGGAGCACCTAGAGGATTTTGAGGCCTCTTTTTTATTTGGCACCATGTCCAGTTTGAAGAGGTCTTGTGGTGCCAAAACAGTGGAAACCCCCCAAAAGTTACCCCATTTTGGAAACTAGACCCCTTGAGGAATTCATTGTAGTTTTCTTGGGGTGCATGCGGCTTTTTGATCAGTTTTTATTCCATTTTTAAGTGGCGTGGTGTCTAAAAAACAGCAATTCTACTATAGTCATTTTATTCTATTTTCTTTACAGCGTTCACCGTGCGCTGTAAATGACATATTTACTTTACTCTGCGGGGCGATACGATTACGGCGATACCGGATGTTTATGTTTTTTTATGTCTTATGGCATTTGCACAATAAAAATACATGTTGTAAAAAATCATTAACTTTTTGTGTTACCTTATTCTACTGGCCAGAACGTTTTTATTTTTCCATCAAGAAAGCGAGGACTTATTTTTTGCGTAACGAACTGTAGTTTCCATGAATACCATTTTTAGGTACATGCGACTTTTTGATCTCTTTATTCCATTTTTTGGGAGGTGAAGTGACCAAACAATTGTGATTCTGGTACGGTTTATTATTATTTTCTTTTACGGCGTTCACGGGGGCGGGATAATGAAATAATTTTGTAGTTCAGGCCGTTACGGACATGGCGATACCAATTATGTATAGTTTATTTGTTTATATATATTTATTAATAATAAAGGACTGATAAGGGTAAAAGGGGGATTTTTACTTTCAAACTTTTATTTTTTTATTTTTACACCTCTTTTTTAACTTTTTTTTAGCTTTATTACTTTGTCCCACTAGGGGACTTGACAGGAGGCCCTGATCGCTATTCTAATACACTGCACTACATGCGTAGTGCCGTGTATTAGAGCTGTCAGCTACTCACTGACAGCAAGCATAGTGGGTCCATGGCATAGCCGGACGCCATTGTTAGGCGTCAAGTTGCCATAGTCACCATCGCCGGCCGCTATCGTGTAGCAGGCCGGCGATGGTAGCTTAACCCCTAAAAATCCGAGCTCCCTATTGAACACAGCTTTTAAGGGGTTAATCAGCAGGGACACTGATCGGTCCCCGCTGTAGGATCTGCGGCAACTGCTGTACGAGACAACAGCTGTCACAGCTCCTGCATGTGTCAGGAAGACGGCCAAAATGGCCGTTACTCCCGGGACGTACTATTAGGTCATGGAGCGCGAAAGATACAGCTACCATCACCTAATAGTACGTCCAGGAGCGGGAAAGCGTTAAACTTTAAGGCCCTGTTCACATGGAGTTTTAGGACACATTTTTTGCAGCGGAAACCGCGGAAAAAGACACCCAAAATTGCCTCCCTTTAAATTCAATGGGAGGTGGAGGCGTATTCATGCCATGAGCAGAAAAAAACTCACGTGAAAAACAAGCGACATGCCCTATCTTGAGGTGTGTGGCTTTGATACATCATATAGACTTTACAATGAGCGTGATACATTGTTAAACCCTTTAGGACGCAGCCTGTTTTGGCCTTGTGGCAAAGCCGATTTTTTCAAATCTGACGTGTCACTTTATGTGGTAATAACTCCGGAATGCTTTTACCTATCCAAGCGATTCTGACATTGTTTTCTCATGACATATTGTACTTTATGATAGTGGAAAAATTTGGTCGATAAATTCAATATTTGTGAATAACACCAAAATTGAGAAAATTTGCAAAGATGTGCATTTTTCAAAATTTTAATGTATCTGCTTGTAAAACCGATCGTAATACCTCACAAAATAGTCACTAGTTACCATTTCCCATATGTGTACTTTATATTTGCATCGTTTTTTGAACATTTTTTTATTTTTCTAGGGCGTTACAAGGCTTAGAACTTTAGCAGCAATTTCTCACATTTTAAAGAAAATTTCAAAAGGCTATTTTTACAGGGGCCACCCCATTTTAAAAACTGCACCCCTCAAAGTATTCAAAACGGCATTCAGAAAGTGTTTTAACCCTTTAGGCGTTTCACAGGAAATAAAGCAAAGTGGAGGGGAAATTTACAAATTTCTCTTTTTTTGCCGAAATTCATTTGTAATAAAAATAAAAATTGTGTAACACAGAAGGTTTTACCAGAGAAATACAACGCAATGATTATTGCCCAGGTCCTGCAGTTTTTAGGAATATCCCACATGTGGCCCTAGTGCGGCAATGGACGTAAACACCGGCCTCAGAAGCAAAGGAGCACCTAGTGGATTTTGGGGCCTGCTTATTTTTAGATTATATTTTAGGCACCATGTCGAGTTTGAAGAGGTCTTGTGGTGCCAAAACCGTGGAAACTCCCCAAAAGTGTCCCCATTTTGGAAACTAGCCCCTCAAGGAATTTATCTAGCGGTATAGCTAGCACTTTGAACCCACAGGTATTTTGTTATATTTATTGGAGTTAGTCTGTGAAAATGAAAATCTACTTTTTTTCTGAAAGACATTTTTAATATTTACAAGGAATAAAGAAGAAATTTCACCCCACCATTTGTAAATTATCTTCTCCCGATTACGGAAATAACCCGTATGTGGTAATAAACTGCTGTTTGGACCCACGGCAGCGCTCAGAAGGGAGGGAGCGCCAATTGGATTTTGGAGCGCAGATTTTGCTGGATTGGTTTTTAGTGCCATGTCGCGATTGCAACCCCCTGGAGGGAACAAAATAGTGGAAACAGCCCAAAAGTGACCCCATTTTGGAAACTAGACCCCTCAAGGAATTTTTCTAGGGGTTTAGTAAGCATTTATACCACAGGTCTTTTGCGGAATTTAGTAGAATTAGGGCGTGAAAATGAATATAAACATTTTTGTCCACTAAAACGTTGAATTTTTTCATTTTCAAAAGGGATAAAGTAGAAAAAGTCGCCCTAAATTTGTAACGTAATCTCTCCCGAGTATAACAATACCCCACATGTAGTAATGTATTTTTTAAATAGAAATTAATTAAAGAGGCTCTGTCACCAGATTTTCAAACCCCTATCTCGTATTGCAGCAGATCGGCGCTGCAATGTAGATTACAGTAACGTTTTTTTTTTCAAAAACGAGCATTTTTGGCATTTTTATATTTATGCAAATGAGCCTTTCTTAAGTACAACTGGGCGTGTTTAACACCTTCCCGACCGCCCACTGTCTTTTGACGTCAGGCGGTGCGGGTGCTTAATCTACAGAGACGTCTTTTGGCGTCGCTGCAGATCAGGCTGATGAGCGCTCGTGTGAGCACTCATCCTCTAAGCAGGAGTTGTTACTAACAGCTCCTGATCTTAGAGCAGCCTCCTGAACACAGCTGGGGTCGGCAAACATTCGGACCCCAGCTGTGTAACCCTTTGATTACCGCGGTCCATGACTGCGGCATGATCAAAGGGAATTTCCCTCTGATCGCATCACCGGGATTACAGTGATGCGATCAAACACCGGGGAATCCCTCTGCAGTCAGTCCTGGGGACCTTCAAAGGCCCCCAGGTCTGTCTGTTCCGTGTGCCTGCTGTTCGGGCACACTATGTGCTGCCCGATCAGCAGCCTGTGTCATAGTGACACAGTGTAATGTATTAGCGTACAGAAGTATGCTAATACATTACAAGTAAAAAATAAAGTTACAAATAAAGTTATCCCTTGATGGGATTAAAAAAAAAAAAGGTAACAAAACAAATAAATAAAAGAAAGTGCCAAAAAGAGTCTTTATTTTGCATTAAATACATTTTATTGCCCCTACACTAAATAAAAACAAAAAACCTACGCATATTAGGTATCTACACGACCGTAATAACCTGAAGAATTAATCTAACGGGTTATTTAGCATGAAATGTGAACGGGATAAATAAACCAAAAAAACTATTCAGAGAATCGCTTTTTCCTATATTCACGCCGTAAAAAAAAATTTTTTTACCCCCAAACTGTGGGAAAAATAAAATACTATTTCTCTCGCATAAAACAAGGCCTCATACAGCCACGTCAAAGAAAAAAGTTATGGCTGCTGAAATGCAGAGAGGCAAAAACAGAAAAATTTAGATGGTCATTAAGGTCTTTTCAGGCCCGGTCATTAAGGGGTTAAAGTTATGTCCAAGTGGGCGTGTATTGTGTACGTACAACTGGGCGTTTTTACTTGTTTTACTAGCTGGGCGTTGTGAATAGAAGTGTATGATGCTGACGAATCAGCATCATCCACTTCTCTTCGTTAACACCCAGCTTCTGGCAGTGCACAGACACACAGCGTGTTCGAGAGATCACGCTGTGACGTCACTTCCTGCCCCAGGTCCTGCATTGTGTCGGACGAGCGAGGACACATCAGCACCAGGCGACAGAGGCTACAGTTGATTCTGCAGCAGCATCGGCGTTTGCAGGTATGTCGATGTAGCCTCTGTCGCCTGGTGCCGATGTGTCCTCGCTCGTCCGACAATGCAGGACCTGGGGCAGGAAGTGACGTCACAGCGTGATCTCTCGAGAACACGCTGTGTGTCTGTGCACTGCCAGAAGATGGGGGTTAACGAAGACAAGTGGATGATGCTGATTCGTCAGCATCATACACTTCTATTCACAACGCCCAGCTAGTAAAACAAGTAAAAACGCCCAGATGTACACACACAATACACGCCCACTAGTACATAACTTTAAACACGCCCAGTTAAGAAAGGCTCATTTGCATAAATATAAAAATGCTTATAACTTGGCCAAAAATGCTCGTTTTTGAAAAAAAACCACGTTACTGTAATCTACATTGCAGCGCCGATCTGCTGCAATACGAGATAGGGGTTTGAAAATCTGGTGACAGAGCCTCTTTAACCTTTGCAGGACTGATCCTTTTTAGCTTTTCCATTTTAGTTTTTCACTCCCCGCCTTCCAAACGCCATAACGTCTTTATTTTTCCTTGAATTGAGTGGTGTGAGGGCTTATTTTTGGCAGGACGAGCTGTCGTTTTTATTGGTACCATTTTTTGGTAGATGCAAATTTTTTATCACTTTTTCTTACATTTTATTTAGAGCTTTGGTGACCAAAAACAGTGATTTTGGCGTTTTAAATTCTTTATTTCTTACGGTGTTCATAATGCGCTATAAATGACAATTTTACTTTCTTCTGCGGGTCGGTAAGATTACGGCGATACCATATGTATGTTTTTTTATGTTTTGGAGTGTTTGCACAATAAAGTCACTTCTTTATAAAATAATTTATTTTCTGTGACACCACCATATTCTGAGAGCTGTAACTTTATTTTTCAGTCAAAAAAGCGGTGTAAGGGCTTTTTTTTGCGGGACGGGTTGTAGTTTTTATTGGTTCTATTTTCGGGTACATGTGAATTTTCATCACTTTTTATTCTATATTTTGGGAGGGGTGGTGACCAAAAAATAGTGATTCCAGCATTGTTTTTAGTTTATATTTTGCGGCGTTCACCGTGTGGTAAAAATAACATTATCGTTTTATAGATTGGGTCGTTACGAACGCAGTGATATCAAATGTGTACTGTTTTTTAACGGTTTCATTTTTCACTATAATAAGAAACATATTATAAGAAAAAAAACAACTTATTTTTACACTTTTGTAAAACATTTTTATTACGTTTTTTTATTTTATTTTTACACTTTATTTTTTTACCTGCAGCTCTGATCGCTGCTAGAATACATTACACTACCTAGGTAGTGTAACGTATTCCAACTGTCAGTGTGACGTCACAGTCACTGACAGTAAGGCTGGGTTCACACAACCTATTTTCAGGCGTAAACGACTGAAAATACGGCTCCACTACGTCGGCAAACACCTGCCCATTCATTTGAATCGGCTTGTCGACGCACTGTGCCGACGACCTGTCATTCACGCGTCGTCGTTTCACAGCTGTCAAACGACGATGCGTAAAATGACTGCCTCGTCAAAGAAGTGCAGGACACTTCTTTGACGTAATTTGAGCCGTTTTTCATTGAATTCAATGAACAGCTCAAATGTTCGGCCGTCAAATGCGTGGAGGAGCAATTACGTCTGAAACAACGCAGCTGTTTTCTCCTGAAAACAGTCTGTCTATTCAAACGTAAAAGACAGTTCTCGTGTGCACATACCCTTAGTCTACGAGGACCAGCCAGAGGCTGATCCTCATAGGCTTGCATACATGGCAGACACGGGGGCCGTTGACTGGCCCCCGGGTGCCATCACAAGCATCAGCAGCCCCCACAATTGCATGGTGGCTGCTGATGTGCTACAAACCCCCTACATGCGGAGTTCGCAATCGAGCCCCGCATGTAACTGGTTAATTGCCGAAATCAGCGGCAATGAGCCGCTGATCGGCAACTAGTGGAGTGTCCTCCCGGTTCTCGATGCACACCGTCTCCGACACAGTCACAGACACTCATCGACACTGTGCATTTCGAACGGCAGTGACGTCCTTTTCACTGACAGGAAGTCTATCAGGAGGCTGATCCTGATAGGCTTCCGTACATGGCAGACACGGAGGCCATTACTTGGCCTCCGATCGCCATGCTAGCCATCTGCAAACCGCACGATTTCATCGTGAGGTCTGCCGATGAGCTAGAAACCCCTGAATGCGCTGATCGGCATACAGTGGAGTGTCACCGGGAACTTCGCAGTAACTGTACGTCCCTGTGCCTTAAGACACTGGCCACATGGACGTACGGACGTACAGTTGCGCCCTGGTGCACCTAGGGGTTAAATTGACAACATATACACAATCGCTTGGACCATTAGTTGCATTGACCTTTTTTAACTCTTTCTTGACATTTGACGTATCCATACGCCAAAGTCGGGTAGGGGGAAGTATGGAGCGGGCTCACGGAGTGTACCCGCTCCATACAAAGCGGGTGTCTGCTGTATGTTACAGCCAACACTTCAGAGTAACGAGCGGGATCCCACTCGTTAAATGCCAGTCAATAGCGACATTTAAATCGTTAGAAAGAGGGGGCGACCCCCTCTAACAGCTCATCGCGCCCCCCACAATGCAATCGAAGGGTGGCAATGGCTGCTATGGCTGCCTGGGGGCCTAATGAAGGCCTCCAGGTCAGCCATCTTTGCGCTGCTATTAAGCCTGTCAGAATCACTATATACTGCTATACATTAGTTTTGCTGTATATCTACAAGCGATCTAAGATCGCTGGTTAAGTCCCCTAGGGGGACTAATAAAAAAAAAAGTAAAAATGAGTAAAATTAAGTTTCTTTTTTTTTTTTTTTTTTTTTTTTTAAGTAAAAAATAATTACAATAATTAATTAAATGGTCAAAATCTCCCCCCTTTTCCCCCTGGAGCATAGTAAAAAATAAATAGACATAATTGATATCGCCGCATCCGTAAAAGTCTGAACTATTACAATATATCATTATTTAACCCGCACGGTGAACACCTTAAAAAAATAAAATTGTAAACGCCAGAATCGCTATTTTTTGGTCACCTCATCTCCCACAAAAGATGGAATAAAAAGTGATCAAAACGTCACATGTACCGCAAAATGGCATAATTAAAAACTAAAGCTTATCCTGCAAAAAATAACCCTTTAGGGTATGTTCACACTAGACTAAAAACTTCTGAAAATGTTTTATGCCCGCTGCACCCAATGGACGAGGGCGAAAAACGCAGCGAAAATCGTCGTGCAGGGAGAGGAAAAGCTGTCTCAAACTTCCAAACAGAATTGCAAAAAAGTGTGTGAACATAGCCTAAGACACTCGCGATTTTCGCAGCGGTTTTTACGGCGGTTTTTGGAGCAGTTTTCAAGATATGTAATATATCATCAAGTCTATGAAAAACAGTTCCAAAAACATCCCAAGAAGGTTCCTATACTTTTTTCAGTCGTTTTTCCAAACGGCCGCATAAAAAAACGGCCCATCAGATCAGAACGCCGTTTTTTCCATTGCAATCAATGGGCAGTTTTGGAGGCGTTCTGCTTCAGATTTTTCGGCCGTTTATGGCCCGAAAAACTGCCGAAAAGGAGTTGTGTGAATATACCCATACCACTTAATCGACGGAAAAATAAGAAAGTTGTGGCTCTCAGAATTTGGCGATAATACATTTTATTTTTTACACTTGTAAAAGTAGTAAAGAGAAAAAACTACATAAATATATTTGGTATCGTCGTAATCGTATTGACCCACAGAATAAAGTTAACATGTTTTAATTGCAGTGAATTCCGTAAAAACAAAGCGCAAAAACAATGGAGGAATCGCTGTTTTTTTTTCATTTTTCTACCCCACAAATAATTTTTTCCCGTTACCTAGTACATTATATGGCACAGTAAATGGTGCTACGAAAAACTACAACTCGTCCTGCAAAAATCAAGCGCATAGGACAACATCGACGGAAAAATAAAGACATTATAGGTTTTGGAAAGCAGGGAGGAAAAAACGAAAATCTGAAACCCGGCTGCGGCGGGAAGGGGTTAATGCCAGTTTGTTCTTGAATACAATTAAAAGTTTCGCTTTATGATAATTATAATTATCCGTTCGGTACCTGGGAAACAAGGGCTTATTCTTTTGCCAACGGCAATTTGTTTTTTTGCTCAAAAGCTCAGCGCACCGGCTACCTGGGTCCGTTGATTCTTCGTGCATGCTTTAATGCAATTCGCTCCAAAACCGCGCAATATCGTAGCAAAAAACGGCGCGGTCTTGGCGCAAACTGCATCAAAAGCGAGGTGAAGCAGGCTGCTGGGAAGGAGTTCTGTTTCACCATTAGACTAGGCTTTCAGGTCATTGTAAAAATTTGCAGTTTTCTGCAATTTGCGCCAAAAATACGCCATTTTTTGCCGCGATTTCCGCAACATCGCGGCCAAACGACGCGGTTTTGCCACGATTTTCGGTAAAATATGCATTTATACCACAACGTGAGAACTAAACTCTTTATGTAAAGTTAACATTACTATTGCAGTTCCTCTACTAAATGTGTAACTGAGCGAATATAAAAATATAAAACATTAAAAAAACAGATTCTAATCAGCACTAACGTATAAATTACAGGTACAGATTAAACACGGCAACAGATACAAACAGAGCAATGAAATGGGCATCACTGGCAGATCGCTGCCAGCACATGGAGGGGCACAAACCAACATGGCGTTATTTACATTATCCTGAGCGGCTCCTCCACATCTTCTGCTCACACTGGGCCGAAAACCACACGAGTGGTGCGCTGAGCAGCTGTATTTATATCTTCTTAATTAGTTGGCCACGCCCTCCGGAGCTGTAATCAGAAACACCCTTTCATTGCTGAACACATTTTAAAAACCATGCTAAATCAGATAAGGCTATGTTCACACGCGAGTCAAAAACGGCTGAAAATTACGGAGCTGTGCCTCTGATTTTCAGCCGCTTTTGAAGCTGCATGTTCACACTGAGTTTTTGCCGTGGCAAATACCAGGGGAAAACATGCCCGAAATTGCCTCCTATTGATTTCAATGGGAGGTGGAGGTGTTTTTTGGCACTGTTCACACTGAGTTTTTTGCAGGCAGAAAATTCTGCCTCAAAAATCAGTCTGGAATTTTGAGGCAGATTTTGATCTGCCTGCAAGCTGTTTGCCACGTTTTTCGCTCGCGGCCATTGAGCACCGCGGGCAAAAACGCAGCAAAAAATGCTTTCTCTGTCTTCCATTGATGTCAATGGGAGGTCAGAGACGTAAGCGGCCAAATATAGGGCATGTCGCTTCTTTTTCCCGCGAGCCGGACGTTTTTTTGCATGTTTTCCGACGCGGTTTCCGTGTAAAAAAACGTGTAAAAAAACTCAATGTGAACAGGGCCAAGTAGCAACATGCCTCAAATACCTCATCGAAATCAATGGGAGACGGATATAAACACGTTTTTTGCCGCGTTTTTTGCCGCGTTTTCTGTAAAATAACGCTCGCGGTTATTCCCTCTGTCTGTTGAAGAAATAGGTAAAAAAAAAAAGCCTAAAAAAACGCGCCAAAAAGCGCGTGTGATCCAAACCACTTAAAAAAACGGAGCTGATTTTTCCAGGCAGAATTTTCTGCCTGCAATAAATTTGAGGGTATGTTCACACGGCCTATTTACGGACGTAAATCGGGCGTTTTTGCCCCGAATTACGCCCGAAAATAGCGCCTCAATAGCGCTGACAAACATCTGCCCATTGAAAGCAATGGGCAGACGTTTGTCTGTTCACACGAGGCGTATATTTACGCGCCGCTGTCAAATGACGGCGCGTAAATAGACGCCCGCGTAGAAGAAGTGACCTGTCACTTCTTTGGCCGTAATTGGAGCCGCTATTCATTGACTCCAATGAATAGCAGCGCTAATTACGGCCGTAATTGACGCGGCGTTCAAGCGCCTGCACATGCCGGTACGGCTGAAATTACGGGGATGTTTTCAGGCTGAAACATCCCCGTAATTTCAGCCGTTACGGACCCCCGCCGTGTGAACATACCCTGAAGGTTTTTTTAGGCGTTTTCTATTGACACAATGAAAAACAGTTCCAAAAGCGGATCCAGAAGTGACATGCTCCTTCTTTTTACGAAACTCAGTTTTTCCCATTGAATTTAATGAGCAGATGTTTGTAGGCGTTTTGCTACAATTTTTAAAGGCGTATTTTGGGGCGTTTACAATCCAAAATACGCGTGAAAACATAGCGTGTGAACACATCCTCAGGGTGCATTTAGATGAGAAGTTTTTGGCTGCGTGGTAAAAAAAAGACATAAAAAAAATCACACAAATAAAAAAGACAATGTAGTTTTGCCATGAATTGACGCGGTTTACGAACCGGTTTTCGCCTGTGCGTTTTTTAAAGGTGAAACACATTTAGGCCTAGTTCACAATAGTTGCTTCACGAATTTTAAGGCAAATTCTGAATTGACATTATGACGCTTTTTTTCATATTTTTTGCAGCGTTTTTTTGTCCGCCCTTAAAAGTAATGCAAAAAACGCCGCAATAAAAACGCCCAAATGAGCGCTGCAAGTTCTTGTGCCTCCCATTGATTTCAATGGGAGGTTAGAGGCGGAAACCACTCAAAGAATTAGCATGCCGCTTTTTTTTCGGCGAGTGTCCGTAAGCCTCGCAAGAGAAAACACGCCTCTGCCTCCCATTGAAATGAATGGGGGGCGATTCGGGGGGGTTTTTGGCACGGATTCCGATGCAGTTTCCAGGTCAAAATCAGCGCCAAAACACTCACAGAGTTCCATGTGGCCAAAAATTACTCCTGTAAATACCCTCAAAAATCACTCATGTATACGCACCCCTTCCCGTGAGGCATCATGTTGTTTTCCTATCCGGGTTTAGAATACTGAACCATTATTTCTGTACCGTTGATTCATTTTGCGCGGTCGTGGCAGAAAAAACTATATTTGACCGCACCATTTGAACCCAGTCATACGGTCCATTCACACTTTGCGGTTAAGGTGTGGTTAGAGCCGCCTTAAAAAATGCATTCCCATGCCTTTTTGGTGCAATTTGGTGCGTTTTTCGATGATGTTGCCGTAAAAAACGCACCAAAATGCAGTAAAAGTGCATGCGGCTTTCAGATGTACCTCAACCGCTACGTTTGAATAGAGTCTTAGGCCACACGATACGTATTACGTGTGGATTTGGTGTGCTGATTTTCCTGCGGCACATCCACAGCATAATATAGCACCAGCAAAGTAAATGAGATTCCAAGTAATCTCATCTACACGTTGCAGAATTTTCCCGAACATAAATTGACCTGCCGTGCGTATTTTAAAATCTGCATCATGTCAATTTATCTTGCATTTCTGTCCCAGAATTGTATCTGACAAGTTTATAAAATAATGCACCAAAATACACGGCATAAAATCTGCACCTGTTTCCGCATCAAAATGTAAAGAACGCACCTAAAAACGCATCAGAAAACGCATTATTACGTGCGGATCTTACCTGCGGAATTATCTGCGTTTACGGTATGTGTGGTTTTGATGCGAACTTTGTGCACCAAATTACGCAACGTGTACATTTAGCCTTAGAGGAAGAGTACCTTTACATGAGTGTTTTTTGGGTGAATTAACATGAGTTGTTTTTGGCCACGTGGTAAAAAACGCATTAAAAATCGCGAGAAAAACACACGCGATTTTACCACGATTTGCTTCAGTTTTTGTCTCTGCGTCGGAAAATGTGTGAAAATGTGTGAAAATGTGTGAAACACATTTGTTTTACAGGTTTCACCTGTGAAAACCTCACAGGCAAAATCATGGCATTTTTAAAAGGGTTTCTTGCTGCAATTTTTAGTCATGTCAAAATCGGAACCATTTTTCTGAATATCACAACAAAAAACAAGGCTTATTTAAAGGTAGCAGAAACGGAAGAATTTGATCCAGCGCTGTTTTGTTAAAAGGAAGTAATATTACAACTTTATTTCAGACATAAGTAAAATCCACTAGGAGTAAGGGTGGTTGTCTCAGCAGTAAGCCTACGCGTTTCCGACAGATCACTTGTCCTTAGTTATGGCACAGCGATCTGTCAGAAACGCGTAGGCTTAAGGCCGTAATCACACGACAGTGAAAAACGGCTGTGTGATGGCTGTTCTTTTAACGGCCGTCACACGTGGTTTTTTTAAACGGCCCGTGAATAATGGCCGTCAAAAATTAGGACATGTCCTATTTTTGGCCATTTTAACGGCCTGACGGCCCCCATGGAAGTCAATGGGTCCGTTTTTAATGGCTGTCAATACATGTAACAACCGTTAAAAATGGATCTGTGACATGGGGCTTTGTAAGGGAACTACTAGTTCCCTTGCTGGTTATCGGCGGCGCAACGACACACACTCACCAATTCACCGATGCAGCGCCGACTTCTTCTAGTCTGGTCACTAGTCTCGCGGGTTCTGCGAAGGCAGCGCGATTACATCACCCCGCCGCCTTCACAGATCCCTTGAGACTAGCGACCACACCAGAACAAGACATCTACAGGGGGGCTGTGTGGCATCTACAGTGAGGCTGTGTGGCATCATATACAGGGAGGCTGTGTGGCAATTACAGTGAGGCTGTGTGGCACCATATACAGGGGGCTGTGTGGCATCTATAGTGAGGCTGTGTGGCACCATATACAGGGGGCTTGGTGGCACCATATACAGTGAGTCCGTGTGGCATCATATAAAGGGAGGCTGTGTGGCATCTACAGTGAGGCTGTGTGGCACCATATACAGGGAGGCTGTGTGGCATATACAGGGAGGCTGTGTGGCATCATATACAGGGAGGCTGTGTGGCATCATATACAGGGAGGCTGTGTGGCATCATATACAGGGAGGCTGTGTGGCACCATATACAGTGAGGCTGTGTGGCACCATATATAGGGAGGTGTGTGGTATCATATACAGGGAGGCTGTGTGGCATCTGCAGTGAGGCTGTGTGGCACCATATACAGGGTGGCTCTGTGGCATATACAGGGAGGTGTGTGGCATATACAGGGAGTTGTGTAGCATATACAGGGAGGCTGTGTGACATCATATACAGGGACGTGTGTGGCATCATATACAGGGACGTGTGTGGCATCATATACAGGGACGTGTGTGGCATCATATACAGAGAGGTGTGTGACATCATATACAGGGAGGTGTGTGGCATATACAGGGAGGTGTGTGGCATCATATACAGGGGGGCTGTGTGGCATCATATACAGGGAGGTGTGTGGCATCATATACAGGGAGGTGTGTGGCATCATATACAGGGAGGTGTGTGGCATCATATACAGGAGGTATGTGGCATCATATAAAGGAGGTATGTGGCATCATATACAGGGAGTTGTATGGCATCATATACAGGGATGTGTGTGGCATCATACACAGGGAGGCTGTGTGGCATCATATAAAGGGAGGCTGTGTGGCATCATATAAAGGGAGGTGTGTGGCATCATATACAGGGAGGTGTGTGGTATCATATACAGGGAGGTGTGTGGCATCATATGCAGGGAGGCTGTGTGGCATCATATACAGGGAGGCTGTGTGGCATTATATACAGGAGGTATGTGGCATCATATACAGGAGGTATGTGGCATCATATACAGGAGGTGTGAGTCATTATATACAGGGTGGTGTGTGGCATCATATAAAGGGAGGTGTGTGGCATCATATACAGGGAGGTGTGTGGCATCATATACAGGGAGGTGTGTGGCATCATATACAGGAGGTATGTGGCATCATATAAAGGAGGTATGTGGCATCATATACAGGGAGGTGTGTGGCATTATATACAGTGAGGCTGTGTGGCACCATATACAGGGGGCTGTGTGGCATCTTTAGTGAGGCTGTGTGGCACCATATTCAGGGGGCTAGGTGGCACCATATACAGTGAGTCCGTGTGGCATCATATAAAGGGATGCTGTGTGGCATCTACAGGGAGGCTGTGTGGCATCTACAGTGAGGCTGTGTAGCACCATATACAGGGTGACTGTGTGGCATATATAGGGAGGTGTGTGGCATCATATACAGGGAGGCTGTGTGGCATAATATACAGGGACGTGTGTAGCATCATATACAGGGACGTATGTGGCATCATATACAGGGACGTATGTGGCATCATATACAGGGAGGCTGTGTGACATCATATACAGGGACGTGTGTGGCATCATATACAGGGACGTGTGGCATCATATACAGGGACGTATGTGGCATCATATACAGGGAGGCTGTGGGACATCATATACAGGGAGGCTGTGTGGCATAATATACAGGGACGTGTGTGGCATGATATACAGGGACGTGTGTGGCATCATATACAGGGACGTATGTGGCATCATATACAGGGAGGCTGTGTGACATCATATACAGGGAGGTGTGTGGCATATACAGGGAGGTGTGTGGCATCATATACAGGAGGGCTGTGTGGCAACATATACAGGGAGGTGTGTGGCATCATATACAGGGGGGCTGTGTGGCATCATATACAGGGAGGTGTGTGGCATATACAGGGAGGTGTGTGGCATCATATACAGGAGGGCTGTGTGGCAACATATACAGGGAAGTGTGTGGCATCATATACAGGAGGTGTGAGTCATTATATACAGGGTGGTGTGTGGCATCATATAAAGGGAGGTGTGTGGCATCATATACAGGGAGGTGTGTGGCATCATATACAGGGAGGTGTGTGGCATCATATACAGGAGGTATGTGGCATCATATAAAGGAGGTATGTGGCATCATATACAGGGAGGTGTGTGGCATTATATACAGTGAGGCTGTGTGGCACCATATACAGGGGGCTGTGTGGCATCTTTAGTGAGGCTGTGTGGCACCATATTCAGGGGGCTAGGTGGCACCATATACAGTGAGTCCGTGTGGCATCATATAAAGGGATGCTGTGTGGCATCTACAGGGAGGCTGTGTGGCATCTACAGTGAGGCTGTGTAGCACCATATACAGGGTGACTGTGTGGCATATATAGGGAGGTGTGTGGCATCATATACAGGGAGGCTGTGTGGCATAATATACAGGGACGTGTGTAGCATCATATACAGGGACGTGTGTGGCATCATATACAGGGACGTATGTGGCATCATATACAGGGACGTATGTGGCATCATATACAGGGAGGCTGTGTGACATCATATACAGGGACGTGTGGCATCATATACAGGGACGTATGTGGCATCATATACAGGGAGGCTGTGTGGCACCATATATAGGGAGGTGTGTGGTATCATATACAGGGAGGCTGTGTGGCATCTGCAGTGAGGCTGTGTGGCACCATATACAGGGTGGCTCTGTGGCATATACAGGGAGGTGTGTGGCATATACAGGGAGGTGTGTAGCATATACAGGGAGGCTGTGTGACATCATATACAGGGACGTGTGTGGCATCATATACAGGGACGTGTGTGGCATCATATACAGGGACGTGTGTGGCATCATATACAGGGAGGTGTGTGCCATCATATACAGGGAGGTGTGTGGCATATACAGGGAGGTGTGTGGCATCATATACAGGAGGGCTGTGTGGCAACATATACAGGAAGGTGTGTGGCATCATATACAGGGGGGCTGTGTGGCATCATATACAGGGAGGTGTGTGGCATCATATACAGGGAGGTGTGTGGCATCATATACAGTGAGGTTTGTGGCATCATATACAGGAGGTATGTGGCATCATATAAAGGAGGTATGTGGCATCATATACAGGGAGGTGTATGGCATCATATACAGGGATGTGTGTGGCATCATACACAGGGAGGCTGTGCGGCATCATATAAAGGGAGGCTGTGTGGCATCATATACAGGGGGGTGTGTGGCATCATATACAGGGAGGTGTGTGGCATCATATACAGGGAGGTGTGTGGTATCATATACAGGGAGGCTGTGTGGCATCATATACAGGGAGGCTGTGTGGCATCATATACAGGAGGTATGTGGCATCATATACAGGAGGTATGTGGCATCATATACAGGTGGTGTGTGTCATTATATACAGGGTGGTGTGTGGCATCATATACAGGGAGGTGTGTGGCATCATATACAGGGAGGTGTGTGGCATCATATACAGGAGGTATGTGGCATCATATACAGGAGGTATGTGGCATCATATACAGGAGGTATGTGGCATCATATACAGGAGGTGTGTGTCATTATATACAGGGTGGTGTGTGGCATCATATACAGGGAGGTGTGTGGCATCATATACAGGGAGGTGTGTGGCATCATATACAGGAGGTATGTGGCATCATATAAAGGAGGTGTGTGGCATCATATACAGTGAGGCTGTGTGGCACCATATACAGGGGGCTGTGTGGCATCTTTAGTGAGGCTGTGTGGCACCATATACAGGAGGCGTGTGGCATCATATACAGGGGGCTTTGTGGCAACATATACAGGGAGGTGTGTGGCATCATATACAGGGACGTGTGTGGCATCATATACAGGGACGTGTGTGGCATCATATACAGGGACGTATGTGGCATCATATACAGGGACGTATGTGGCATCATATACAGGGAGGCTGTGTGACATCATATACAGGGACGTGTGTGGCATCATATACAGGGACGTGTGGCATCATATACAGGGACGTATGTGGCATCATATACAGGGAGGCTGTGTGACATCATATACAGGGAGGCTGTGTGGCATAATATTCAGGGACGTGTGTGGCATCATATACAGGGACGTGTGTGGCATCATATACAGGGACGTATGTGGCATCATATACAGGGAGGCTGTGTGACATCATATACAGGGAGGTGTGTGGCATATACAGGGAGGTGTGTGGCATCATATTCAGGAGGGCTGTGTGGCAACATATACAGGGAGGTGTGTGGCATCATATACAGGGGGGCTGTGTGGCATCATATACAGGGAGGTGTGTGGCATATACAGGGAGGTGTGTGGCATCATATACAGGAGGGCTGTGTGGCAACATATACAGGGAGGTGTGTGGCATCATATACAGGGGGGCTGTGTGGCATCATATACCGGGGGGGCTGTGTGGCATCATATACAGGGAAGTGTGTGGAATCATATACAGGGAGGTGTGTGGCATCATATACAGGAGGTGTGTGGCATCATATACAGAGAGGTGTGTGGCATCATATACAGGAGGTGTGTGGCATCATATACAGGAGGTGTGTGGCATTATATACAGGAGGTATGTGGCATCATATACCGGGAGGTGTGTGGCATCATATACAGGAGGTGTGTGGCATATGCAGGGGGGCTGTGTGGCATTATATACAGGGAGGTGTGTGTGGCATCATATACAGGAGGTGTGTGGCTTCATATACACCATTGTCACCATTGATATCAATAGTCAAGGAAACGGAAGCTGTGGTTTCAGTTTGACTTTCCGTTGCTGGGTTCACCCGACGGAAACCTCCGACAGAACCCCGAGACGGAAAGCCAACGCTGATGTGAACAGGCCCTAAGGGTGGTTGTCTCAGCAGTAAGGCTATATTCACTCGACAGTGAAAAAAAAATGTCCATTAAAAACGGATTTAGGCCTCATGCACACCAACGTAAAAACGCCCGGAATCATGGGCCGTAATTACGACCCGTAATTACGGGCCCTTAGACTTCTATTGGCCACGGGTACCTTCCCGTTTGCTTACGGGAAGGTGCCCGTACCGTTGAAAAATATAGAACATGTCCTATTTCATGCTGTAATAACGGCACGGGCAGCCCATAGAAGTCTATGGGGCTCCTGTAATTACGGGAGCGTTGCTAGGTGACGTCAGGGGAGAGTCACTGTCCAGGGTGCTGAAAGAGTTAACTGATCGGCAGTAACTCTTTCAGCACCAGGGAAAGTGTCTACCGCTGGAGATACTAGTATTAAAAGTTAACTTACCTGCTTCTTCCTCCAGTCCGGCCTCCCGGGATGACGTTTCATCCCATGTGACCGCTGCAGCCAATCACAGGCCAAGCACAGGCTGCAGCAGTTACATGGACTGCCGCGTCATCCAGGGAGGTCGGACTGGATGTCAAAAGAGGGACGCGTTACCAAGACAATGGCTGTCCCTTCTCTCTATTCAGAACTGATAGAGAGAAGGGGTTGCCGATTAGTGCAGAGAAAACGTGTCCGTATATACGGGTGAAATACTGGTGACACCGGACCCGTATTTACGGGCACGGGTCCGTAAATACTGGCGGAATACGGGTCGAATACGTGTGACCAATATTTACGGCAGTATTTACGGGAGGAAAAAAATACGTTTGTGTGCATGAGGCCTAACTGTCAGATTTTTATGGCCGTTTTGCATCAGTTTGTCTCTAAATTTTCAACCATTTCCAGTCCGTCTGTCCGTTTTTAACCCCTTCCCCCTGCTTGCATTCTGGGCCCTAATGTCCAAGCCATTTTTTACATTTTTCCATTGTCACATTCGAAGAGCTGTAACTTTTTTATTTTTGCGTCGGCATAGCTGTATAAGGTCTTGTTTTTGCGGGACGACTTGCAGTTTTTATTGGTACCATTTGAGAGTAGATGCGACTTTTTGATCACTTTTTATCATGTTTTTTTTAAGTCAGGATTAACAGAAAACAGCAATTTTTCCATTGTTTTTTATTTTATTTTTTACGGCGTTCACAGTGCGGGTTAAATAATGTAACAGCTTTATAGTCGGGGTCGTTACGGACGCGGCGATACCAAATATGTGTAACTTTTTTGCTTTATTGTAGTTTTTTTTAATAGTAAAGCATTTTGTAGGGAAAAGCTGGGTTTTTCATTTTTTTTGTTTAACTTTTTTTTTTTTTTTATTAACTTTATTAAACTTTTTTACTTTTTTACTAGTCCCACTAGGGGACTTCACTATCCTCCGATCGCTATTATAATACACTGCAATACTTTTAAAACGGCCAGGCATCTGCTAGGTCATGCCTGCGGCATGATCTAGCAGGCATTCGCTGCAGGCAGAGCTGGGGGTCTTTATTAGACCCCCCGGCTGCCATAGAAGACACAGACACTCGGCGATTTTATCGCCGGGTGTCAGTGAGATGAGAGGGAGCTCCCTCCCTCTCTCCAAAACCATTCAGATGCGGTGCTCGCTATTGTGCACCGCATCTGAAGGGTTAAACGGGTGAGATCGATACTAATATCGATCTCACGGCAGAGCAGGGACGCCCCCAGCCCTCAGCTGCCTCTGGCAGCTGAGAGCAGGGAGATTTCACGGCTCTCTGCTCTGTTTACTTTATTCTAATGCAGCGACGTAGAATAGCGGCGCTCTAGAATAAAGCCCACTAATGACCGCCGTAAAAAGACGTATCGGCGGCCATTAAGGGGTTAATGGCCGTTTGAAATCCGTTTTGCATCAGTTTTTCATGGCCGTTCAAAAAACCTTATGAATTTCATCGGTCAGGCCTTTTTTTATCCCAGCCCCCGGAAAACACCCAAAGGAAGGTCACATGTTTACGTAGACACTATTTACTGCCTCCCTGTATATAATGCCACACACCTCCTGTATATGATGCCACACACCTCCTGTATATGATGCCACACACCTCCCTGTATATGATGCCACACACCTCCTGTATATGATGCCACACACCTCCTGTATATGATGCCACACACCTCCTTGTATATGACGCCACATACCTCCTGTATATGATGCCACACAGCCTCCCTGTATATGATGCCACACGCCTCCCTGTATATGAAGCCACACACCTCCCTGTAGATGATGCCACACACCTCCTGTATATGATGCCACACAGCCTCCCTGTATATGAAGCCACACACCTCCCTGTAGATGATGCCACACACCTCCTGTATATGATGCCACACAGCCTCCCTGTATATTGTCGTGGAAATCCATCACTCAAAATATATTAGACTGAAATTTATACGAGTCCAAACAGACTCTCAAGGCCAGACTCCATTAGTCAGTATCCTAATTAGGATATTTCACCGATATATATCGAGAGAGGAGAAGAAAACACACAGACACTCTGATATGTTCAAAATGCTCCTCTGAAGGATTTATTACCAAACTCAAACTGTTAAACTGAAATTCAGAAGGGGTGTAGGCTTGAGGTAAACCAATCAGAGACAATATAACAATATTTGTTATTCAGTAAAAAGCATACAATAAAATACATCCCAGATACATCATTATAATTCTTCACACATTAGGTTTTGCAGGTGTCTAATCTCTTTTGGACAGAATGTCCTCGTGGAGATGGGGGGAGACCTTTCTTCACGCATACTTGCCATCCTCCCATCTCACTCCCTGTCCATCTTCGCATGGGAACCAAGGTCAAAGATAAAACATACGAAATCAACATTACTTGTATTAAAGGAACAATGACTTTCCTATTCACTACAATAAAACCAAGATGGGAACTCCAGACAAGATGGCTGCTGCACGAAACTAAATCATTTAAACATTATCATCACTTTCACATATTACATATCTTAGTAATTCGGCCTCCTGCTTGATAATTCACAATGTAATTTCATACAGAGAATATAAGCAAATAAATCATCCTTCACAATATGATGCCACACAGCCTCCCTGTATATGATGCCACACACCTCCCTGTATATGATTCCACACACCTCCATGTATATGATGCCACACACCTCCTTGTATATGATGCCACACAGCCTCCCTTTATATGATGACGCACAGCCTCCCTGTGTATGATGCCACACACATCCTTGTATATGATGCCATACACCTCCCTGTATATGATGCCACATACCTCCTTTATATGATGCCACATACCTCCTCTATATGATGCCACACACCTCCCTGTATATGATGCCACACACCTCCCTGTATATGATGCCACACACCTCCCTGTATATGATACCACACAGCCCCCCTGTATATGATGCCACACACCTTTCTGTATATGTTCCTTGTAAAACCCCCTCAAAAAACAAGGGGGCACTCCCTCCGTCTGGAGAAAAAAAGGTTCAAGCTTCAGGGGCGACCAGCCTTCTTTACAGTGAGAACTGTGAATCTATGGAATAGCCTACCGCAGGAGCTGGTCACAGCAGGGACAGTAGATGGCTTTAAAAAAGGGTTAGATAATTTCCTAGAACAAAAAAATATTAGCTCCTATGTGTAGAAATTTTTCCTTCCCTTTTCCCTTCCCTTGGTTGAACTTGATGGACATGTGTCTTTTTTCAGCCGTACTAACTATGTAACTATGTAATATGTAACTATGTTGCCACACAGCCCTCCTGTATATGATGCCACACACCTCCCTGTATATGTCACACACCTCCCTGTATATGATGTCCCACACCTCCCTGTATATGATGACACACACGTCCCTGTATATGATGCCACACACGTCCCTGTATATGATGCCACACATGTCCCTGTATATGATGCCACACAGCCTCCCTGTATATGATGTCACACAGCCTCCCTGTATATGCCACACACCTCCCTGTATATGCCACACACCTCCCTGTATATGCCACACAGCCCCCCTGTATATGATGCCACACACCTCCCTGTATATGTTGCCACAAAGCCCTCTGGTATATGATGCCACACACCTCCCTGTATATGCCACACACCTCCCTGTATATGATGCCACACAGCCCCCCTGTATATGATGCCACACACCTCCCTGTATATGTTGCCACACAGCCCTCCTGTATATGATGCCACACACCTCCCTGTATATGCCACACACCTCCCTGTATATGATGTCACACAGCCTCCCTGTATATGATGCCACATACGTCCCTGTATATGATGCCACACACGTCCCTGTATATGATGCCACACACGTCCCTGTATATTATGCCACACAGCCTCCCTGTATATGATGTCACACAGCCTCCCTGTATATGATGCCACATACGTCCCTGTATATGATGCCACACGTCCCTGTATATGATGCCACACACGTCCCTGTATATGATGTCACACAGCCTCCCTGTATATGATGCCACATACGTCCCTGTATATGATGCCACATACGTCCCTGTATATGATGCCACACACGTCCCTGTATATGATGCTACACACGTCCCTGTATATTATGCCACACAGCCTCCCTGTATATGATGCCACACACCTCCCTATATATGCCACACAGTCACCCTGTATATGGTGCTACACAGCCTCACTGTAGATGCCACACAGCCTCCCTGTATATGATACCACACACCTCCCTATATATGGTGCCACACAGCCTCCCTGTATATGCCACACAGCCTCCCTGTATATGGTGCCACACACCTCCCTGTATATGATGCCACACACCACCCTGTATATAATGACACACACCTCCTGTATATGATGCCACATACCTCCTGTATATGATGCCACATACCTCCTGTATATGATGCCACACACCTCCCTGTATATGATGCCACACAACTCCCTGTATATGATGCCACACACCTCCCTGTATATGATGCCACAAACCACCATGTATATAATGCCACACACCTCCTGTATATGATGCCACATACCTCCTGTATATGATGCCACATACCTCCTGTATATGATGCCACACAGCCTCCCTGTATATGATGCCACACAGCCTCCCTGTATATGATGCCAAACACCTCCCTGTATATGATACCACACACCTCCCTGTATATGATGCCACACACCTCCCTGTATATGATGCCACACACCTCCCTGTATATGATGCCACACACCTCCCTGTACATGATGCCACACACCTTCCTGTATATGATGCCACACACCTCCCTGTATATGATTCCACACACCTCCCTGTATATAATGCCACACAGCTCCCCCTGTATATGATGCCAAACACTTCCCTGCATATGTTGCAACACAGCCCTCCTGTATATGATGCCACACACCTCCCTGTATATGCCACACACCTCCCTGTATATGATGCCACACAGCCCCCCTGTATATGATGCCACACACCTCCCTGTATATGTTGCCACACAGCCCTCCTGTATATGATGCCACACACCTCCCTGTATATGCCACACACCTCCCTGTATATGATGTCACACAGCCTCCCTGTATATGATGCCACATACGTCCCTGTATATGATGCCACACACGTCCCTGTATATCATGCCACACACGTCCCTGTATATTATGCCACACAGCCTCCCTGTATATGATGTCCCACAGCCTCCCTGTATATGATGCCACATACGTCCCTGTATATGATGCCACACGTCCCTGTATATGATGCCACACACGTCCCTGTATATGATGTCACACAGCCTCCCTGTATATGATGCCACATACGTCCCTGTATATGATGCCACATACGTCCCTGTATATGATGCCACACACGTCCCTGTATATGATGCTACACACGTCCCTGTATATTATGCCACACAGCCTCCCTGTATATGATGCCACACACCTCCCTATATATGCCACACAGTCACCCTGTATATGGTGCTACACAGCCTCACTGTAGATGCCACACAGCCTCCCTGTAGATGCCACACAGCATCCCTTTATATGATGCCACACGGACTCACTGTATATGGTGCCACCTAGCCCCCTGAATATGGTGCCACACAGCCTCACTAAAGATGCCACACAGCCCCCTGTATATGGTGCCACACAGCCTCACTGTATATAATGCCACACACCTCCCTGTATATGATGCCACATACCTCCTTTATATGATGCCACATACCTCCTGTATATGATGCCACACACCTCCCTGTATATGATGCCACACACCTCCCTGTATATGATGCCACACACCTCCCTTTATATGATGCCACACACCACCCTGTATATAATGACTCACACCTCCTGTATATGATGCCACACACTTCCCTGTATATGTTGCCACACAGCCCTCCTGTATATGATGCCACACACCTCCCTGTATATGCCACACACCTCCCTGTATATGATGCCACACACCTCCCTGTATATGATGCCACACACCTCCCTTTATATGATGCCACACACCACCCTGTATATAATGACTCACACCTCCTGTATATGATGCCACACACTTCCCTGTATATGTTGCCACACAGCCATCCTGTATATGATGCCACACACCTCCCTGTATATGCCACACACCTCCCTGTATATGATGCCACACAGCCCCCCTGTATATGATGCCACACACCTCCCTGTATATGTTGCCACACAGCCCTCCTGTATATGATGCCACACACCTCCCTGTATATGCCACACACCTCCCTGTATATGATGTCACACAGCCTCCCTGTATATGATGCCACATACGTCCCTGTATATGATGCCACACACGTCCCTGTATATGATGCCACACACGTCCCTGTATATTATGCCACACAGCCTCCCTGTATATGATGTCACACAGCCTCCCTGTATATGATGCCACATACGTCCCTGTATATGATGCCACACGTCCCTGTATATGATGCCACACACGTCCCTGTATATGATGTCACACAGCCTCCCTGTATATGATGCCACATACGTCCCTGTATATGATGCCACATACGTCCCTGTATATGATGCCACACACGTCCCTGTATATGATGCTACACACGTCCCTGTATATTATGCCACACAGCCTCCCTGTATATGATGCCACACACCTCCCTATATATGCCACACAGTCACCCTGTATATGGTGCTACACAGCCTCACTGTAGATGCCACACAGCCTCCCTGTATATGATACCACACACCTCCCTATATATGGTGCCACACAGCCTCCCTGTATATGCCACACAGCCTCCCTGTATATGGTGCCACACACCTCCCTGTATATGATGCCACACACCACCCTGTATATAATGACACACACCTCCTGTATATGATGCCACATACCTCCTGTATATGATGCCACATACCTCCTGTATATGATGCCACACACCTCCCTGTATATGATGCCACACAACTCCCTGTATATGATGCCACACACCTCCCTGTATATGATGCCACAAACCACCATGTATATAATGCCACACACCTCCTGTATATGATGCCACATACCTCCTGTATATGATGCCACATACCTCCTGTATATGATGCCACACAGCCTCCCTGTATATGATGCCACACAGCCTCCCTGTATATGATGCCAAACACCTCCCTGTATATGATACCACACACCTCCCTGTATATGATGCCACACACCTCCCTGTATATGATGCCACACACCTCCCTGTATATGATGCCACACACCTCCCTGTACATGATGCCACACACCTTCCTGTATATGATGCCACACACCTCCCTGTATATGATTCCACACACCTCCCTGTATATAATGCCACACAGCTCCCCCTGTATATGATGCCACACACTTCCCTGTATATGTTGCCACACAGCCCTCCTGTATATGATGCCACACACCTCCCTGTATATGCCACACACCTCCCTGTATATGATGCCACACAGCCCCCCTGTATATGATGCCACACACCTCCCTGTATATGTTGCCACACAGCCCTCCTGTATATGATGCCACACACCTCCCTGTATATGCCACACACCTCCCTGTATATGATGTCACACAGCCTCCCTGTATATGATGCCACATACGTCCCTGTATATGATGCCACACACGTCCCTGTATATCATGCCACACACGTCCCTGTATATTATGCCACACAGCCTCCCTGTATATGATGTCCCACAGCCTCCCTGTATATGATGCCACATACGTCCCTGTATATGATGCCACACGTCCCTGTATATGATGCCACACACGTCCCTGTATATGATGTCACACAGCCTCCCTGTATATGATGCCACATACGTCCCTGTATATGATGCCACATACGTCCCTGTATATGATGCCACACACGTCCCTGTATATGATGCTACACACGTCCCTGTATATTATGCCACACAGCCTCCCTGTATATGATGCCACACACCTCCCTATATATGCCACACAGTCACCCTGTATATGGTGCTACACAGCCTCACTGTAGATGCCACACAGCCTCCCTGTAGATGCCACACAGCATCCCTTTATATGATGCCACACGGACTCACTGTATATGGTGCCACCTAGCCCCCTGAATATGGTGCCACACAGCCTCACTAAAGATGCCACACAGCCCCCTGTATATGGTGCCACACAGCCTCACTGTATATAATGCCACACACCTCCCTGTATATGATGCCACATACCTCCTTTATATGATGCCACATACCTCCTGTATATGATGCCACACACCTCCCTGTATATGATGCCACACACCTCCCTGTATATGATGCCACACACCTCCCTTTATATGATGCCACACACCACCCTGTATATAATGACTCACACCTCCTGTATATGATGCCACACACTTCCCTGTATATGTTGCCACACAGCCCTCCTGTATATGATGCCACACACCTCCCTGTATATGCCACACACCTCCCTGTATATGATGCCACACAGCCCCCCTGTATATGATGCCACACACCTCCCTGTATATGTTGCCACACAGCCCTCCTGTATATGATGCCACACACCTCCCTGTATATGCCACACACCTCCCTGTATATGATGTCACACAGCCTCCCTGTATATGATGCCACATACGTCCCTGTATATGATGCCACACACGTCCCTGTATATCATGCCACACACGTCCCTGTATATTATGCCACACAGCCTCCCTGTATATGATGTCCCACAGCCTCCCTGTATATGATGCCACATACGTCCCTGTATATGATGCCACACGTCCCTGTATATGATGCCACACACGTCCCTGTATATGATGTCACACAGCCTCCCTGTATATGATGCCACATACGTCCCTGTATATGATGCCACATACGTCCCTGTATATGATGCCACACACGTCCCTGTATATGATGCTACACACGTCCCTGTATATTATGCCACACAGCCTCCCTGTATATGATGCCACACACCTCCCTATATATGCCACACAGTCACCCTGTATATGGTGCTACACAGCCTCACTGTAGATGCCACACAGCCTCCCTGTAGATGCCACACAGCATCCCTTTATATGATGCCACACGGACTCACTGTATATGGTGCCACCTAGCCCCCTGAATATGGTGCCACACAGCCTCACTAAAGATGCCACACAGCCCCCTGTATATGGTGCCACACAGCCTCACTGTATATAATGCCACACACCTCCCTGTATATGATGCCACATACCTCCTTTATATGATGCCACATACCTCCTGTATATGATGCCACACACCTCCCTGTATATGATGCCACACACCTCCCTGTATATGATGCCACACACCTCCCTTTATATGATGCCACACACCACCCTGTATATAATGACTCACACCTCCTGTATATGATGCCACACACTTCCCTGTATATGTTGCCACACAGCCCTCCTGTATATGATGCCACACACCTCCCTGTATATGCCACACACCTCCCTGTATATGATGCCACACAGCCCCCCTGTATATGATGCCACACACCTCCCTGTATATGTTGCCACACAGCCCTCCTGTATATGATGCCACACACCTCCCTGTATATGCCACACACCTCCCTGTATATGATGCCACACAGCCCCCCTGTATATGATGCCACACACCTCCCTGTATATGATGTCACACAGCCTCCCTGTATATGATGCCACATACGTCCCTGTATATGATGCCACACACGTCCCTGTATATCATGCCACACACGTCCCTGTATATTATGCCACACAGCCTCCCTGTATATGATGTCCCACAGCCTCCCTGTATATGATGCCACATACGTCCCTGTATATGATGCCACACGTCCCTGTATATGATGCCACACACGTCCCTGTATATGATGTCACACAGCCTCCCTGTATATGATGCCACATACGTCCCTGTATATGATGCTACACACGTCCCTGTATATTATGCCACACAGCCTCCCTGTATATGATGCCACACACCTCCCTATATATGCCACACAGTCACCCTGTATATGGTGCTACACAGCCTCACTGTAGATGCCACACAGCCTCCCTGTAGATGCCACACAGCATCCCTTTATATGATGCCACACGGACTCACTGTATATGGTGCCACCTAGCCCCCTGAATATGGTGCCACACAGCCTCACTAAAGATGCCACACAGCCCCCTGTATATGGTGCCACACAGCCTCACTGTATATAATGCCACACACCTCCCTGTATATGATGCCACATACCTCCTTTATATGATGCCACATACCTCCTGTATATGATGCCACACACCTCCCTGTATATGATGCCACACACCTCCCTGTATATGATGCCACACACCTCCCTTTATATGATGCCACACACCACCCTGTATATAATGACTCACACCTCCTGTATATGATGCCACATACCTCCTGTATATGATGCCACATACCTCCTGTATATAATGCCACACAGCCTCCCTGTATATGATGCCACACAGCCTCCCTGCATATGATGCCACACACCTCCCTGTATATGATACCACACACCTCCCTGTATATGATGCCACACACCTCCCTTTATATGATGCCACACAGCCTCCCTTTATATGATGCCACACAGCCTCCCTGTGTATGATGCCACACACATCCCTGTATATGATGCCATACAACTCCCTGTATATGATGCCACATACCTCCTTTATATGATGCCACATACCTCCTGTATATGATGCCACACACCTCCCTGTATATGATGCCACACACCTCCCTGTATATGATGCCACACACCTCCCTGTATATGATGCCACACAGCCCCCCTGTATATGATGCCACACACCTCCCTGTATATGCCACACACCTCCCTGTATATGATGTCACACACCTCTCTGTATATGATGCCACACACGTCCCTGTATATGATGCCACACACGTCCCTGTATATGATGCCACACACGTCCCTGTATATGATGTCACACAGCCTCCCTGTATATGCTACACAACTCCCTGTATATGCCACACACCTCCCTGTATATGCCACAGAGCCACCCTGTATATGGTGCCACACAGCCTCACTGCAGATGCCACACAGCCTCCCTGTATATGATACCACACACCTCCCTATATATGGTGCCACACAGCCTCACTGTATATGGTGCCACACAGCCTCCCTGTATATGATGCCACACAGCCTCCCTGTATATGATGCCACACAGCCTCCCTGTATATGATGCCACACAGCCTCCCTGTATATGCCACACAGCCTCCCTGTATATGGTGCCACACAGCCTCACTGTAGATGCCACACAGCCTCCCTTTATATGATGCCACACGGACTCACTGTATATGGTGCCACCAAGCCCCCTGTATATGGTGCCACACAGCCTCACTATAGATGCCACACAGCCCCCTGTATATGGTGCCACACAGCCTCACTGTAATTGCCACACAGCCTCCCTGTATATGATGCCACACAGCCTCACTGTAGATGCCACACAGCCCCCCTGTAGATGTCTTGTTCTGGTGTGGTCGCTAGTCTCAAGGGATCTGTGAAGGCGGCGGGGTGATGTAATCGCGCTGCCTTCGCAGAACCCGCGAGACTAGTGACCAGACTAGAAGAAGTCGGCGCTGCATCGGTGAATTGGTGAGTGTGTGTCGTTGCGCCGCCGATAACCAGCAAGGGAACTAGTAGTTCCCTTACAAAGCCCCATGTCACAGATCCATTTTTAACGGTTGTTACATGTATTGACAGCCATTAAAAACGGACCCATTGACTTCCATGGGGGCCGTCAGGCCGTTAAAATGGCCAAAAATAGGACATGTCCTAATTTTTGACGGCCATTATTCACGGGCCGTTTAAAAAAACCACGTGTGACGGCCGTTAAAAGAACAGCCATCACACAGCCGTTTTTCACTGTCGTGTGATTACGGCCTTAAGCCTACGCGTTTCTGACAGATCGCTGTGCCATAACTAAGGACAAGTGATCTGTCGGAAACGCGTAGGCTTACTGCTGAGACAACCACCCTTACTCCTAGTGGATTTTACTTATGTCTGAAATAAAGTTGTAATATTACTTCCTTTTAACAAAACAGCGCTGGATCAAATTCTTCCGTTTCTGCTACCTTTAAATAAGCCTTGTTTTTTGTTGTGATATTCAGAAAAATGGTTCCGATTTTGACATGACTAAAAATTGCAGCAAGAAACCCTTTTAAAAATGCCATGATTTTGCCTGTGAGGTTTTCACAGGTGAAACCTGTAAAACAAATGTGTTTCACACATTTTCACACATTTTCACACATTTTCCGACGCAGAGACAAAAACTGAAGCAAATCGTGGTAAAATCGCGTGTGTTTTTCTCGCGATTTTTAATGCGTTTTTTACCACGTGGCCAAAAACAACTCATGTTAATTCACCCAAAAAACACTCATGTAAAGGTACTCTTCCTCTAAGGCTAAATGTACACGTTGCGTAATTTGGTGCACAAAGTTCGCATCAAAACCACACATACCGTAAACGCAGATAATTCCGCAGGTAAGATCCGCACGTAATAATGCGTTTTCTGATGCGTTTTTAGGTGCGTTCTTTACATTTTGATGCGGAAACAGGTGCAGATTTTATGCCGTGTATTTTGGTGCATTCTTTTATAAACTTGTCAGATACAATTCTGGGACAGAAATGCAAGATAAATTGACATGATGCAGATTTTAAAATACGCACGGCAGGTCAATTTATGTTCGGGAAAATTCTGCAACGTGTAGATGAGATTACTTGGAATCTCATTTACTTTGCTGGTGCTATATTATGCTGTGGATGTGCCGCAGGAAAATCAGCACACCAAATCCACACGTAATACGTATCGTGTGGCCTAAGACTCTATTCAAACGTAGCGGTTGAGGTACATCTGAAAGCCGCATGCACTTTTACTGCATTTTGGTGCGTTTTTTACGGCAACATCATCGAAAAACGCACCAAATTGCACCAAAAAGGCATGGGAATGCATTTTTTAAGGCGGCTCTAACCACACCTTAACCGCAAAGTGTGAATGGACCGTATGACTGGGTTCAAATGGTGCGGTCAAATATAGTTTTTTCTGCCACGACCGCGCAAAATGAATCAACGGTACAGAAATAATGGTTCAGTATTCTAAACCCGGATAGGAAAACAACATGATGCCTCACGGGAAGGGGTGCGTATACATGAGTGATTTTTGAGGGTATTTACAGGAGTAATTTTTGGCCACATGGAACTCTGTGAGTGTTTTGGCGCTGATTTTGACCTGGAAACTGCATCGGAATCCGTGCCAAAAACCCCCCCGAATCGCCCCCCATTCATTTCAATGGGAGGCAGAGGCGTGTTTTCTCTTGCGAGGCTTACGGACACTCGCCGAAAAAAAAGCGGCATGCTAATTCTTTGAGTGGTTTCCGCCTCTAACCTCCCATTGAAATCAATGGGAGGCACAAGAACTTGCAGCGCTCATTTGGGCGTTTTTATTGCGGCGTTTTTTGCATTACTTTTAAGGGCGGACAAAAAAACGCTGCAAAAAATATGAAAAAAAGCGTCATAATGTCAATTCAGAATTTGCCTTAAAATTCGTGAAGCAACTATTGTGAACTAGGCCTAAATGTGTTTCACCTTTAAAAAACGCACAGGCGAAAACCGGTTCGTAAACCGCGTCAATTCATGGCAAAACTACATTGTCTTTTTTATTTGTGTGATTTTTTTTATGTCTTTTTTTTACCACGCAGCCAAAAACTTCTCATCTAAATGCACCCTGAGGATGTGTTCACACGCTATGTTTTCACGCGTATTTTGGATTGTAAACGCCCCAAAATACGCCTTTAAAAATTGTAGCAAAACGCCTACAAACATCTGCTCATTAAATTCAATGGGAAAAACTGAGTTTCGTAAAAAGAAGGAGCATGTCACTTCTGGATCCGCTTTTGGAACTGTTTTTCATTGTGTCAATAGAAAACGCCTAAAAAAACCTTCAGGGTATGTTCACACGGCGGGGGTCCGTAACGGCTGAAATTACGGGGATGTTTCAGCCTGAAAACATCCCCGTAATTTCAGCCGTACCGGCATGTGCAGGCGCTTGAACGCCGCGTCAATTACGGCCGTAATTAGCGCTGCTATTCATTGGAGTCAATGAATAGCGGCTCCAATTACGGCCAAAGAAGTGACAGGTCACTTCTTCTACGCGGGCGTCTATTTACGCGCCGTCATTTGACAGCGGCGCGTAAATATACGCCTCGTGTGAACAGACAAACGTCTGCCCATTGCTTTCAATGGGCAGATGTTTGTCAGCGCTATTGAGGCGCTATTTTCGGGCGTAATTCGGGGCAAAAACGCCCGATTTACGTCCGTAAATAGGCCGTGTGAACATACCCTCAAATTTATTGCAGGCAGAAAATTCTGCCTGGAAAAATCAGCTCCGTTTTTTTAAGTGGTTTGGATCACACGCGCTTTTTGGCGCGTTTTTTTAGGCTTTTTTTTTTTACCTATTTCTTCAACAGACAGAGGGAATAACCGCGAGCGTTATTTTACAGAAAACGCGGCAAAAAACGCGGCAAAAAACGTGTTTATATCCGTCTCCCATTGATTTCGATGAGGTATTTGAGGCATGTTGCTACTTGGCCCTGTTCACATTGAGTTTTTTTACACGTTTTTTTACACGGAAACCGCGTCGGAAAACATGCAAAAAAACGTCCGGCTCGCGGGAAAAAGAAGCGACATGCCCTATATTTGGCCGCTTACGTCTCTGACCTCCCATTGACATCAATGGAAGACAGAGAAAGCATTTTTTGCTGCGTTTTTGCCCGCGGTGCTCAATGGCCGCGAGCGAAAAACGTGGCAAACAGCTTGCAGGCAGATCAAAATCTGCCTCAAAATTCCAGACTGATTTTTGAGGCAGAATTTTCTGCCTGCAAAAAACTCAGTGTGAACAGTGCCAAAAAACACCTCCACCTCCCATTGAAATCAATAGGAGGCAATTTCGGGCATGTTTTCCCCTGGTATTTGCCACGGCAAAAACTCAGTGTGAACATGCAGCTTCAAAAGCGGCTGAAAATCAGAGGCACAGCTCCGTAATTTTCAGCCGTTTTTGACTCGCGTGTGAACATAGCCTTATCTGATTTAGCATGGTTTTTAAAATGTGTTCAGCAATGAAAGGGTGTTTCTGATTACAGCTCCGGAGGGCGTGGCCAACTAATTAAGAAGATATAAATACAGCTGCTCAGCGCACCACTCGTGTGGTTTTCGGCCCAGTGTGAGCAGAAGATGTGGAGGAGCCGCTCAGGATAATGTAAATAACGCCATGTTGGTTTGTGCCCCTCCATGTGCTGGCAGCGATCTGCCAGTGATGCCCATTTCATTGCTCTGTTTGTATCTGTTGCCGTGTTTAATCTGTACCTGTAATTTATACGTTAGTGCTGATTAGAATCTGTTTTTTTAATGTTTTATATTTTTATATTCGCTCAGTTACACATTTAGTAGAGGAACTGCAATAGTAATGTTAACTTTACATAAAGAGTTTAGTTCTCACGTTGTGGTATAAATGCATATTTTACCGAAAATCGTGGCAAAACCGCGTCGTTTGGCCGCGATGTTGCGGAAATCGCGGCAAAAAATGGCGTATTTTTGGCGCAAATTGCAGAAAACTGCAAATTTTTACAATGACCTGAAAGCCTAGTCTAATGGTGAAACAGAACTCCTTCCCAGCAGCCTGCTTCACCTCGCTTTTGATGCAGTTTGCGCCAAGACCGCGCCGTTTTTTGCTACGATATTGCGCGGTTTTGGAGCGAATTGCATTAAAGCATGCACGAAGAATCAACGGACCCAGGTAGCCGGTGCGCTGAGCTTTTGAGCAAAAAAACAAATTGCCGTTGGCAAAAGAATAAGCCCTTGTTTCCCAGGTACCGAACGGATAATTATAATTATCATAAAGCGAAACTTTTAATTGTATTCAAGAACAAACTGGCATTAACCCCTTCCCGCCGCAGCCGGGTTTCAGATTTTCGTTTTTTCCTCCCTGCTTTCCAAAACCTATAATGTCTTTATTTTTCCGTCGATGTTGTCCTATGCGCTTGATTTTTGCAGGACGAGTTGTAGTTTTTCGTAGCACCATTTACTGTGCCATATAATGTACTAGGTAACGGGAAAAAATTATTTGTGGGGTAGAAAAATGAAAAAAAAACAGCGATTCCTCCATTGTTTTTGCGCTTTGTTTTTACGGAATTCACTGCAATTAAAACATGTTAACTTTATTCTGTGGGTCAATACGATTACGACGATACCAAATATATTTATGTAGTTTTTTCTCTTTACTACTTTTACAAGTGTAAAAAATAAAATGTATTATCGCCAAATTCTGAGAGCCACAACTTTCTTATTTTTCCGTCGATTAAGTGGTATGGGTATATTCACACAACTCCTTTTCGGCAGTTTTTCGGGCCATAAACGGCCGAAAAATCTGAAGCAGAACGCCTCCAAAACTGCCCATTGATTGCAATGGAAAAAACGGCGTTCTGATCTGATGGGCCGTTTTTTTATGCGGCCGTTTGGAAAAACGACTGAAAAAAGTATAGGAACCTTCTTGGGATGTTTTTGGAACTGTTTTTCATAGACTTGATGATATATTACATATCTTGAAAACTGCTCCAAAAACCGCCGTAAAAACCGCTGCGAAAATCGCGAGTGTCTTAGGCTATGTTCACACACTTTTTTGCAATTCTGTTTGGAAGTTTGAGACAGCTTTTCCTCTCCCTGCACGACGATTTTCGCTGCGTTTTTCGCCCTCGTCCATTGGGTGCAGCGGGCATAAAACATTTTCAGAAGTTTTTAGTCTAGTGTGAACATACCCTAAAGGGTTATTTTTTGCAGGATAAGCTTTAGTTTTTAATTATGCCATTTTGCGGTACATGTGACGTTTTGATCACTTTTTATTCCATCTTTTGTGGGAGATGAGGTGACCAAAAAATAGCGATTCTGGCGTTTACAATTTTATTTTTTTAAGGTGTTCACCGTGCGGGTTAAATAATGATATATTGTAATAGTTCAGACTTTTACGGATGCGGCGATATCAATTATGTCTATTTATTTTTTACTATGCTCCAGGGGGAAAAGGGGGGAGATTTTGACCATTTAATTAATTATTGTAATTATTTTTTACTTAAAAAAAAAAAAAAAAAAAAAAAAAGAAACTTAATTTTACTCATTTTTACTTTTTTTTTTATTAGTCCCCCTAGGGGACTTAACCAGCGATCTTAGATCGCTTGTAGATATACAGCAAAACTAATGTATAGCAGTATATAGTGATTCTGACAGGCTTAATAGCAGCGCAAAGATGGCTGACCTGGAGGCCTTCATTAGGCCCCCAGGCAGCCATAGCAGCCATTGCCACCCTTCGATTGCATTGTGGGGGGCGCGATGAGCTGTTAGAGGGGGTCGCCCCCTCTTTCTAACGATTTAAATGTCGCTATTGACTGGCATTTAACGAGTGGGATCCCGCTCGTTACTCTGAAGTGTTGGCTGTAACATACAGCAGACACCCGCTTTGTATGGAGCGGGTACACTCCGTGAGCCCGCTCCATACTTCCCCCTACCCGACTTTGGCGTATGGATACGTCAAATGTCAAGAAAGAGTTAAAAAAGGTCAATGCAACTAATGGTCCAAGCGATTGTGTATATGTTGTCAATTTAACCCCTAGGTGCACCAGGGCGCAACTGTACGTCCGTACGTCCATGTGGCCAGTGTCTTAAGGCACAGGGACGTACAGTTACTGCGAAGTTCCCGGTGACACTCCACTGTATGCCGATCAGCGCATTCAGGGGTTTCTAGCTCATCGGCAGACCTCACGATGAAATCGTGCGGTTTGCAGATGGCTAGCATGGCGATCGGAGGCCAAGTAATGGCCTCCGTGTCTGCCATGTACGGAAGCCTATCAGGATCAGCCTCCTGATAGACTTCCTGTCAGTGAAAAGGACGTCACTGCCGTTCGAAATGCACAGTGTCGATGAGTGTCTGTGACTGTGTCGGAGACGGTGTGCATCGAGAACCGGGAGGACACTCCACTAGTTGCCGATCAGCGGCTCATTGCCGCTGATTTCGGCAATTAACCAGTTACATGCGGGGCTCGATTGCGAACTCCGCATGTAGGGGGTTTGTAGCACATCAGCAGCCACCATGCAATTGTGGGGGCTGCTGATGCTTGTGATGGCACCCGGGGGCCAGTCAACGGCCCCCGTGTCTGCCATGTATGCAAGCCTATGAGGATCAGCCTCTGGCTGGTCCTCGTAGACTAAGGGTATGTGCACACGAGAACTGTCTTTTACGTTTGAATAGACAGACTGTTTTCAGGAGAAAACAGCTGCGTTGTTTCAGACGTAATTGCTCCTCCACGCATTTGACGGCCGAACATTTGAGCTGTTCATTGAATTCAATGAAAAACGGCTCAAATTACGTCAAAGAAGTGTCCTGCACTTCTTTGACGAGGCAGTCATTTTACGCATCGTCGTTTGACAGCTGTGAAACGACGACGCGTGAATGACAGGTCGTCGGCACAGTGCGTCGACAAGCCGATTCAAATGAATGGGCAGGTGTTTGCCGACGTAGTGGAGCCGTATTTTCAGTCGTTTACGCCTGAAAATAGGTTGTGTGAACCCAGCCTTACTGTCAGTGACTGTGACGTCACACTGACAGTTGGAATACGTTACACTACCTAGGTAGTGTAATGTATTCTAGCAGCGATCAGAGCTGCAGGTAAAAAAATAAAGTGTAAAAATAAAATAAAAAAACGTAATAAAAATGTTTTACAAAAGTGTAAAAATAAGTTGTTTTTTTTCTTATAATATGTTTCTTATTATAGTGAAAAATGAAACCGTTAAAAAACAGTACACATTTGATATCACTGCGTTCGTAACGACCCAATCTATAAAACGATAATGTTATTTTTACCACACGGTGAACGCCGCAAAATATAAACTAAAAACAATGCTGGAATCACTATTTTTTGGTCACCACCCCTCCCAAAATATAGAATAAAAAGTGATGAAAATTCACATGTACCCGAAAATAGAACCAATAAAAACTACAACCCGTCCCGCAAAAAAAAGCCCTTACACCGCTTTTTTGACTGAAAAATAAAGTTACAGCTCTCAGAATATGGTGGTGTCACAGAAAATAAATTATTTTATAAAGAAGTGACTTTATTGTGCAAACACTCCAAAACATAAAAAAACATACATATGGTATCGCCGTAATCTTACCGACCCGCAGAAGAAAGTAAAATTGTCATTTATAGCGCATTATGAACACCGTAAGAAATAAAGAATTTAAAACGCCAAAATCACTGTTTTTGGTCACCAAAGCTCTAAATAAAATGTAAGAAAAAGTGATAAAAAATTTGCATCTACCAAAAAATGGTACCAATAAAAACGACAGCTCGTCCTGCCAAAAATAAGCCCTCACACCACTCAATTCAAGGAAAAATAAAGACGTTATGGCGTTTGGAAGGCGGGGAGTGAAAAACTAAAATGGAAAAGCTAAAAAGGATCAGTCCTGCAAAGGTTAAAGAGGCTCTGTCACCAGATTTTCAAACCCCTATCTCGTATTGCAGCAGATCGGCGCTGCAATGTAGATTACAGTAACGTGGTTTTTTTTCAAAAACGAGCATTTTTGGCCAAGTTATAAGCATTTTTATATTTATGCAAATGAGCCTTTCTTAACTGGGCGTGTTTAAAGTTATGTACTAGTGGGCGTGTATTGTGTGTGTACATCTGGGCGTTTTTACTTGTTTTACTAGCTGGGCGTTGTGAATAGAAGTGTATGATGCTGACGAATCAGCATCATCCACTTGTCTTCGTTAACCCCCATCTTCTGGCAGTGCACAGACACACAGCGTGTTCTCGAGAGATCACGCTGTGACGTCACTTCCTGCCCCAGGTCCTGCATTGTCGGACGAGCGAGGACACATCGGCACCAGGCGACAGAGGCTACATCGACATACCTGCAAACGCCGATGCTGCTGCAGAATCAACTGTAGCCTCTGTCGCCTGGTGCTGATGTGTCCTCGCTCGTCCGACACAATGCAGGACCTGGGGCAGGAAGTGACGTCACAGCGTGATCTCTCGAACACGCTGTGTGTCTGTGCACTGCCAGAAGCTGGGTGTTAACGAAGAGAAGTGGATGATGCTGATTCGTCAGCATCATACACTTCTATTCACAACGCCCAGCTAGTAAAACAAGTAAAAACGCCCAGTTGTACGTACACAATACACGCCCACTTGGACATAACTTTAACCCCTTAATGACCGGGCCTGAAAAGACCTTAATGACCATCTAAATTTTTCTGTTTTTGCCTCTCTGCATTTCAGCAGCCATAACTTTTTTCTTTGACGTGGCTGTATGAGGCCTTGTTTTATGCGAGAGAAATAGTATTTTATTTTTCCCACAGTTTGGGGGTAAAAAAATTTTTTTTTACGGCGTGAATATAGGAAAAAGCGATTCTCTGAATAGTTTTTTTGGTTTATTTATCCCGTTCACATTTCATGCTAAATAACCCGTTAGATTAATTCTTCAGGTTATTACGGTCGTGTAGATACCTAATATGCGTAGGTTTTTTGTTTTTATTTAGTGTAGGGGCAATAAAATGTATTTAATGCAAAATAAAGACTCTTTTTGGCACTTTCTTTTATTTATTTGTTTTGTTACCTTTTTTTTTTTTAATCCCATCAAGGGATAACTTTATTTGTAACTTTATTTTTTACTTGTAATGTATTAGCATACTTCTGTACGCTAATACATTACACTGTGTCACTATGACACAGGCTGCTGATCGGGCAGCACATAGTGTGCCCGAACAGCAGGCACACGGAACAGACAGACCTGGGGGCCTTTGAAGGTCCCCAGGACTGACTGCAGAGGGATTCCCCGGTGTTTGATCGCATCACTGTAATCCCGGTGATGCGATCAGAGGGAAATTCCCTTTGATCATGCCGCAGTCATGGACCGCGGTAATCAAAGGGTTACACAGCTGGGGTCCGAATGTTTGCCGACCCCAGCTGTGTTCAGGAGGCTGCTCTAAGATCAGGAGCTGTTAGTAACAACTCCTGCTTAGAGGATGAGTGCTCACACGAGCGCTCATCAGCCTGATCTGCAGCGACGCCAAAAGACGTCTCTGTAGATTAAGCACCCGCACCGCCTGACGTCAAAAGACAGTGGGCGGTCGGGAAGGTGTTAAACACGCCCAGTTGTACTTAAGAAAGGCTCATTTGCATAAATATAAAAATGCCAAAAATGCTCGTTTTTGAAAAAAAAAACGTTACTGTAATCTACATTGCAGCGCCGATCTGCTGCAATACGAGATAGGGGTTTGAAAATCTGGTGACAGAGCCTCTTTAATTAATTTCTATTTAAAAAATACATTACTACATGTGGGGTATTGTTATACTCGGGAGAGATTACGTTACAAATTTAGGGCGACTTTTTCTACTTTATCCCTTTTGAAAATGAAAAAATTCAACGTTTTAGTGGACAAAAATGTTTATATTCATTTTCACGCCCTAATTCTACTAAATTCCGCAAAAGACCTGTGGTATAAATGCTTACTAAACCCCTAGAAAAATTCCTTGAGGGGTCTAGTTTCCAAAATGGGGTCACTTTTGGGCTGTTTCCACTATTTTGTTCCCTCCAGGGGGTTGCAATCGCGACATGGCACTAAAAACCAATCCAGCAAAATCTGCGCTCCAAAATCCAATTGGCGCTCCCTCCCTTCTGAGCGCTGCCGTGGGTCCAAACAGCAGTTTATTACCACATACGGGTTATTTCCGTAATCGGGAGAAGATAATTTACAAATGGTGGGGTGAAATTTCTTCTTTATTCCTTGTAAATATTAAAAATGTCTTTCAGAAAAAAAGTAGATTTTCATTTTCACAGACTAACTCCAATAAATATAACAAAATACCTGTGGGTTCAAAGTGCTAGCTATACCGCTAGATAAATTCCTTGAGGGGCTAGTTTCCAAAATGGGGACACTTTTGGGGAGTTTCCACGGTTTTGGCACCACAAGACCTCTTCAAACTCGACATGGTGCCTAAAATATAATCTAAAAATAAGCAGGCCCCAAAATCCACTAGGTGCTCCTTTGCTTCTGAGGCCGGTGTTTACGTCCATTGCCGCACTAGGGCCACATGTGGGATATTCCTAAAAACTGCAGGACCTGGGCAATAATCATTGCGTTGTATTTCTCTGGTAAAACCTTCTGTGTTACACAATTTTTATTTTTATTACAAATGAATTTCGGCAAAAAAAGAGAAATTTGTAAATTTCCCCTCCACTTTGCTTTATTTCCTGTGAAACGCCTAAAGGGTTAAAACACTTTCTGAATGCCGTTTTGAATACTTTGAGGGGTGCAGTTTTTAAAATGGGGTGGCCCCTGTAAAAATAGCCTTTTGAAATTTTCTTTAAAATGTGAGAAATTGCTGCTAAAGTTCTAAGCCTTGTAACGCCCTAGAAAAATAAAAAAATGTTCAAAAAACGATGCAAATATAAAGTACACATATGGGAAATGGTAACTAGTGACTATTTTGTGAGGTATTACGATCGGTTTTACAAGCAGATACATTAAAATTTTGAAAAATGCACATCTTTGCAAATTTTCTCAATTTTGGTGTTATTCACAAATATTGAATTTATCGACCAAATTTTTCCACTATCATAAAGTACAATATGTCATGAGAAAACAATGTCAGAATCGCTTGGATAGGTAAAAGCATTCCGGAGTTATTACCACATAAAGTGACACGTCAGATTTGAAAAAATCGGCTTTGCCACAAGGCCAAAACAGGCTGCGTCCTAAAGGGTTTAACAATGTATCACGCTCATTGTAAAGTCTATATGATGTATCAAAGCCACACACCTCAAGATAGGGCATGTCGCTTGTTTTTCACGTGAGTTTTTTTCTGCTCATGGCATGAATACGCCTCCACCTCCCATTGAATTTAAAGGGAGGCAATTTTGGGTGTCTTTTTCCGCGGTTTCCGCTGCAAAAAATGTGTCCTAAAACTCCATGTGAACAGGGCCTTAAAGTTTAACGCTTTCCCGCTCCTGGACGTACTATTAGGTGATGGTAGCTGTATCTTTCGCGCTCCATGACCTAATAGTACGTCCCGGGAGTAACGGCCATTTTGGCCGTCTTCCTGACACATGCAGGAGCTGTGACAGCTGTTGTCTCGTACAGCAGTTGCCGCAGATCCTACAGCGGGGACCGATCAGTGTCCCTGCTGATTAACCCCTTAAAAGCTGTGTTCAATAGGGAGCTCGGATTTTTAGGGGTTAAGCTACCATCGCCGGCCTGCTACACGATAGCGGCCGGCGATGGTGACTATGGCAACTTGACGCCTAACAATGGCGTCCGGCTATGCCATGGACCCACTATGCTTGCTGTCAGTGAGTAGCTGACAGCTCTAATACACGGCACTACGCATGTAGTGCAGTGTATTAGAATAGCGATCAGGGCCTCCTGTCAAGTCCCCTAGTGGGACAAAGTAATAAAGCTAAAAAAAAGTTAAAAAAGAGGTGTAAAAATAAAAAAATAAAAGTTTGAAAGTAAAAATCCCCCTTTTACCCTTATCAGTCCTTTATTATTAATAAATATATATAAACAAATAAACTATACATAATTGGTATCGCCATGTCCGTAACGGCCTGAACTACAAAATTATTTCATTATCCCGCCCCCGTGAACGCCGTAAAAGAAAATAATAATAAACCGTACCAGAATCACAATTGTTTGGTCACTTCACCTCCCAAAAAATGGAATAAAGAGATCAAAAAGTCGCATGTACCTAAAAATGGTATTCATGGAAACTACAGTTCGTTACGCAAAAAATAAGTCCTCGCTTTCTTGATGGAAAAATAAAAACGTTCTGGCCAGTAGAATAAGGTAACACAAAAAGTTAATGATTTTTTACAACATGTATTTTTATTGTGCAAATGCCATAAGACATAAAAAAACATAAACATCCGGTATCGCCGTAATCGTATCGCCCCGCAGAGTAAAGTAAATATGTCATTTACAGCGCACGGTGAACGCTGTAAAGAAAATAGAATAAAATGACTATAGTAGAATTGCTGTTTTTTAGACACCACGCCACTTAAAAATGGAATAAAAACTGATCAAAAAGCCGCATGCACCCCAAGAAAACTACAATGAATTCCTCAAGGGGTCTAGTTTCCAAAATGGGGTAACTTTTGGGGGGTTTCCACTGTTTTGGCACCACAAGACCTCTTCAAACTGGACATGGTGCCAAATAAAAAAGAGGCCTCAAAATCCTCTAGGTGCTCCTTTGCTTCGGAGGCCGGTGCTTCAGTCCATTACCGCACTAGGGCCACATGTGGGATATTTCTCAAAACTGCAGAATCTGGGCAATAAGTATTAAGTGGCGTTTCTCGGGTAAAACCTTTTGTTATAGAAAAAAATGGTATAAAGAGGGTTTTCTGACAAAAATAAATAAATATGTAAATGTCACCTCTACTTTGCTTTAAATTCCTGTGAAACACCTAAAGGGTTCATAAACTTTCTAAATGCTGTTGTGAATACTTTGAGGGGTCTAGTTTCTAAAATGGGGTGTTGGATAGGGGTTTCTAATATATGGGTCCCTCAAAGCAACTTCAGAACTGAACTGGAACCTAAAAAAATAAATAAATTAGGCAATACTTCGCTTCTTACATTATACTGATAATGAGCAGCGCCCACCCCGAGATGACCCCAGTTTTGATTGTATAAACGGAGACCCCTATTAGACCGTTTCAGTGCCCAGTTTTTCCAAGCATACACCCCTGAGAATTGTGTTTCTATTGATGAGTCCTTGGTACATTTTAAAGGGAGCCTTCAATTCCACCAGTAGCTGCCGGGTAAGAGGGCAAGGTATGGCGTGAAGATGTATAAGCTGTGCGAGAGTGCATCAGGGTATACCTACAAATTTAGGATATATGAAGGGAAGGACACCAGTTTTCAGCCCCCAGAATGCCCCCCTTAGGCCTCATGCACACGACCGTAGTCATGTGCACGGCTGTGATGTTTGTGTCGGCCGGCTGTGGACTGTCAGCCGCGAGCCGCCCGCAAATCGCTAGACATGCACATGGCCGCGGCCATTATTTTCAATGAGCCCGGACCGCAGAAGACGGCCGTAATAAGACAGGCACGTTCTTTCTGCGGTGCGGGCTCCCGGGCCATGCACGTACTGTAAAAGCTACGGTCGTGTGCATGGCCCCATAGAAATGAATGGGGCCGCAATTCTCCCGTGTATTTTCGGGGGAATTGCGGCCGCAAAAGCGCGTTCGTGTGCATGAGGCCTTACTGGGAGTTAATGCAAAAATTGTGTGGGATTTGGTGCAGCCACTTCTGGACCAGGGCTACCACCTCTACATGGATAATTTTTATACCAGCATCCCACTCCAAGTGCCTCGCTTCCAGAAGTCCTGCGGCATGTGGCACTGCTAGAAGAAATACGAGAGGCCTCCCTAAGACTCTGCTTGAGCAAACAAGAAGGGGTGAGAGCAGGGCACAATCTAGCAGCAACATATTGTGTCAAGTACAAGACAAGAGATGTCTTGTCTTGTCCCATGTCTTGTCTTGTCTTGTCCCATGTACCAGGACGAGGTACCAGTACAGAGACCCCCAAACCAGACTGCATCCTGGACTACAATAGGTACATGGGAGGGGTGGACTTGTCAGATCAAGTCCTGAAGCCCTACAGCGCCATGCGTTCTGGTATAAGAAGCTGGCCGGGCACCTCATACAGATGGCATTGTACAATGCGTACGTGCTACGTCTATGTGCAGGCCAGAGGGGATCTTTCCTGGAATTTCAAGAGGTGGTTATCAAGAAACTAATTTCTAGGGACCAAGAAGGGGGGACACCCAGTACTTCTGGAAGCGAGGCCACACGCATTGTACCAGGGCAACACTTTCCAGGAGAAGTTCCCCAAACTGGCAAGAAAGGAAAAAGTCAAGAGGTACAAAGTCTGCTATAAGAGGGGGATAAGGAAGGACACAATATATCAATGTGACACGTGTCCCAAAAAACCAGGGCTCTGTATGTAAGAGTGTTTTAAAATTATTATTCAGCCCTTGATTTTTAATCTACCCCAGTTTTACTTACCCTGATGCACTCCGCACAGCTTATCCCTCCTCGTCTTTCCCTTCTGAGCCCTGCTGTGTGCCCAGGCAGCAGATAACAGCCACTTTGAGGGTATGCTCACTACACCTCTAGATGAATGCCTTAACCCCTTCCCCCTCCTGGACGTACTATTAGGTCATGGCAGCTGTATCGTTCACGCTCCCTGACCTAATAGTACGTCTCGAGAGTAACGGCCGTTTCGGCCGTCCTCCCGACACATACAGGTGCTGTGACAGCTGCTGTCTCGTACAGCAACTGTCACAGCTCTTACAGCGGGAACCGATCGCTGTGTCCCCGCTGATTAACCCCTTAAAAGCCGTGTTCTATAGAGATCGCGGCTTTGTAGGGGTTAAAGAGGCTCTGTCACCAGATTTTGCAGCCCCTATCTGCTATTGCAGCAGATAGGCGCTGCAATGTAGATTACAGTAACGTTTTTATTTTAAAAGAGCATTTTTGGCCAAGTTATGACCATTTTTGTAGTTATGCAAATGAGGCTTGCAAAAGTCCAAGTGGGTGTGTTTAAAAGTAAAAGTCCAAGTGGGCGTGTATTATGTGCGTACATCGGGGCGTTTTTAATACTTTTACTAGCTGGCCGTTCTGATGAGAAGTATCATCCACTTCTCTTCAGAACGCCCAGCTTCTGGCAGTGCAGACACAGCCATGTTCTCGAGAGATCACGCTGTGTCGTCACTCACAGGTCCTGCATCGTGTCAGACGAGCGGGGACACATCGGCACCAGAGGCTACAGATGATTCTGCAGCAGCATCGGCGTTTGCAGGTAAGTAGCTACATCGACTTACCTGCTAACGCCGATGCTGCTGCAGAATCAACTGAAGCCTCTGGTGCCGATGTGTCCGACACGATGCAGGACCTGTGAGTGACGTCACAGATCTGCACTGCCAGAAGCTGGGCGTTCTGAAGAGAAGTGGATGATACTTCTCGTCAGAGCGCCCAGCTAGTAAAAGTATTAAAAACGCCCCGATGTACGCACATAGTACACGCCCACTTGGACTTTTACTTTTAAACACACCCACTTGGACTTTTGCAAGCCTCATTTGCATAACTACAAAAATGGTCTTAACTTGGCCAAAAATGCTCGTTTTTTAAAAATAAAAACGTTACTGTAATCTACATTGCAGCGCCTATCTGCTGCAATAGCAGATAGGGGCTGCAAAATCTGGTGACAGAGCCTCTTTAAGCTGCCATCGCCGGCCTGCTACACGATAGCGGCCAGCGATGGTGACTATGGCAACCGGACACCAAACAATGGCGTCCGGCTATGCCATAGACGGAAGCCTAGTGGGTCCTGACAACGTCAGGACCCACTATGCTTGCTGTCAGTGAGTAGCTGACTGTTCTAATACACTGCACTACGCATGTAGTGCAGTGTATTAGAATTGTGATCAGGGCCTTCTGCCTTCAAGTCCCCTAGTGGAATAAAGTAAAAAAAAAAGTTAAAAAAAGATGTGTAAAAATAAGAAAATAAAAGATTTAAAAGTAAAAATCCCCCTTTTTCCCTTATCACTCATTTATTATTAAATATATAAACAAACAAATAACCTATACATAATTGGTATCGCCGCGTCCGTAACGGCCTGAAATACAAAATGATTTCGTTATTTATCCCGCACGGTGAACGCCGTAAAAGAAAATAATAATAAACCGTATCACAATTGTTTGGTCACTTCACCCCCCAAAGAATGGAATAAAAACTGATCAAAAAGCCTTATGCACCCCAAGAAAACTACAATGGATTCCTCAAGGGATCTCGTTTCCAAATTGGGGTCACTTTTGGGGGGTTTCCAATGTTTTGGCACCACAAGACCTCTTCAAACCGGACATGGTGCCTAATAAAAAAGAGGCCTCAAAATCCACTAGGTGTGCCTTTGCTTCGGAGGCCGGTGCTTCAGTCCATTACCGCACTAGGGCCACATGTGGGATATTTCTCAAAACTGCAGAATCTGGGCAATACGTATTAAGTTACGTTTCTCTGATAAATCCTTTTGTGTTATAAAAAAAATGGTATAAAGAGGATTTTCTGACAAAAAAAAAAAAGGAAATTTCACCTCTACTTTGCTCTAAATTTCTGTGAAACACCTAAAGGGTTCATAAACTTTCTAAATGCTGTTGTGAATACTTTGATGGGTCTAGTTTCTAAAATGGGGTGTTTGATAGGGGTTTCTAATATATAGGCCCCTCAAAGCAACTTGAGAACTGAACTGTAACCTAAAAAAATAAATAAATTAGGCAATACTTCGCTTCTTATATTATACTGATAATGAGCCGTGCCCACCCCAAGATGACCCCAGTTTTGACCGTTTGTATAAACGGAGACCCCTATTAGACCGTTTCAGTGCCTGGTTTTCCCAAGCATACACCCCCGAGAAGTGTGTTTCTATTGATGTGTCCTTGGTACATTTTAAAGGGAGGGTTCAATTCCGTGAGTACCTGCCGGCTAAGAGGGCAAGGTATGGCATGAAGATGTATAAGCTGTGCGAGAGTGCTTCAGGGTATACCTACAGTTTTAGAATATATGAAGGAAAGGCCACCCCCAAACCAGACTACATCCTGGACTACAATAGGTACATGGGAGGGATGGACTTGTCAGATCAAGTCCTGAAGCCCTACAACACCATGCGGTGTGGTATAAGAAGTTGGCCGGGAACATCATACAGATGGCATTGTACAATGCGTACGTGCTATGATGTGCAGGCCAGAGGGGAACTTTCCTGGAATTTCAAGAGGTGATTATCAAGAAGCTAATCTTTAGGGACCAAGAAGGGGGGGCACCCAGTACTTCTGGAAGCGGGGCCACACGCATAGTACCAGGGCGGCAACACTTTCCAGGTGAAGTTCCCCAAACTGGCAAGAAGGGATAAAGTCAAAAGAGGTGCAAAGTTTGCTATAAGAGGGCGATAAGAGATGACACAATATATCAATGTGACACGTGTCCCGAATAACAAGAGCTCTGTATGAAAGAGTGTTTTAAAATTTATCATACATCCCTTGGTTTATAATTTACCCCAATTTTACTTACCCTGATGCACTCCGCACAGCTTATCCCCCCTCGTCTTTCCCCTCTGGGCCTTGCTGTGTGCCCAGGCAGATAACAGCCACATGTAGGGTATTGCCATAGCCGGGAGAACCCACATTACAGTTTATGGGGTGTAGGTCTCCGGTCAAAATGCTCACTACACCTCTAGATGAATGCCTTAAGGGGTGTAGTTTTTAAAGTGGGGTCACTTCTTGCGGATTTCAACTGTACTGGTACCTAGGGATGCACGGTGCATCGAAACTTCACTAATGAGCGGCGGCACTGGAGACAGAACATGGCGGGCACACTACAAAACACCCCCATGTTCTGTCCTCCATGCCTAAACTGCCGCTCATTAGTGCAGCGCCGGCCGCATCTCCTCATGCTGACCGCGCGCGCATTTCCTGTCAGGAGCGGGGCAATTGCTGTATTACACAGCCGCAGCCCCGCTCTATAACGGTGGAGATCAGAGAAACCTCTCATCTCCGCCGTTATTCCCCTGAATGCTGCGTGCGATCACAGCTGACTGCAGCATTCAGGAGAAAATGAGCAGGGGGGATGCCCCTGGATCGCGTCACAGGGAATTCCTGTGAAGCGATCGAGGGCCATACCATATATGGGCAGACAGCCCAGGGTCTATTGACGGACCCCAGGGCTGTCTTACCATATTTCATGTTGTTTGGACATACTTGGGTATGTCCTAACAACTGCCTGTGTGCTATCTGTCCACAGGTTAATGTACTGGCACATATCTTGATATGACAGTACATTAAAGTTTAAAAATAAAGTATAAACAAAGTATTGTTAAAATGAAAAAAAAAATACACATACACCTTTTTTACAATAAACATTAAAATAAGTCTCAATACATAAAATATTCACACATTCAGTAATGGCGCGCACAACAATTTTTTTGCATCATTTATGATGTGTACGCTGTAAAAAAATGAAATAAACACGGCTTTCATTCACTTATTAATGTGAGGTGCGAGGTGCAATGAATTTAACCTCCATGTTCCTCACATTAATAGTAATTAACCCCATCATGTACCTCGCACATTAACCCATTATGACTGAGAAACATGATGGGATTAATTACTATTCATGTGAGGCGCGTTCAAAATTCATCAGACGTCGCGCCTCACATCAGAAAACGGAAGTATTTTTTTTTTTTTATTACTGTTGGCAAAAGTATCGAAATTGGTATCGAAATTGCAATACTAAACAAAGTATCGGTATCTAAGTCCAAATTCTGGTATCGTGACATCCCTACTGGTACCTCAGGGACTTCTGCATACATGACTTCACACTAGAAAATCCCCAGTAGGCCAATTGGTGGTCCTTTCCTTCTGAGCCCTCCCATGGGCCCAACCGGCCGTTTATCACGACAAATGGGATATTGCGGCAACAAATTGCGCAACAGAATGGGGTATTTTGTTTCTTGTGAAAATAAGACCTTTTCAGCCAAAACAACATATTTGAAAAAAATTATTTTGTTTTAATTCCCAACCCAATTCAAATAAGTTCTGTGAAAAAACTATGGGGTCAAAATGGTCAACACCCATAAATGAATTCTTTGAGGGGTGTAGTTTCCAAAATGGGGCCATTTGTGTTTGGTTTCTATTGCTTTGATACCTCAACCTGGGGCCAACCGGCAGTTTATCACCACAAATGGGGTATTGCTGCACTCAGGACAAATTGGGCAACAAAAAATGGGGTATTTTGTTCCCTGTGAAAATAAGACATTTTGATGAAAAATGACATCATATTGGAATTTTTTTTAATTTTTTTTAAATTTCACAGCCCAATTCAAACACGTGCTGTGTAAAAACTGTGGGGTCAATATGGTAACAACCATAAATTAATTCCTTGAGGGGTGTAGTTTCCGAAATGGGGGATTCTTAGGGCATGACCACACGTGGCGGATTTCCTCCGCAACTGTCCGCATCAATGCCGCACAGAATCTGCGTTGCAGATTCTGCTGCGGATCTGCACAAAATGTGCAGAAAATTGATGCGGACTAGCTGCTGCGGACTGCGGGAAAAGTGCTTCCCTTCTCCCTATCAGTGCAGGATAGAGAGAAGGGACAGCACTTTCCCTAGGGAAAGTAAAAGAATTTCATACTTACCGGCCGTTGTCTTGGTGACGCGTCCCTCTTTCGGCATCCAGCCCGACCTCCCTGGATGACGCACCAGTCCATGTGACCGCTGCAGCCTGTGCTTGGCCTGTGATTGGCTGCAGCCGTCACTTAGACTGAAACGTCATCCTGGGAGGCCGGACTGGAGACAGCCGCAGGGAGTTCTCGGTAAGTATGAACTTATATGTTTTTTTTACAGATACATGTATATTGAGATCGGTAGTCACTGTCCCGGGTGCAGAAACAGTTACTGCCGATCGCTTAACTCTTTCAGCACCCTGGACAGTGACTATTTACAGCCGTCTCCTAGCAACGCTCCCGTCATTACGGGAGCCCCATTGACTTCCTCAGTCTGGCTGTAGACCTAGAAATACATAGGTCCAGCCAGAATGAAGAAATGTCATGGTAGTAAAACCAATACGCTCCGCAGCACACATAAGATCTGCGGACTTAATTGCGGAATTTTGACTCTCCATTGAAGTCCATGGAGAAATTCCGCCATGAGTCCGCCACTGCTCCGCAACAGACAGAGCATGCTGCGGACACCAAATTCCGCTCTGCAGCCTATGCTCCGCAGCGGAATTTTACGCCTCGTCTAAACGAACACTGCTAAATTAAAGTGTAAGTCAATGGACAAACGGCTCCACTGCGGATTAACGCTGCGGAGTGTCCGCAGCGGAATTTAAGTGAAATTCCGCCACGTGTGAACCCAGCCTTACTGCTTTGGCACCACAACACCTCTTCAAACCTGGCATGCTGCCTAAAATATATTCTAATAAAAAAAGAGGCCTCAAAATGCACTAGGTGCTTCTTTGCTTCTGGGGCTTGTGTTTTAGTCCACGAGCGCACTAGAGCCACATGTGGAACATTTCCAAAAACTGCAGAATCTGGACAATACATATTTAGTAGTGTTTCTCTGGTAAAACCTTCTGTGTTACAGAAAAAAAATTGAATACAATTGAAATTCAGCAAGAAAAATTAAATTTGCAAATTTCACCTCTACTTTGCTTTAATTTCTTTGAAATGCCTGAAGGGTTAAAAAACTTTCTAAATGCTGTTTTGAATACTTTGAGGGGCCTAGTTTTCAAAATGGGGTGTTTTATGGGGGTTTCTAATACATAGGCCCATCAAAGCCACTCGGAACCGAACAGGTACCTTAAAAAAAAGGCTTTTGAAATTTTTTTAAAAATATTAGAAGTTACTGTTTATATTCTAAGCCTTGTAACGTCCAAGAAAAATTAAAATGTTCAAACAAACTATGCTAATCTAAAGTAGACATATGGTAAATGTGAACTAGTAACTATTTTGGTTGGTATAACAGTCTGTTTTACAAGCAGTCGCATTTAAATTCTGAAAAAGGCAATTTTTTTCTAAATTTTCTCTAAATGTTGCAATTTTTCACCTAGAAATACGGAATATATCGTCCAAATTTTACCACTAACATAAAGCGCAATGTGTCCCGAGAAAACAGTCTCAGAATCGCTTGGCTAGGTTTAAGCATTCCGACGTTGTTACCACATAAAGTGAAATATGTCGGATTTGAAAAATGGGCTCTGAGCCTTAAAGGGAATGTGTTGCCAGAAAAACATGTTTTTTTTTAAAAAATTAAACATTTAGTGTGTGGGTGATTAAACATTGTTCAAATTTTTTTTATTTTTTTCACGAGTCAGGAAATATTATAAATTAATTCTAAATTTATAATACTACCCATTTTTGGTCACTAGATGGAGCTATTCCCAAAATTGCAGCAGTGCAACATAGGGTTAAAAGCCCTCGCTCTAGTAAGCTCTCAGCATCCCCCCCTCCTTTATCCTGGCTAGTGCCGGGATAAACGAGGGGTTTGAACGGTGTAACCTCCTACACTGTGTCGCCATTTTTTGAGCTAACACACAGTGTAGTAGGTTTACATACAGTAGTAAACACACACAAACACGAACATACATTGAAATCTCTTACCTGCTCCTGCCGCCGCGGCTCCCTCCGGCCCGTCCGCTCCGTTTGCTGCCGCTGGTCCAAGTGCACAAATCCGGAAGCCGCGACCGGAAGTAGTAATATTACTGTCCGGCCGCGACTTCCGGTCCACAGGAAAATGGCGCCGGACGGCGCCAATTTCGAATTGGACTGTGTGGGAGCGGCGCATGCGCAGTTCCCACACAGACGCCGTACACGGAAGTCAATGGAACGGGAGCCGTTCGCAGTCCCTATGGGACTGTGGCTGCCGTATTCCATGTCTGTTTGTGTCGTTAATCGACACAGACAGAAATGGAAAAAAAATGGCAGCCCCCATAGGGAAGAAAAAGTGTAAAAATAAGAAAGTAAAACACAAACACACAAATGAATATAAACGTTTTTAATAAAGCACTAACATCTTTAACATATAAAAAAATAATTTGTGATGACACTGTTCCTTTAAGGCCCAAATTAGGCTGCGTCCCTAAGGGGTTAAAAATAATAAGTATTTTAAAATCTTGTTTTAAAACAATACACCCGTTTTTACAATAAACCATAAAATAAGTCTCAATACATAAAATATACACACATTAGGTATTGTTGCAACCGTAATAACCTTCACAATAAATTTATAGCATCATTTATAATGTGTACACTGTGAAAATATAAAAACTGCTTTCCTTCACTTATTAATGTGAGGCACGTGGTATGAATTTTATACCTCCATGTGCCTCATTAATAGTAATTAACCCCATCATGTACCTCACACTAACCCAATGTGTTGTCCATTGACTAAGGGGTTAATTACTATTAATGTGAGGCACATGGAGGTTCAAAATTATCCAAACCATGTGCCTCAAGTCAAAATGTGTTTTTTTTTTTTTGTTTTTTTTTTTAATTGTTGGCCAAGTTTCGTTTTTTATAGAGAATCGCAAAATACTACACATCTGTATCGAAGTCCAAATTCTGGTATCGTGACAACCCTAATGTAATGTGTACTGTCTTCAATTGTATCTATGTCCTTAGGAAGATACAACTGAAAGCGCAGGTGAAGCAAGGGAACATGCCTTCCCTTCCTCCTCATTTGGCACTTTCTGGTGGCACAGGCGCTGCGATGACATTCTCGCCACCTGACATCGTTCCGCCGAAGCAGGCCTGATCAGAAAAGACCAGGCGTGCATCACCGGAAAATGTATTGCTGAGCCCTGCCAGCTTTAGTAACTCCTAGTGCTTGAATGCCTATGTGGCCGGTTATTTACGTTCATTGGCCTACTTTTAAAAGTAGGCCAATGAACTGAGGTAACCTGGGACCATATGATTTCAATGAACCAATGACCGCTAAGAGCTGCTTTGTTTGCTGTCACAGACCCAGGAAGGCAAGTATGATAATGGTTTTGCTTGCTTAACCCCTTCCCGACATTTGCCGTATGGGTACGCCATGGAAAGCCATGACTTTCCGCAAATTGCCGTATCCATTCGCCAAATGTTTGGCACCGGGTCAGAAGCTGAGCCGGTGCCATCATCGCCGGATCTCAGCGGTATCTTACAGCTGACCTCCGGCTGTAATGGTGGTGACCGAAATTAGCTTCGATCCCCGCCATTAACCCCTTAAGTGCAGCGATGCACTTAAGGTGTTTACAGCTCATCGGAACCCCAGCAATGAAAACTGAATAATACTAATACTGGCCTCCCGGTCTGCCTAGCACGGAAGCCGGTCAGGACCCGCTTGGCGGTGGAGCCTGATCGGCTTCCGTAGCCACCGTCAAGATGGCGCTGGCTCAAGAACTGATCCGGCGTAATCAGCGGTGGAAGTCAGCTGTATGTTACAGCTGACATACACCTGTAACGGCAGGAACTGTAGCTAGCTCCGATCCCTGCCATTAACCCCTTCGATGCAGCAATCGAAAGTGATCGCTGCATCTTAGCGGTTGCTAACAGTTCGCCAGGCCTGACAGGCAATCAGGACTGGCGACTGCTGCTATGGCAAAAGGAGACACAATGGCCTCCTACTCTGCCATTACGGAAGCCGATTAGGCCCCGCCGGGAGGCGAAGCCTAATCGGCTCGCTGTCAGTGAATAACTGACATATCTAATACATTGCACTACGTAGGTAGTGCAATGTGTTAGAAAAAAGACATCAGACAGTTGGACCTTCAATTCCCCCTATTGGGACTTGAAAAAGTGTAAAAAAAAGTATAAAAAAGTGAAAAAAATAAGTTTGAAAGCAAAAGTTTCAAGTAATAAAATAAAACACAAATCGCCCTTTTTCTCTGATCAAGTCCTTTTATTATTGAAGAAAAATAATAAACCATACGTATTTGGTATAGCTGCGACCATAACGACCTGAGGTATGAAATATTATATTTATTGCACGCGGTGAACAGCGTAAAAAAACTATACCAGATTTTCTGTTTTTTGGTCACTTGGCCCTACAAATATTGGAATAAAAACAGATAAAGTCGCACGTATCCAAAAATGATACCTATGAAATCTTTAGCTCGTCTCGCAAAAAACAAGCCCTCATACAGCTCCGTCGACAATAGAATTAAAAAGTTATGGTTCTCACAATTTGGCAACTGAAAAAATACATTCTTTTTACAAAAGTAATTTTATTGTGCAAAAAGTTGTAAAACATAAAAAAGTTCTAGAAATTAGGTATCGCTGGAATCGTACTCACCCGCAGAATAAAGTTAACATGTAATTTATAACGCCTGGTGAACACTGTATAAAAAAACCTAAATAAAACTGTGCCAGAATTGCGTTTTTTTGTTTACCTGGCCTCCCAAAAAATAGGATAGAAGGTGTACCCCAAAATGGTACTAATAATAACTACAGCTCGTCCCGCAAAAAAACAGCCCTCATACCACTACGTCTATGGAAAAAATAAAATTAGTTATGGCTCTAATAAGTCAGGAAATAAAAAATATGCAGTTGTGCAGCCCGAGGGGAAAATTTCTTTGGTTTCAAGAGGCGATTTATCAAGGACCTAAAATTAGGGAACCAGGAAGGGGAGGGCCCACACATATCCGCTGGAAGCGACGGTGCCCGTATTATACCAGGACAACACTTTCCCCTGCAAAATTCCCCAAACTGCAAAGGTGCGGAGTGTGGACCAAAAGGGGCATAAGAAAGGACGCCATATATGAGTGCGACACCGGCCTGTGCAGAAAGGATTGCTTCACAGCGTAACACACATCTATGGATTATTTTATTGTTTTTTTACCCCATTATTATACCACCTGACTATGCCCCTGATGTACTCTGCCCAGCTTACATGTACCCCCACATTATAAATGGAAACACTGTTTTGGGCCCACTGGCGCCCAGCAAGCAATCCACAAAATCTGCACTCCAAATGGCGCTCCTTCCCTTCTGAGCCCTGCCGTGTGCCCAAACAGCAGTTTATGACCACATATGGGGTATTGCCGCACTCGGGAGAAATTGCTTTACAAATGTTGGGGGGTTCTTTTCCTTTACTTGTTGAGAAAAAGAGAGATTTTGCGGTTAAGCTACGTCTTATTGAAGAAAAAGGATTGTTTTTATTTTCACTGCCAAATTCGAATAAATTCTATGAAACATCTATGGGGTCAAAATGCTTACTACACCCCTAGAAGAATTACTCAAGGGGTGTAGTTTCCTAAATTGAGTCACTTTTTGGGCGTTTTCCTTGTTTTGTCCCCTTAGCTGCTTTGCAAATATGACATGGCCTCCGCAAACCATTCCTGCTAAATGTGAACTCCAAAAGACAAATGGTGCTCCATCCCTTCTAAGCCCTGCTGCGTGTCCAAACAGTCGTTTATTACCACATGTGGGTTATTGTTTTACTCAGGAGAAATTGCTTTACAAATTTGGTGGTGCCTTTTTCTCCTTTAGTCCTTGTGGAAATGAGAATAAAAATCGCTAAACCTACATTTTCTTTAAAAACTTCCAATAATTTCTGTTAATAACCTGTGCGTTCAAAATGCTCACTATACCCCTAGGTAATTTCCTTCAGATGTGTAGTCTCCCAAATGGGGGATTTCCACTGTTTTGGCACCGCAAGAGCCCTTCAAACCTGAAATGGTGCCTAAAATATATTGTAAAAAAAAAGGCCCCAAAATCCTCTAGGTGCTCCTTTGCTTCTGAGGCCTGTGCTTCAGTCCAGTAGCACGCTACAGCCACATGTGGGATATTTCCTAAAACTACAGAACCTGGGCAATGAATATTGAGTTGCATTTCTCTGGTAAGACTTTCTGTGTTATAAAGAAAATTGGATTAAAAATTAATTTCTGAAAAATATGAAATTTGTAAATTTCACCTCTACTTTGCTTTTTAATAACTGAAAAGTCTAAAGGGTTAAGACATTTTCTAAATGCTGTTTTGAATACTTTGAGGGCTGAAGTTTTTAAAATGGGGTGACTTTTTTGGGATTTCTAATATATAAGGCCCTCAAAGCCACTTCATAAGTGAACAGGCCCCTGTAAAAATAGCTTTTTGAAATTTTCTTGAAAATGTGAGAAATTGCTGCTAAAGTTCAAAGCCTTGTAACGTCCTAGAAAAATAAAAGTGTGTTCAAAAAACGATGCCAATCTAAAGTAGACATATGGGGGATGTTAGTTAGCAACAATTTTGTGTGTTATAACTGCCTGTCTTACAAGCAGATACATTTAAGTTGAGAAAAATGCAAATGTTTGCAATCTTTCGCTAAATTTTGGTGTTTTTGACAATTAAATACTGAACATATCGAGCAAATTTTGGCAGTAACATATCCAATGTTTCACAAGAAAACCTCAGAAAAACAAGGGGCTTTCCCACCCTGCTAATGCAAGCCTGTGGCTTTGTCTGGCTGGATATGAAAAATAGGTGGGGACCCCCACATCTGTTTTTTTTTTTTTCAATAAATAATTGCTATATAAACTATTCTTCATAACCAGCTAGATATTATAAAGCCGCTGCAGCCTAGCATTATCAGGGTGGGAAGGGCCCTTGTTTTTGGCCTTTCCCAGGCTAATACCAGCCTGCAGCCGCCCCAGTACCCAACCATAACTTAAGATTGTCGGGTACTGGATTGTACCCTGCTCTTTCTGGCACCCCTTGTGTCTGTGGGTATCGGGGTCATAATGGAGGGGTTAATGCTAGCCTCTACACCAGCTAACACTAAGCCCCGCGTCTGTAATGGACACTGTCAATCAGACAGCCATCATTACGAAGTCAGTAGTAATAAAGTTATAAAAAACACCTACACAGAAAAAATATTTTATTGAAATAAAAGCGCCCCACATAACCATTTCAGTGAAAATAAAAATGCCGTCATCTAAGTAGTCCTCGAAACTGACGTATTCCAACAACCGAACCTGTAAAAAAACACCAAAAAAAGAAAACACATTAGTAATACTAATAACTAAATAAGCAAAACAATTATACTTGCCATCCTGGGTCTGTCGCAATTAAGCAGTGACAGCTCTACGTGATCATTGGTTAGTCTACATCACATGGTCCCAGGTTACTTCTATTCATTGGCCTACTTTTAAAGTAGGACGACGTACTGAGGTACCCAGCATAGTTTTTTTTGCTCCAGTTGGGTAGGGGGCTGCTTCAGGAGTGATTTTTATTTTTCTAAAAAATAAGCTGACCTGATCAAGAATAGGGGAAATGTCCGCAGTGTTCATGTAAGGGGGGCAGGGGAGGGAATGTTAATGGGTTAGCACTGAGCTTTTCTTAAAGGGTATGTCCACACGTAGCGTAAACACTGCGGATTTTACGCCATTGATTTCATTGCAAATAATCTGCAGTGTAATACAGTAGCTTAGAGTGGATGATATTTGAACAAATCTCCACACGCTGCATAAAAAAAACTCACCGAAAAACAGTTCATAATTTGATCTGCGGAGCGCTTTTTCAATCCGCAGAATGTCCATTTATGCTGCGGGATCGCTGGTTTTCTGTCGCAGGTTTTCCCTATTGAATTCATGTGGCAGGTAAAATCCACAACAATGAACACATGGTGCGATTTATTTATTTATTTTTTGCTGGAAAAGCTTCGTTTTCGGGGGTGTCAGCCCTAAAAGTGCCAAGGGCAGCACCAACTCCAAATACAGCCCTGTTTGGAGGGGTATGTGACCATATTTTTCCATCAGCAGCATCCATTGAATAACATTGTGCACCATAAACGATCAAGAGCCGTGCACAGCTTTATTCAATGGAGGCTTCTTATTTACGGGTCTGGTCACACGCCCCTCCATCAGTGGCTATGTTTTGCCATTATACCACTAGCTCAAAAACAAATCTGACTCCATTGCACCTTATAAAACTGGAATTCGTTAACATGAGAGGACAGTAGGAAAGCGTGGATATCCGCAGTTCTCATCAGTTTCTAGATTACTAATAAGTAAGAAGCGGACTGGAACCAAGGGACCGCTTCACTCTGACCATGGAGAGGGGATGACAGACCAGAGAATTGCATTACAGCAGTCATTGCATGCTGGCACTTGTAGTTTCTCAACTGCTAGAGGCGCGGGTTGCCAGCTGCTGGATTAGTCTATAACTTGTCATCACTTCTCTTGAAGGGCACTGTAGAGTCAGCTCTTTCGTTCTAGCCACCATAGTCTGACAAATCTGAAGTTCTAGTATATCTTTCAACTGAATTTGTAATTGAAGACTGGCCTGTACAAATGTGTGCAGCAGCTTGCAAAGGCTTTCCACATAAAACTTATCAGTAATTATTTCCCCCTTAAAGAGACTGTCACCACATTATAAGTGGCCTATCTCCTATATAATGTGATCAGCGCTGTAATGTAGATTACAGCGGTGTTTTTTTATTTAGAAAAACTGTCATTTTGACCAAGTTATGACCTATTTTAGATGTATGCTAATGACTTTCTTAATGCCCAACTGCGCGTGTTTATACTTTTGACCAAGTTGGCGTTGTGGAGTGAAGTGTATGATGCTGACCAATCGGTGTCATACACTTCTCTCTATTCATTTACTCTGCACATAGTGATCCTGCGCTGTTCACGATGTGCAGCCACATGCACACACATTAATGTTACTGAAGTGTCTTGAGAGTGAATAGACATTGCTACCAGCCAGGATGCGATGTCTATTCACAGTCCCGACACTTCGCTAACGTTTGTGTGGGATTTACAGCAGAGCAAGCGTAATCTCGCTGTAAATGAATGGAGAGAAGTGTGTGACGCTGATTGGTCAGCGACATACACTTCTCTGCACAACGCATAGGGCATTAAGAAAGTCATTAGAATAAAGCTAAAATAGGTCATAACATGGTGAAAATAGATCGTTTTTCTAAATAAAAAACACTGCTGTGATCTACGTTACAGCGCCGATTACATTATGTAGAAGATAGGGCACTTATAATGTGGTGACAGAGCCTCTTTAAAATAAAAACATAAAAACTTTGCCTGAGGAAGAGTGGTGCATGATCTAATTTTAATTTTCTATGAACCCGTTGTGCTCTGTCCCCTAGTAATCAGCACTATCCATGATGCTAAATGGTTTTCTTGGCGTGTTCTTAAAAGCTTACAACGTCTCTTGTTTTCTTTAGCCTCAAGATTTATTGCTGCCTCCTGATACTGGACACCAATTCTTAGAGAAATGTGAAACAACCAGATCTCCATGCCAGCTTCTACCATGTCGTCGCTAGCCAGAGTTGCTGTCAGATAGTAGGTACATAGTTTAGTTCCTTTAATAAGTCTGAATGACTGTCATATCCGATATCATGCTGAAGATGGCAGTCCCTAGGACTAATAATCTCATTAGCATCTCTAGACTAATAGCATACATAATAATTTTAGAATTCTAAACCATTACTGTAAACCATAGTACTAAGGTGTTCACCATACAGCTACATGGTGAAAATGTCAACCCATCCCTAGTTGCGGCAGGATTGGTAGTAGTTACTTGAGCATGGTCTGCTGCATTGCTAATGGGGGGGTCATCAGTGTAGCACCGTGTGAAAATAGCTTTAAATATAGCAAAACAATGTCAGTAAAGAAATAATGATACAATATATGAGCGCCTTTATAACCTCAGAGTGTATAATAAGTACAGGTAGATCCTAGTAGCACTAAGTCCAGAATAGCACTAAGTACCAGTCCTGATAGAAGATCATTAGTAGTTGAATACCCTAGAAATCCTGAGATATAAAATGTAAGGACATAATGTCATGTTTATTTTTTTAGCATGGCTTATGATAATACAGAGTTCCTGGATTTCCATTTATCGTCGGTCTGTGTCATGATACTGTATATTCTTCCTCAGGGTCTATTGTCTTTCCTCTCCTGTGCAGTCTTCCTTTCTCAAACTAATCATGGAGGTAGAAGTATGTCTATTCTTTCTGACTTGGTATACTCGAGTGCTTCAGTCTATAAAAATCCCAAATTTATGGAGTGTGGGCATGTGAAGTGAGAAACTCAAGCTTCACTTAAACATGGGAGATGTTGGCAGGTATGATAGCACTAAGTAGCATGCATGTTGAGTCGTGGCTGGAGACAGTATGTCTATTGCCACTACAAGACCTCAAACGGTCTTTTTTTTCATCTGCCGTCCGCTCCGCCACCTGCCGTGGTGACAGCCGCCGTCCGCTCCGCCACCTGCCGTGGTGACAGCCGCCGTCCGCTCCGCCACCTGCCGTGGTGACAGCCGCCGTCCGCTCCGCCACCTGCCGTGGTGACAGCCGCCGTCCGCTCCGCCACCTGCCGTGGTGACAGCCGCCGTCCGCTCCGCCACCTGCCGTGGTGACAGCCGCCGTCCGCTCCGCCACCTGCCGTGGTGACAGCCGCCGTCCGCTCCGCCACCTGCCGTGGTGACAGCCGCCGTCCGCTCCGCCACCTGCCGTGGTGACAGCCGCCGTCCGCTCCGCCACCTGCCGTGGTGACAGCCGCCGTCCGCTCCGCCACCTGCCGTGGTGACAGCCGCCGTCCGCTCCGCCACCTGCCGTGGTGACAGCCGCCGTCCGCTCCGCCACCTGCCGTGGTGACAGCCGCCGTCCGCTCCGCCACCTGCCGTGGTGACAGCCGCCGTCCGCTCAATTTGTATATTCCGCTGCAACATAAAAGCTTTAAGGTTTTGAAAAGTGGTGCTGTCTCTAAAGCATCTATTGGTGTTATCACTATCTGTTTGTTCAGTATTTTTCTATTATGTTCGTTTTACTTAGGGCTTATTCAGACGAACGGGATATACGTCCGTGCAACGCGTGTGATTTTCACGCGCGTCGCACGGACCTATATTAGTCTATGGGGCCGTGCAGACGTGCGTGATTTTTACGCAGCGTTAGTCCGCTGCGTAAAAGTCACCATGTCCGTTCTTTGAGCGTTTTTCGCGCATCACGCACCCATTGAAGTCAATGGGTGCGTGAAAACAACGCATGCCACACGGAAGCACTTCCGTGCGAACAGCGTGATTCGCGCAACCGCTGTCAAAAGGATGAATGAAAACCGATAAGCACCAGGTGCTTTTCTGTTTACAAACATCCAAATGGAGTGTCATAATAATGGCGGCTGCGTGAAAACCACGCAGCCGCGCATCATATGATGCTGCCACACGGAGCCGTCAAGTGCCTTTTGCGCAGGCAAAACGCAGCGTTTTTTGCGTGCGCAAAAGGCACACGCTCGTGTGAATCCAGCCTTAGTGTTTTTTTTCTTGTAGGCATGAGAAGTTGTTTCTTTCTACTGTGGACCTCAGAAGTAACATACAACCACCCAACTTTGCCATCCATGTGCTAGTCATTCAACAAGACAGGGCAGGAAGCCAACATAAGATGGTATGTGCATAACTTTTTCATTATTTTCCCACTTTACATTGTACCCAACACAAGAGGCATGATATGGCAATCCTTCACTGGTCTCAATAATTCCCTTCTCTGTTAAAACGAAAAAAATATATAGATTCATAATCCCCCCGTTATGAATCAAATCTTTTCTAGTGTTAGTGGGGGAAGGGATTGTTGGCATTGGTGATTTTGTTTTTCTTAATGTTTGGGTTTTATTAATAGTAGGACGACTTATGTTCTACTCAAAGTAGTTTACTTTCACCTTTTCTGGTGAAGACCCACCCGATCATCCCAGATTTCCTTAATTTTTATATGGAGTAGTGCTGTATATGATTACGGCTTCCACCTAGTACTAAAGTACATTGGCTTGTGATATTTCACAAGACCTCAAATGTACTCTGTAGATCCCATAGTACCAGGTTTTAAATGGCTATCCAAAGCTGGTACCCAGAACTGCCCCTTTCATTTTCACTTAAAGGTATTATGGTTCATAAGCCCCCATTATGTATCAAGCCTTTCTGTGTTAATGGAGGGGTGGTGAAGGGCGTTGGTGGTAGGCGGTTATTTAACTTGTAATGTCCCTTTAAAAGGTGGAGTTCATCTTCAAACTGTTTAAAAAGAGCAGCGGTAGATTGTAATCCATTATGCAGGATAAATTAACACTATCAAGAATCCGGTTCAATCCTTCAGTGTAGGGTTTGGAAGGGAACTTCAGGTTGCAGGAAGGGGAGGAAGATGTAATTTTACCAATATTAGTAGAGATGTGTGATATGTTTTGGTAGCTGACTTTTTAGGATGAACAAATCTTCATACAAAGGTACAAGGAACGTCATGGATCTAATCTGCAGTTGCAAATCCGTAAATGATTTTAGCAAAACTTTCCTAGTTTTAATGCACTTCAATATACTGTCATTTGAGATAAATATAATCTGAGAAATGAGGTTTCTCTTCTAGGGTCTCGCTGACTGGGGAATCCGCTGCAACTCTACATCTGCTATTCTGTGTAGTAATCATCCACTTGCAGTATCAAGAACACGTACAATTTGGAGACCGGGCTGCACTGGATTCTTAACACCTTCAGGACTGAGCCTGTTTTGACCTTCAGGACGAAGCCGATTTTTCAAATCTGACCCGTCACTTTATGTGGTAATAACTCCGGAATGCTTTTGCCTTTCCAAATGATTCTGAGATTGTTTTCTCGTGACCTATTGTACTTTATGTTAGGGAAAAAATTTGGTAGATAAATTCAATATTTATTTGTCAAAAAACACCAAGATTTAGAGAAAATTAACCAAAATTGCATTTTTCTAAATTTAAATGTATCTACTTGTAAAACAGATAGTAATACCACACAAAATACTTACTAGTTTATATTTCCCATATGTCTACTTTGTTTGCATCGTTTTTTGAACATCCTTTTATTTTTCTAGGACGTTACAAGGCTTAGAACTTTAGCTGCAATTTCTCATATTTTCAAGAAAATTTCAAAAGCCTATTTTTTCAGGGACCAGTTCAGTTCTGAAGTGGCTTTGAGGGCCTTATATATTAAAGTCCCCATAAATCACCCCATTTTGAAAACTGCACCTTCAAAGTATTCAAAACAGCATTCAGAAAGTGTTTTAATCCTTTAGGTGTTTCACAGGAATTAAAGCAAAGTAGAGGTAAAATTTACAAATTTCATTTTTTTTTTCTACCAAAATTCATTTGTAATACATTTTTTCTGTACCACAGAAGGTTTTACCCAAGAAATGCAACTCAATATTTATTGCCCAGATTCTGCAGTTTTTTGATAAATATCCCACATGTGGTCCTAGAGCGGTAATGGACTGAAACACAGGCCTCAGAAGCAAAGGAGCACCTTGTGGATTTTGTGTCCTTTTTTTATTTTTTTAGAATATATTTTAGGCACCATGTTAGGTTTGAAGAGTTCTTGTGATACCAAAACAGTAAAGATCCCCCAAAAGTGACCCTATTTTGGAAACTATACCCCTCAAGGAATTTATCTATGGGTATAGTTAGGATTTTGAAGCCACAGTTTTTTTGCTTAATTTATTTGAATTGGTATGTGAAGATGAAAATCTACTTTTTTTTGTGAAAAAACGTAGAAATTTAAAATTTTTGCCAGGAATAAAGTAGAAAAACACCCCAACATATGTAAAGCAATTTCTACCGATGATAGCAATACCCTATATGTGGTAATAAACTGCTGTTTGGACCCACAGCAGGCCTCAGAAGAGAAGGAGCGCCTTTAGGATTTCTGATTTTGCTGGAATAGTTTTCAGTGCCGTGTCACGTTTGCAATGCACTGGAGGGATGAAAACGGTGGAAACCCCCCAAAAGTGACCCAATTTGGAAACTGCACCCCTCAAGGAATTTTTCTAGGGGTAAAATTAGCATTTTGACCCCACAGTTGTTTTCTGAATTGATTGGAATAAGTCTGTAAAGGTAAATATCTACTTTTTTTTCTGTAAGAACGTAGACCTTTTTAATTTTTACAAGGAATAAAGGAGAAAAAGCACCCCAGCATTTGTAAAGCAATTTCTTCTGATTACGTAAATACCCCATATGTGTTAATAAATTGCTGTTTAGACCCACACCAGGGCTTAGAAGGGAAGGAGCGCTATTTGGCTTTTGGAGCTCAAATTCAGCTGGAATAGTTTTTGGGTTTCATGTCGAATTTGCAAATCCCGAGACCGAAACAGTGTAAGCCCCCAAAAGTAACCACATTTGAGAAACGACACATCTTAAGGAATCTATCTAGGGGTATAGTGAGCATTTAGGCCCCACACGTCTTTTGCAGAATTTATTAGAATTAGGCCGTGAAAATTAATATCAACATTATTTCCACTAAAATGTAGAATTTATTCAATTTCACAAAGGATAAAGGAGAAAATACAACATTTGTAAAGCAATTTCTCCCGAGTACGGCTATATCCCACGTGTGGTCATAAAAGTTTTTTCATTAGAAACTAATTAACCCTTTCCGAACTGATCCATGTCTTGCTTTTTTCTTTTTCGTTTTTCCTCCCCGCTTTCCGAGAGCCACAACTTTTTTTTATTTTTCCGTCAATAGTTGTGAGGGGGCTTATTTTTTGTGGGACGATCTGTAGTTTTTATTGGTACCATTTTTTTGGTACATAAGACTTTTTGAGCACTCTTTATTACATTGTTTGGTAGAGCGAAGGTGAGCAAAAAACTGAATTTGCCGTTTAAAATTCTTTATTTTTCACGGCGTTCACCGTGCGAGTTCAATAATGGTATATTGTAATAGCTTGGACTTTTACGGACGCAGCGATAGCAATTTTGTGTTTTGTTGGTTTTTTTTTTACATTACTTTAGAGAAAAATGTGAAAAGGGTTTCTTTTTGGACTTTAAATATTTATTTAATTTTTTCCACTAATAACTATTTACTTTTGCTTTTACACATTTTATTAGTCCCCCTAGGAGACTTGAACCAGCAATCATTAGATCACTGGTAGAATACACTGCAATACTAATGTATTGCAGTATATTGTCATTTTTACAGGCTCCTGTAACAGCGTGTTCGCTGTTTCTGTCCATTAGTCCCGGGTATCAGCTGTAATAGACAGCTGACACCCGCAGCATATGGCGCGGGCTCAGCGCGTGAGACGCTCCATATATCACCCCCCACACCACGACATGCTATTAAGTCATGGTGCGCGAAGGGTTTAATGCGCAGCGGATGGTGCAGAGTGAAAATTACAATTTTCCACTGATGTGCTATTTTAGTGCACTATATGTTGTGCCCAGTTTGTGCCACAAATGCCTCATAAAACTTTAACCGGGTTCTCCCAGTTATGGCGATGCCATATCGGTGGACGTAAAAGGCTGTTTTGGCACGCTGTAGGGCTCAGAAGGGAGGGACGCTATTTGGCTTTTGGAGCACAGATTTTGCTTGGTAGTAGCTCTGGCGGCTTGCTGGTATTTCAGTTTATAATGGGGCAAATGTAGACTGGGCAGAGTACATCAGTGGCATAATAAGAGGGTATAATAATGCGGTAAATTATAATCCGCAGATATGTTGCCTTTGTGACACTTATAAATTGCGCCTGGTCTTATCCGCTTTTGGAACACTGCACATTTTGAATCACCATATTCTGGGAGCCAGAACTTCCTTTATTTTCTCACCACCGGAGCCGTGTGAGGGCTTATTCTTTGCGGGACAATCTGTAGATTTCATTGGTACCATTTTGGGGTACATGCGATTTTTTTTTTTTTTGGATCAATTTTTAGTCCATTTTTTGGCAAGCCAGGTGACCAAAACCCATCAATTCTGAAAATTATTTCTATTTATTTTTTACAGCGTTCACCCTGGACTATAAATGACCATTATATTTTATTCTGCGGGTCGGTACCATATGTATATAGTTTTTTATGGTTTGCAGCGTTTGCACTATAAAATAACTTATTTAGAAAATAATATATTTTTTGTCACCGTATTCTGAGAGCCATAAGTTTTTTATTTTTCAGTCAAAAAAGCTGTGTAAGGGCTTGTTTTTTGCGGGACGGGTTGTAGTTTGTATCGGTACTATTTTGGCGTATATGCGACTTTGATCACTTTTTATTGTATATTTTGCGAGGGGTGGTGACCAAAAAATAGTGATTCTAGCATTGTTTTTCGTTTATTGTTTTTGTGGTGTTCACCGTGCGGGAAAAAAAAATTATAGTTTTATAGTTGGGTTCGTTACGAACGCGGTGATAACAAATGTGTCCTTTTTTTCCTATAATAGACTTGTTATAGGAAAAAAACAGTTCTTGTTTATATCACTTACAACTTTTATTTTGACACTTTTTTTTTTAAAAACCTTTTTATTCTTTTTTTACTTTTTGCACTTGTCCCACTAGGGGACACTTAGACTTGCAGCTCTGATCGCTGCTGGAATACATTACACTACACACGTAGTGTAATGCATTCCAACTGTCATTGTGACGTAACAGTCACACTGACAGGAAGCCTCGGAGGACCGGCAGAGGCTGGTCCTCATAGGCTTCTGTACATGGCAGCCCGGAAGCCATTGTCTGGCGTCCGGTTGCCACGGGTACCATCGCCAGCCCCCGTGATTTCACTTGGGAGCTGCCGATCGGCGATAAACACGTTAATTGTGGCGTTCAAAATCGAACGCCGCAATTAAGGCGCTAACTGCCGAAATCCTCGGCGATGGGCCGCTGATCGGCAACGGGGAATACAGGGCAGACACCCTGCACAGTTAACCGCCGCTGCGGTGTAGCGCTACGCGGCGGTTAACTGTCAAAGCAGACGTTACTGCACGTCAAGGTGCACAAACTTACTGCACACATTGACGTGCATTAACGTCAAGGTGCGGGAAGGGGTTAATGGGCTACAATTGAGCAATATTGATAAAATGTAATCTTACCTTGAATCTGTTTCTGCTCCCGCTTTAAGGCTATGTTCACACGGGGTCTTTTGCCGAGTTTTTTGACGCGGAAACCGCGTCGCAAAACTCGTCAGAAACGGCCCCAGAACGCCTCCCATTGATTTCAATGGGAGGCGTCGGCGTCTTTTTCCCGCGAGCAGTAAAACTGCCTCGCGGGAAAAAGAAGCGACATGCCCTATCTTCGGGCGCTTCCGCCTCCGACCTCCCATTGACTTCAATGGGAGGCAGGAGAAAGCGTGTTTTCTGCCCGCGGCGCTCAATGGCCGCGGGCGAAAAACGGCGCGATAATTGCTATTAACACGGAGTATTTTGGGGGAGGAATATCTGCCTCAAAATTCCGTTTGGAGCTTTGAGGCAGATATTCCTCCCCCAAAATACTCCGTGTGAACATAGCCTTAGACTGTTTTTGGAAATGTTAAGTCTATTATGAGAATAAAATTAGCATTTTCCTTTTAAATGTACAGACTTTTTGTTTTACATTTTAATATTATGCATAAATTACAGGGCGTTGGTATAGGCAAGGCATGCATGTCAGGAGGGGGGCACACACACCAACAGATCTTGTCTAGTATATTTAGATAGGGCTGCAAACAACCTTTTACCCAGGTGAAGAAAATCCTAGCTTTGACAAACAGCAAAAATAAAGTTTGTAATCGTAAAACGCAGCTTCTGTAGATTGCCAAATGTACACTTATCCATAAAGGGTTTGGAATAACGCAACAGTTAAGGGAACCTGTCACCAGCATTTCACCTATTGAACTCTACTCATCCCTCGCTGGCCGCTGCTGTCAAAAGTTCATTTCCGTTAGCCCCTCTCCTAAACTATTCCTCAGACCATAAATAACGGTCTTCAAACATTTTGCGGCTCTTCTGGTAGTAATCCGGAAGTCTCGTTCGTTGCTCTTCTGCCCGCCCACTGCCAAAAACTGTCCCGCCCTGAATGCTAAAATCTCAGAGCGCACGCATGCGCCCGTCCTGTTTGGTCCGATACCAGTCGGAGCTGCAAATCTAGTTACTGCGCATGCACTACTATGTTGTCCTGTTGCGCGCATGCACCAGGACATTGGTGTGCAAGCGTGGGATTTCGTGTGTACTGGGGGAGGCGAGGAGCTGTCAATCAGAAGTAAGCTTGTGGGGTAAACTCAAAGGCTTGAGGAATGAAGATATAATATCCAAAATTGGCGACCGCACTCTTCGAACACTAATGCCACCTAAACACTATAAAGAAATATGCATTGCTGCTGAATCTACTTACAATAGTGAGGTTCTTGGCGCATATTTTGATCAAACTCTGAGCCCATCTGCCACGACAAGGCGACCTCTATAACGTGGGTACCTACACTGCTCATATACCCAGAACATGGACTAAGCCTACATATACTTGGGGATGGTAGGAACCAGTATTAAACTAATTAAAATAGGTCAGAATGGGAGGAGTGCAAGATCAAAAATGGAGCCTGTGAACCCCACATATATGCAATACATAAGAGACCACGAAGTTTGATCAGCACATTGAAACAAAATGGAATAAAATTTGTATACAAAAGCAAGGAAGCCGAAGACTGCAAACAATACAATATTCAAAAATGGCAACTTCACTCTTCGAACACTAATGCCACTTAAACACTAAACAAGGAATGAAGATATGAATATTCAAACGAAGATACGAGTCTTTTATGCTCATTAGCATATGGCACAGGAACGCAAAAAAATGCAATACTAAAAGTACAGAGAATACTCAGAAGACAATTATCAGTTACATAACGATTTTTCACCCACTTCCACCAGGTATTGCTGGTTTAACCCCTTCCCGCCATTTCACGTACAGTTACGTGATGGGAGATGGTCTTTTCCCGCATCTCCATGTAACTACGTGAAGCAGATGGAGCTGGCTCAGGAGCTGAGCCAGCGACTGCTGTATGTTACAGCTGGCACCCTGAGGTATCGGCCAGGACCGGAGTTAGCCTCCGATTCGACTGATTTAACCCCTCACATGCTGCGTTCAATAGAGATCGCAGCATGTGAGGAGTTTATAGCCACCGGCACCCCAGCAACGTGATCGCTGGGTTGCCGGTGGCTGCAAAGGCAATTGGAGGGCTAATACTTACCTCCCGGTCTGCCAGTAACGGAATCCTCCTATGCCCCGTCGTCGGCGGGGACCAGGAGGCTTCCGGTACCATAGGCAAGATGGCGCCAGCTCAGCTTCCAGCTCAGAAGCTGAGCCGGCGTCATCAGCAGTGGGTGTCCGCTGTATGTTACAGCGGACACCCCGATCTATCGGCAAGAACCGGGGCCAGCTCAGATTCCTGCTATTAACCCCTTCAATGCAGCGATTCAATGCAATAGCTGCATCAAAGTGGTTTGTATGCAACCGGCAGCCCTGCCATACGATGGCAAGGCTGGCGACTGTTACTATGGCAACAGGATGCCTAACAATGGCTTCCTATCTGCCATTACGTTAACCGATTAGGCCCCGCCCGGAGGCGGAGCCTGATCGGCTTGCTGTCAGTGAACAACTGACAGTTCTAATACATTGCACTACATAGGTAGTGCAATGTATTAGAACATCAAACAAACAGTTGGAAATTAAAGTTGTAAAAAATACAATAAGTTTCAAATAATAACACAAAACACAATCGCCCTTTATCCCTTATCAAGTCATTTGTTATTGAAAAAAATAATAAAGCCATACATATTTGCTATCGCTGCGACCGTAATGACCTTAACTATAAAAATATGTTATGTATTCTGCACAGTGAACGCCGTAAAAAAAATAACTAAAAAATACTGCCATAATTGCTATTTTTTGGACACTTTGTCTTCCAAAAATTCAAATGAGTGATCAAAAAGTCGCATGTACCAAAAATGGTACCTATAAAAACTATTACTCGTCTTGCTAAAAACAAGCCCTCATACAGCTCCGTTGATGAAAAATGTAAAACCGTTATGGCTCTCACAACTTGGCGACAGAAAAAATCCATTCTCTTTACAAAAGTTATTGTATTGTGCAAAAAGTTGTAAAATATAAAAAAGTGCCATAAATTAGGTATCACCGGAATCGGACTGACCCGCAGAATAAAGCTAACATGTAATTTATAATGTGTGGTGAAAGCTGTATAACAAGAACTAAAAAAAAATGCCAGAATTGCTGTTTTTTGGTCACCTTGCCTCCCAAATAAAAAGGATAACAAGTGATCAATAAGTTGCATGTACCCCAAAATGGTACCAATAATAACTACAGCTCATCCCACAAAAAAAACAGCCCTCATACCACTAAGTCTATGAAATAATAAAATTAAAACACCGAAAAAGGCCATACTTACAAATGGACACAGCCAGGCCAGAAATGCTGATGAAAGGGCGAGCAGGTGCTTTAAATAATAGCCACTCCCACTAGTCTTGAGGGGAGTGGTGTGTGGTGCATGGGAGGTGTAGTAAGAAATAATAAATGAATAGTGTGTGTGCAAGTGTAATACTATAAGTGAAATATAGGGGGCAGTAATAAATGAAGTGCCTCAATAGAAATAAATGGATAATGGGGTTCAAGTGAGTGAAACATGGAGGGATAGTGTGTACGTCATGAGGCACAACGTGTATAGCCAGGTAAAAGCCTATTTGTGACGCCTTGATAATTCATAGAGCGGGCTACCCTGCTTGCTATGCCAAACAACAACACACCATGCTCTCCCAGCATCAAAGACCCGGCTGTGTCCAAGAGAAGCGAATATACATAATGAAAAATACCTGGGGTATTGGTAATCATTTTGGCCAAAAGGACGCAAGCTCGCAATCCACGACAAGGATCCCCAGACTTGCGATTTAGGGACTCGCAAGTCTGGGGATCTTTGCTCCAAAAGCCAAATGGCGCTCCTTCTCTTCAGATCCTTGCCGTATGCCCAAATGGGGTATTGCCGTACTCCAGAGAAGTTGCTTAACAAATGTTGGGGTACTTTTATTCCTTTTTTTTATTGAGAAAATGAAAAATTTTGAGCTAAAGCTACATCTTATTGGAAAAAATATTTTTTTATCTTCACTTCCCAATTCTAATAAAATCTATGAAACCCCTGTGGGTTCAAAATGCTCACTACACCCCTAGATGGATTATTCAAGGGGTGTAGTTTCCTAAATGGAGTCACTTTTTTGGTGTTTTCACGGTTTTGGTCCCTTAAGGGCTTTGCAAATGTGACATAGTTTCCAAAGTGGGGTCACTTTTGGGGGGTATTTACTATTTTGGTAACAAAAGACCTATTCAAACCTGACATGATGCCTAAAATATATTCTAAAAAAAGGAGGCCCCAAAATCCACTAGGTGCTCCTTTGCTTCTGAGGCCTGTGCTTCAGTCAATAAGTGCACTAGGGCCACTTGTGGGATATTTCTAAAGTGCAGAATCTGGGCAATAGATATTGAGTTTCGTTTCTCTGGTAAAACTTTGTTACCAAAAAAAATAGATGAAAAATGAATTTCTGCAAAAAAAAAAGCAATTTGAAAATGTCACATCTACTTTGCCTTAATTCCTGTGAAACATCTAAAGGGTTAAGAAACTTTCTAAATGCTGTTTTGAATACTTTGAGGGGTGAAGTTTTTAACCCCTTAGTGTCTAAGCCTGTTTTGGGCTTCAGGACCAGCCCCATTTTTGCAAATCTGACATGTGTCACTTTGGCTATGTTCACACGGAGTATTTTGGGGGAGGAATATCTGCCTCAATATTCCGTTTGGAACTTTGAGGCAGATATTCCTCTCCCGGCACGCCGATTTTCGCGGCAATTATCGCGCCGTTTTTCGCCCGTGGCCATTGAGCGCCGCGGGCATAAAACAGCGAGAAATACGCTTTCTCCTGCCTCCCATTGAAGTCAATGGGAGGTCAGAGGCGGAAGCGCCCGAAGATAGGGCATGTCGCTGCTTTTTCCCGCGAGGCAGTTTTACTGCTCGCGGGAAAAAGACGCCGACGCCTCCCATTGAAATCAATGGGAGGCGTTCTCGGGCCGTTTTTGCCGAGTTTTGCGATGCGGTTTCCGCGTCAAAAAACTCGGCAAAATACCCCGTGTGAACATAGCCTTTATGTGGTAATAACTCCAGAATGCTTTTGCCTATCCAAGCGATTCTGAGATTGTGTTCTCGTGACATGTTGTACTTTATGATACTGAAAAAATTGTCGTTAAATTCAATATTTATTTGTAAAACGCCAAGATTTAGAGAAAATTAGCAAAAATTTGCATTTTTCTAAATTTAAATGTATTTACTTGTAAAACAGATAGTAATACCACACAAAATACTTACTAGTTTATATTTCCCATATGTCTACTTTATGTTTGCTTCGTTTTTTTGAACATTCTTTTATCTTTCTAGGATGTTACAAGGCTTAGAACTTTAGGAGCAATTTCTCATATTTTCAAGAAAATTTCAAAAGGCTATTTTTTCAGGGACCAGTTCAGTTCTGAAGTGGCTTTGAGGCCCTTATATATTAGAAAGTCCCCAGAAGTCACCCCATTTTGAAAACTGCACCCATCAAAGTATTCAAAACAGCATTCAGAAAGTGTTTTAACCCTTTAGGCGTTTCACAGGAATTAGAGCAAAGTAGAGGTGAAATTTACAAATTTCATTTTTTTTCTTCGAAAATTCATTTGTAATACATTTTTTCTGTACCACAGAAGGTTTTACCCAAGAAATGCAACTCAATATTTATTGCCCAGATTCTGCAGTTTTTAGAAATATCCCACATGTGGCTCTAGTGCGGTAATGGACTGAAACACAGGCCTCAGAAGCAAAGGAGCACCTAGTGGATTTTGGGGCCTCCTTTTATTCGAATATATTTTAGGCATCATGTCAGGTTTGAATAGGTCTTGTGGTACCAAAATAGTAAAGACCCCCAAAAAGTGACCCAACTTTGGAAACTATGCCCCTCAAGGAATTTATCTATGGGTATAGTTAGCATTTTGAACCCACAGTTTTTTTGCAAAATTTATTTGAATTGGTATGTGAAGATGAAAATCTACTTTTTTTGTGAAAAAAAGTAGAAATTTTTACAAGGAATAAAGTGGAAAAAACACCCTAACATATGTAAAGCAATTTCTTCCAATTATAGCAATACCCCATATGTGGTAATAAACTGCTGTTTGGACCCACAGCAGGCCTCAGAAGAGAAGGAGCACCATTTGGATTTCTGATTTTGCTGGAATAGTTTTCAGTGCGTCGCGTTTGCAATGCACTGGAGGGATGAAAACCATGGAAACCCCCCCAATAGTGACCCCATTTTGGAAGCTACACCCCTCAAGGAATTTTTCTAGGAGTAAAGTTAGCATTTTGACCCCACAGTTGTTTTGCTGAATTCATTGGAATTAGTCTGTAAAGGTAAAAATCAACTTTTTTCTGAAAAAAGGTAGCAGTTTTTAATTTTTACAAGGAATAAAGGAGAAAAAGCACCCCAACATTTGTAAAACAATTTCTCCGGATTACGTAAATACGCCATATGTGGTAATAAACTTCTGTTTGGACGCACATTAGAAGGGAAGGAGCGCTATTTGGCTTTTGGAGCTCAAATTTAGCTGGAATAGTTTTTGGGTGTCTTGTCGAATTTGCAAAGCCCCTGAGAGACCGAAACAGTGGAAGACCTCCAAAAGTAACCCCATTTGGGAAACTACACCACTTAAGGAATCTATCTAGGGGTATAGTGAGCATTTAGGCCCCACACGTCTTTTGCAGAATTTATTAGAATTAGGGTGTGAAAATTAATATCAACATTTTTTTCACTAAAATGTTGCATTTTTTTCAATTTCACAAAGGATAAAGGAGAAAATGCCGCCCAACATTTGTAAAGCAATTTCTCCCGAGTACGGCTATACCCCACATGTGGTCATAAATGCTTTTTCATTAGAAAGTAATTAACTCTTTACGAACTGATTCATGTTTTGCTTTTTCGTTTTTCCTCCCCGCTTTCCAAGAGCCACAACTTTTTTATTTTTCCATCAATAGAGTGGTGTGAGAGCATATTTTTTGCGGGACGAGCTGTAGACTTTATTGGTACCATTTTTTGGTACATAAGACTTTTTGAGCACTTTTTATTACATTTTTTGGTAGAGCCAGGGTGACAAAAAAACTGCGATTTTGCAGTTTAAAATACTTTATTTTTCACGGCGTTAGCCGTGTGAGTTAAATAATGGTATATTCTAATAGCTTGGACTTTTACGAACGCAGCGATACCAATTTTGTGTATTTTTTTACATTAGAGAAAAAACGTGAAAAGGGTTTCTTTTTGGACTTTAAATATTTATTTGATTTTTTCCCACTGATAACTATTTACTTTTGTTTTTACATATTTTACTAGTCCCTCTGGGAGACTTGAACCAGCGATCGTTAGATCACTGGTAGAATACACTGCAATACTAATGTATTGCAGTATATTGTGATTTTTACAGGTTCCTGTAACAGCGTGATAGCTGTTTCTGTCCGTTAGTCCCGGGTATCAGCTGTAATACACAGCTGACACCCGCAGCGTATGGCGCGGGCTCAGCGCGTGAGATGCTCCATTTATCACCCCCCACACCACGACATGCTATTAAGTCATGGTGCGCGAAGGGGTTAATGCGCAGCCGATGGTGCAGAGTGAAAATTAAAATTTTCCACTGATGTGCCATTTTAGTGCACTATATGTTGTGCCCAGTTAGTGCCACAAATACCACATAAAATATTAATAGGGTTCTCCCGGGTATGGCGATGCCATATCGGTGGACGTAAATGGCTGTTTGTGCACGCTGTAGGGCTCAGAAGGGAGGGACACCAATTGGCTTTTGGAGCGCATATTTTGCTTGGTAGTAGCTCTGGCGTTTTGCTGGTATTTTAGTTTATAATCTGGGGGCACATGTAGGCTGGGCAGAGTACATCAGGGGCATAATAAGAGGGTATAATAATGGGGTAAATAAATAATAATCCACAGATATGTGGCCAGTGTCGCACTTATAAATGGCACCCGATCCTATCCGCTTTTGGAACGCTCTGTACATTTTGCATCGCCATAATCTGGGAGCCGGAACTTTTTTTTTTTTCCACCACTGGAGCCGTGTGAGGGCTTATTTGTTGCGGGACAATCTGTAATTTTCATTGGTACCATTTTGGGGTACATGCGATTTTTGTTGATCACTTTTTATTCAATTTTTCCGTAAGCCAGATGACCAAAAATTCTGACAATGATTTTTATTTATTTTTGACGGCGTTTACCCTGGGCTATAAATGACTATTATACTTTATTCTGCGGGTCGGTACGATTATGGCGATACCATATGTATATACGTTTTTTAATATTTTGCAGCGTTTGCGCAATAAAATAACTTATTTAGAAAATAAATTATTTTTTGTCACCGTATTCTGAGAGCCATAACTTTTTTTTATTTTTCAGTCAAAAAAGCCGTGTAAGGGCTTGTTTTTTGCGGGACGGGTTGTAGTTTGTATCGGTACTGTTTTGGCGTACATGCGACTTTTTGATCACTTTTTATTACATATTTTTGGAGGAGTAGTGACCAAAAAATTGTGATTCTGGCTTTGTTTTTCGTTTATTTTTTTTGCGGCGTTCACCGTGCGGGAAAAATAATATTATAGTTTTATAGTTTGGGTCGTTACGAACGCGGTGATCCCAAATATGTGCAATTTTTTTTTACATATTAATTTTTTTTCCTATAATAGACTTATAATAGGAAAAAAAGCACTTCTTGTTTGTCACTTAACTTTTATTTTTACCCTTTTTTTAAAACATTTTGATTCTTTTTTTTTACTTTTTTCACTTGTCCCACTAGGGGACACTTAGACTTGCAGCTCTGATCGCTGCTGGAATACATTACACTACACACGTAGTGTAATGCATTCCAACTGTCATTGTGACGTGACAGTCACACTGACAGGAAGCCTACGACGACCACCCTCTGGGTGGTCCTCATAGGCTTCTGTACGTGGCAACCCGGAAGCCATTGTCTGGCGTCCGGTTGCCATGGGTACCATTGCCAGCCCCCGTGATTTCACGTGGGGGCTGCCGATCGGCGCTAAACACTTTAATTGTGGCGTTCAAAATCGTGCACCGCAATTAAGGGGTTAACTGCCGATATCCGCGGCGATGGGCCGCTGATCGGCAACGGGAAATGCAGGGCAGACACCCTGCACAGTTAACGGCCGCTGCGGTGTAGCGCCGCGCGGCGGTTAACTGTCAATGCACAGACGTAACTGCACGTCAAGGTGCGCAAACTTACTGCTCACCTTGACGTACAGTTACGTCATGGTGCATTAAGGGGTTAAAATGGGGTGACTTATCGAGGGTTTCTAATATATAAGGCCCTAAAATCCACTTGTAAACTGACGCGGCCCCTGTAAACATAGCATTTTGAAATTTTCTTGAATGTGAGAATTTGCTGCTAAAGTTCTAAGCCTTGTGATGTCAAAGAAAAATAAAAGGATGTTCAAAAAACGATGCCAATCTAAAGTAGACATATGGGTGATGTTAATTAGCAACAATTTTGTGTGGTATTACGATCTGTCTTACACGCAGATACATATAAATTTAGAAAAATGCTAATTTTTGCAATTTTTCGCTACATTTTGGTGTTTCACTATTAAATACTTTATGATACTGGCAAAATTTGCTCGATACATAAAGTCCAATGTGTCACGAGAAAACAATCTCAGAATCGCTTGGTTAGGTAAAAGCATTCCGAAGTTATTACCACATAAAGTGAAACATGTCAGATTTTAAAAAATCCTGTCCTGAAGGCCAAAACAGGCTGTGTCCTGAAGAGGTTAATAGGTGAAATACTGGTGACTGATTCCCTTTCAGCATTGTTAGTTTTTTTTAACATGCAATACTACTTTACAATGACCAAATAATTTCACCTTGTGACCACATAGAACTACCGCAAAGACTAGTATCACCATACAGAGGTCACTTACTAGGGCTTCCATTTAGGGGTCTGGTCTAGTGTCTGTATTAGTTCAGGGGTCTTTATTTAGGGGTATGTATTAGTTTAGGGGTCTTTATTTAGGGGGGGGGTCTGTATTAGTTTAGGGGGTCAGGTCTCGGGTCTGTATTTAGGGGTCTAGTCTGAGGTCTGAATTTAGGGTGCTTGTTGTGGGGTCTGTATTAGTTTATGGGGTCTGTATTTAGGGGGCCTTGTCTAGGGTCTGCATAAGTTTAGGGGTCTTTATTTAGGGGTCTATTAGTTTAGGGGGTCTGGTCTGGGGTCTGGTCTAGGGTCTATTAGTTTAGGGGTCTTTATTTAGGGGTCTATTTGTTTAGGGGGGGTCTGGTCTGGGGTCTACAATAGTTTAGAAGGTCTGGGTCTGTATGTATTCTATGATCTAGTCTGGGGTCCAAATTTATTAGTCCGAGTAAAAGAGGTTGTCCAGGCACCTTCATAGGTCATCAGTATAAAAAATGTTCTGTGTTCGATGACACTGTATTTTCAGAATTCTTCACAATTGAACGGGCTCATTGGGTCCCTGCTAGGCCCGGGCCGCCGGGAGGCCCCCCTCAGCCTATGCTGGCGCGACTGCTGCATTTCTGGGATAGAGATGCTTTTCTTCAGGCGGCAAGACGTAAAGGCTCTATCTTACATGGCTCTCAGCGGATCTCCATTTATCCAGATTTTTCGGTCGCCATCCGGAAGCAGCGTGTGCGTTTTACGGAGGTCAGGAAGAAGCTCCAAGAAAAGGGGTACAAGTATGCGATGTTATACCCTGCTAAACTGCGGGTGGTGGATGGGCCGACTGCAAGATTTTTCCTTTCCCCTAATGATGCCTTGGACTGGGTGGCTGCCGCTCTACTCTTCGTGCTTGACAGGTACGGTTGGTTTGTTTTACTGTATTTCAATGTACGGTTATGTGTGTTATATGTGGTGTGTCATGAGTGTGTGTGAATGTTTATGTATTCTTCTCCTCTCCATTCCCATCATATACTAGCTATGGGTCTCCTGCTGTTTTCTGCTCTTCAGGCGTACCATGGCTGTAATTAAGGTCTTGAGCTGGAATGTCCGTGGGCTTAATTCAAAATTTAAACGGTCTCTTGTGTTCAATTTCCTGAAGAAACACTCGCCTCATGCTATATGCTTACAAGAGACGCATTTAACTGGACAAAAAAATTCTGTCCCTTAAACGTGCCTGGATAGCTAGAGGATATCATTGCTCATACTCCTCATATTCTAGGGGGGGTGTCCGTTCTGATAGCCAAGAGTGTGCACCTGGAGGTGTTGAAGGTAGCATGTGACCATTTTGGGCGCTATGTCATTGTACACTGTTCATCATCCGGGTCCTGTTTTACCTTAGTAAATGTATAAGTTCCCCTGCCCCTGAATCCCACACTATTGGACTTGATAGCCCAGAAACTCTGAGTTCCCCGCTGGCCCAGTGTTGTGTATGGGTGACTTCAATGCAGTCCCTGACATATCATTGGATCGTACTGGAGGTTCGGATCAGTCCTTTGTTCACCTCAACTCCTGGTCCTCAATGCTTCATCTGACAGATGTGTGGCGCTGGAAATACCCGCAAGAAAAAAAATACTCCTATTACTCCTCTGCCCATAAAATCTTTTCTAGAATTGACCTTGCTCTGGTGTCACAGGACCTTTTTGCCCGCAGTAACTGCTATAGATATCGCTCCACGAGGCATCTCAGACCACTTGGCTCTCATTTTGTCATTTACGGTTGGTTCCCCAGCTGACTCCAAAATATGGAGACAGCATCCGGCCTGGCTGTCCTCTCCTGAGGTTCGGTCAGAGGTGGTGGCCTCTCATGACTCATATTGTGATCATAATTCCTCATTTCCAGACCCCTTGGTAGTGTGAGATGCATATAAAGCCACTCTTAGGGGTGCGTTTATGGCAGGGGTTGCAAGGTGTAGAGCAGTGTTCAGAGAGGAGTGGTCGCTGATAGAAGAGAGTCAGAGCTGAGAGACTATATTGCAGATCCTTCTCCAGGCACGAAGAGTCGGTGGGCTGGGGTCCAGAGGGAACTAAACCATATACAGGTCGAACAAACTAAAAAGCAGGTGCTGCATACGGAGGCAAGGGTGTTTGAGTTGGGTGACAACAATGGCAAGCTCCTTGCATACTTGGCTAGGTCGGAACGCCCGTGTGCCTCTGTTCCATCTATTCTTTCTTCTGAGGGTACTCTCTGTACTGCCCCTAAAGATTTAAATAAAGTGTTTGGTGATTTTTATGCTGAATTATATAGTTCCAGATGCAGTGGGCCTCCGGAGGATATAGAACGCTTTGTAGATGGCGTTTGATTCTCAGGCAAAAGAACTAGACAGCCTGCTTACAGAGGACGATATCACTGATGCGATTCAGTTGTTGCCGTCTGGTAAGACTCCCGGACTTGATGGCCTGGGGGCTGATTGGTATAAGGATAGCTGTGAGGTTGTGGTGCCCAGGCTTAAGGAAGTCTATTCTGCTGCTCTGGAGATGGGGGTTCTGCCGGCATCGGAGAGAGGCCCTAATTGTGGTGCTGTTGAAGCCTGGGAAGGATCTGACTCTTCCGGATTCCTATCTGCCCATCTCGCTGATTAACTCAGATGCAAAGATGCTTGCCAAGATATTAGCTACCAGATTAAACAAAGTTATATTATCCCTCATTCATCCTGACCAAATAGGCTTTATGCCTGGGAAGGGTACGGATATTAACGTACACAGGTTGTTTCTCAATATTGATGCGGCACAATACGATACATCCCCTGGGTTTGTTCTCTCCCTAGATACATATAAAGCCTTTGATTCGGTTGAATGGAGGTATCTCTGGATACTGCTTTCCCGTCTAAATTTTGGTCCCAGATTTCTTGCTCTTGTCCGTCTGTTATATGAGCAGCCTGTCGCTAGGGTGAGAACTAATCTGGATGTCTCTAAGCCCTTCTCTTTAGGTCGAGGTATGCGCCAGGGTTGTCCACTTTCTCCTTTGTTGTTTGCTCTTGCGATTGAGCCTCTGGCGCTGGCAGTTAGGCGTTCCTCTTCCATTATTGGTATCCCTCGAGGCTCACTAATTGGGAAAATATCCCTGTATGCAGATGATACCTTGGTGTACCTAGCGGATGATGGTCCTTCGTTGTCTTCACTCTTGCAGCTGATCGATACTTTTGGGGCGTTCTCGGGGTTGTCGGTTTATTGGTCTAAGTCGGTTGTTTCCTCTATGTGCAAAATATCGCTCCCGGCAGGGGCTCCCTGTCCCGTTGCAGGTCTCTGTCCCTTAGTGGCCTCTACTGAAAAGCAGCTAAACTCTTGGAGGAACCTCCCCCTCTCATTGTATGGTAGGATAAACCTTTTTAAAATGATATATCTGCCTAAATTTCTTTACCTCTTACATATTTGTCCAGTTATTTTGCCCAAACAATTTTTTGGCCACCTGGATGGGATCCTACGTGGGTTTTACTGGCAAGGCGGCACACCCAGGTTTAGTCTCCGTCTTCTGCAGGCCCCAAGGAGTGTGGGGGGGATGGCGGCGCCCAACCTTTACTTATAATATTTGGCTACGCAACTGGTACTGGCTCACTGGTGGATTGACATTGACTTAAGTAATGCGGCCACGGCGCTGGCTGGAGCACTCATGACTTCCTATGAGAGTCTTACCAACCTCTTATAAAGGTTTAAAACTTCGTGTCGGGCGCCCTTACCGTTAAAGACTATTGCGAATGCCTGGAAGAAGGCACAACTCTTACTAAAAGATACTACGGATTCTTCTGTTTCCCCCAGGACTCCGTTATGGAACAATCCATGGCTGCCTCACCTGGTGTCCCTGCCGGGAGCGATGATGTGGGCTGGGGTAGGGGTTCTATTTTTAGGCCAAATATACTCTGTGGACAGTGTGTTTGTCTCCTTTTCTGAGCTAGAGGAGAGATTTGGGGTCTCGAGGAAGGTTTTTTATCATCTCCAGTTGAGACATGCCTGCTTGGCTCAGTTTGGATCTGTCACGCCAGCTTTGGGGTTTTCCGGATTGGAGGACCTTCTCGGCACACCAGACCTTCCTAAGACCCTTACTCAAACGTATGCCCTATTGCTGTCCTCTGTAAAACGTCCATTTGATAGGGCGTACCTGGGGTGGAAGAGAGATATCCCTGATCTGTCGGAGCAGGAGTGGAGGGAGGTGGAGCTTTCCTTCTTTGATTCCGTAGTTAGTGCTCAAGACTTTTTTTAATACAATCGCGGTTTCTACACAGAATTTACTATACTCCGGTTAGACTTCAGAGAATTGGGGCTTCTGGGTCGGACAGGTGTTTTAGGTGTCAGTCGGATGTTGGCGCGTACCTCCACTGCGTCTGGTCCTGCCCTAGGATTTCATTATTCTGGTCAAGTGTTGTAGAGTTTCTGCATGATAACTTTGTTTCCCAGGGTTCTCTCCCCTCAGGTGTGCCTCTTGGGCATTATGAATGAGTTAGTACAAGGCTATTATGACCATCTTTTTCCGATATGTTTTGTTCTGTGCGTGGAAGGTTATAATTATGGAATGGAAGGCCACGGTGTGCTAGTATAGAACATAGGTTGCAATTGGTAAATAAGTATATACCATTATATCAGAAGTTATACATTAGCAGAGGGTGTCCTGACAAATTCGGGAAGATATGGGCTAGATGGATGGAGATTTCGGACACTGCTGTCTGATAGACAGGTGTGACTGGTTGTCCGTTTTGGCAATAATGGCGGTCAAATGTTGATCCTATTTTCTTCGTAATACACTTATATGCACCTGTGATCCGTTAAGTTTTAATGTTGGCTTTTGCACTATAATTGTATTATTCTCTATGATGATTGTCATTGCCAACTAGTGCGGTTGGTCAGTATGCTATGTGTGTTTTTGTGCGCAATTTTGCGCTTTTGTACACTTGTATTTTGAGAAAAAGTAAAAGAAAACCTTTTTAAAAATAAATAAATAAATGTTCTGTGCCCGGACAACCCCTTCTATAGAGGCTGGAAATGGCTGCAGAAGTGATGGGCAAAGATGTCATCAGGAGAAGTCGCCATAACGGTCTGTGTCAGATGGAGAAGAAAAAACGTCCTCGATCAGAGAAACATCACCTGTGAGTCACTGGATCTATAGTGCATCTGTCACCTCTCCTGACATGTCTGTTGTAGGAAATCCTTGTATTCTACATATCTTTGTGTAATAGACAAATTTTGCGTGTTACCATTCCCATTGTCAGGAGGATGTGTCCCTACACAGTGTTATACTGTCAGTGATGGTTGGAGACTGTTAGTATGTAGGGACACAGCCCTTTTGACAAGGGGAATAGTAACAACCATTTTTCAATGCTTACACAAAAAGGTGGTGTTCACTATAGATACATCAGAGCGGCGGTGGGGAAGGGGGGCCCAAGTTTGTGGAACAGCCCAGGGCCTAGGGTCTATGTAATCTGCCACTGAGCCTAACGTGGTAGGCTTAGATACAGGGCCTTCAGACAGGATCACACACCGTTTAGCCATTTTTAGCATGCGTTCGTTAAACGGCTATAACTTTAATTTGTTGGGCTAGGGATGCGATTTTTATTGTTTTTTTTCGTAGACAATGCAGGTTTCTTTTTTTTTTTCTTTTCTTTTTTTATATAATTTTTTGCCATTGTTAAATTTCTAGGCATAAAGAGACTGTCACCACATAAGTGGCCTATCTTGTACATGATGTGATCGGTGCTGTAATGTAGATTACAGCAGTTATTAATTTAGAAAATCGATCATTTTAGACTGAGTTATGACCTATTTTAGCTTTATGCTAATGAGTTTCTCAATGGACAACTGGGCGTGTTTTACTATAGGACAAAGTGGGCGTTGTGGAGAGGAGTGTATGATGCTGACCAATCAGCGTCATACACTTCTCTCCATTCATTTACACTGCACATAATGATCCTGCGTTGTTCACTATATCGCTATCGGCAGTTTAAATGAATGGAGAGAAGTGTGTGACGCTGATTGGTCACAGGTCAGCGTCATACACTCCTCAGTACAACGCCTACTTGGTCATATAGTAAAACACGCCCAGTTGTCCATTGAGAAACTCATTAGCATAACGCTAATGTAGGTCATAACTCAGTCAAAAATGATCGTTTTTCTAAATAAAAAACACTGCTGTAATCTACATTACAGCGCCGATCATATTATGTACAAGATAAAGAACTTATGTGGTGACAGAGCCTCTGAAAATAATAGTAAAAATTTTTTTATAATTTTCAGCTATTTTTTTCTGGTTATTTCGTTTTACCCTAAAATAGACCTTTTATTTGTGATTGTCATTGTCTACCATAAATTTTGATATATTACATGTCTATTTTAGGGTAATTGAGTCTGGGCTAACCTTACGACAATGATTGGCGGAGGGAACACTTATTTTGAGCAGGGTATTTTATGTGTAATTATTACGTTCTTTTGCACTTTATTTTACTTTGATTTTTTTTCAATTATTATTATGGTCAATAAAGGCCTTTGGGAGACTTTATTTTTTGTTCATCTTTTACACTTGATCTTTCCACTGTTAAGGTATGTTCACACGCTTAACAAAATGTGGCTGAATATACTGAGCTATTTTCAAGGGAACTAACGTTTTTTTTGACGTTTTTTGCGGCCGTTGTTGGAGCTGTTTTTCTATTGAGTCAATGAAAAATGGCTGTAAAAATGGCTCAAATAGTGACCTGCACTTTTTACTAGGCGTCTTTATACGCGCGGTCTTTAGAAAATGAGGCGTAAAAAAACACCCCGTCGGAACAACGCCGTATTTCCAATTAAAATCAATGGGCAGATGTTTGGAGGCGTTCAGTGCCCGCGTTTTTAGCTGTTTTTTGGGGCGTTGACGGGCCGAAAAACATCTGAAAATAGGTCGTCTGAAGATACCCCAACAGCCCTAGTGATGGGAAATCAGCCCTCTTATAGTGACGATTGTCACTAATAGGGCTGTGCTGGGTCTAACGGCACCCGGGGATCATTTGATCGCTACCTCTATTCATATACACAGCGCTCATTGAGCGCTGCGTACAAGTGATAAGAGAAGATAGAAGCAGCAATAGCCGGGGACCCGACATTCAGCTGCCTGATTGCTCAGGCAGAAATCTAAAACCTGCGCCGTAAATACTCTACCGCCGGACGTTTATATACAGTAGGCGGTCGGGAACATGTTAAAGAAATACTGTTCAGTACAATGTAAGATCTACCTCCTGCAGTAAATAAGCACAACAGCCAGACGTCAAACATATATAGTATGCATAATACTACCCTAAGACATTTACATTTATTGAAATATATATAATGGTGGAAAAACTTGAATATCAAATTTAAATTTATTTTATTTTTTAAACATTATTTTTTTTTTACATTTCAAATTAAAAAGTGAATTCTTTTCACATTCCAGGTAAATGGAGTACAATAAGATAGTTAGTCAAATCTATAAAACTAAGCCCAGCTGGCCTATCAGGGCTCAGGACTATAATATAAGTTGGGCTTCATAGGTGGAGGACCAACAATAATAGACAAGTTTAACCCCGCCCTGACATTTGACGTATCCTTACGCCAAAGTTGGGTAGGGGGAAGTATGGAGCAGGCTCACGGAGTGAACTCGCTCCATACGATGCCGGTGTCGGCTGTTCGTTACAGCCGACACTTCAGAGTAACGAGCGGCATCGCGCTCAAGCGCGGATCCGCTCGTTAAATGCGTTGGTCAACAGCGACCGCAGCATTTAACTAGTTAGAAAGAGGGGGTCGACCCCCTTTAAGAGCTCATCGTGCCCCCCGCAACGCAATTGCAGGGGGAGGGGGGTGTGATGATTACTATAGCTGCCTGGGGGCTTAATGAAGGCCCCCAGGTCAGCCATCTTTGTGCACCTATTAAGCCTCTGGCAGGGCTTAATAGATGTCTGTCCGAATCACGATATACTGCAATACATTAATATTGCAGTATATTGTGCAAGCGATCTAACTATCGCTGGTTGAAGTCCTAATAAACTAATAGACTAATAAAAAAAGTAAAAATGAGAGTTTTTTTGTTTTTTTTTGTGTTAAAAAAAATAAATTCAAAACCCCCCCCCTTTTCCCATTTTCCCCCCTAGAGCATAGTAAAATAAATAAACATAATTGGTATCGCCGCGTCCGTAAAAGTCTGAACTATTACAATATATAATTAACCGGTATGGTGAACGCCGTAAAAAAAAAAATTGTAAACGCCAGAATCTCTATTTTTTGGTGACCTAACCTCCCACAAAAAATGAAATAAAAAGTGATCAAATAGTCGCATGTACAACAAAATGGTATTATTAAAAACTACAGCTTATCTCGCAAAAAATAAGCCCTCATACCACTTAATCGACGGAAAAATAAAAAGTTATGACACTGAATTTGGCAGCACAAAATAAATTTTATTTTTTACACTTGGGTTTTTACTTTGTAAAAGTAGTAAAATTTATAAAAAACAATATATATTTGGTATCGCCGTAATCGTATTGACCCACAGAATAAAGTTTAACATGTTGTTTTAATTGCACAGCGAATTCCATGGAGGAATCGCTGGTTTAATTTTCTACCTCACAAATAATTTTCTTTCCCGTTTCCTAGTACATTATATGGCAAAATAAATGGGGCTACGAAAAACTACAACTCGTTCCGCGAAAATCAAGCCCTCACAGTACTATATCGACAGAAAAATAAAGACGTTATGGCTTTTGGAAAGTGGGTAGGAGAAAATGAAAATCTGAAAGGGCTGCGGCGGGAAGGGGTTAGAGGCAATGTGTCGCTAGAAAATTTTTTTTTTTAGTTAGTATATAAATGACTACACATTGTTAGAATTTTTTCATAAGTCAGTAAATATTATAAATTAGGTTCTAATTTATAACCTTTCCATGTGCTGGTCACTAGAGGGAGCAATTCCCAAAATTGCAGCATTGCAATGTGGTAAAGCAACCGCATTGCTTTATGCTGCATATTTGGTGTAGACATACTCGCTCTAGTGTGCTCACACAATGCCCCCTCCTTTATCCTGGCTAGTGCCAGGAGAAAGGAGGGGGTTGTATGTTCAAACCTCCTACACTGTGCCGCCATTTTTCGAGTGGTAATCACACAGTATAACACGAACATACACGGGGGGCGTGGCATAGGCATGGCAGAGTGAGGATGCGTGCAGCAGCAGCAGCTCCGGACTCACCCCGCCGAATATCGCCCGACAGGGCTCACCTACCAGCCGCTTGACACCAGCATGACCAGGGGGAAACATCGTCTGCACCCCCCGGACACTTCGGGCACCCCGAGCACCGGCCGGTTCCTCCGGTCGGCACAGGAAGGCCCACCGCAGCGATCCTCCTCGTCCCCTCCAGTAGGCCGCAATCAGCCTCCCGCCTCGCCGCGGAGACACACCCCGCCTCCCTCACTCTCCGGCCAGCAACAGCCCGGCGCCGGCACCGACGGATCTGGAGGAGGGATGCAGCCGGCAGAAAGGTCAGTGTGGGGCAGGAAGCACAGGGCCACCGCCACCGGCCCAGTCAGTGATGGTCCCCCTTCTACAGAGCCACCACCAGCCCGTTCCCAGACATGAGGCCCCTAACATGGCGCCCACAGGCGGAGCATGTGAGACACCCCTACCATCAGCGGCCCACACCAGTGCCAGGCAGTCAGCAGAGCCAGGGGCTGCCGGTTATCTTCAGGGAGATCCCCTCCCCCACCCCACCATTGCACACAGGAGACCACTATGCAGGCCTGTCCTCGGGCCCCCTGCTCTCCATGGAGCGGACGCTGGCAGAACTTTGGGAGATGGTCAAGGTACTGCCCACTAAAATGGATTTAGACCTCCGCCTCGCACGACTAGAAGAGAAACACGACCGGGCCATCGGGGAGGTCACACAAGAAGTACGGGCCCTAGCTGTGAGAGTGGACACCTTAGAGCGCCAACGCTCCGTCGACTCTCTGGACATATCGGTCCTCTCCCAGTCCTTGGCTACCCAAGCAACGCAGCTCCGAGACCTCTCCCTACACTTAGACGATGTCAAGAATAGGGGAAGGCGTAATAATTTGAAACTGAGGGGTTTGTTCAACAAGCTCCTGGAACGCCCGCGAGATATGCCTATAGAGATGGACAGAGTTCACAGACTAGCAGGCCCCAGGAATGGAGACCGCAATCGACCGAGGGATGTTATCTGTAGGGTGCATTTCTACAAGCAAAAAGAGATCGCCCGCAGAGCCTGGGAAAAAGGGGCCGTCCCATACAATGGCGCCGACATCACCTTCCTGCCGGATGTATCCAGATTGACGCTTTCCATGCGTAGAATTGTCCGCCCATTTTTGCAAGCAACATACCGGTGGGGACACCCGTTCCACATCATCCTTCGAAAGCAGGGAATGTCGTTCGCTGTCTGCTCTCCCGACGATCTGGAGTAAGCATTCCGTTTCTTGGAAACCTCGCCGGTGCGGTTACCAGACTGGACCGAACCACCGCCACCTTTCGCTCCCAGAGGAGGCCCGTATCGGGACTATGGGTCCCGTCAGCCAATCAGACCTGGTGCAGAGCCACCCGACCTTCGACCTTTGGAACGTCGATCTCCACGCAGAGACAGAGGGTCGGGATCCGTTGACCTCCATCCTCCTGGATGACTATCGCTCTGCGGAGGGACTGAATGTGCACAGCTGCCTTAATGTGGACGTTTTCCTGGACTACATTTTGCACTTTCCTTATCTCTTTTTCCCACAGGGTTCCTGGAGGACTGTCAGGAACACATGGCTGGAACTGCCTTACAGCTGGTTGTATCACTGTGGGTCAAGGGGGCGGGCGGATACGCACCGGTTGGGGAGGCTTAAATAAGTTTACCGGCCCAATCTGAGTTTTCACATAGGGGAAGGTGGATACTGGGAATGTTGACCGTTAATATGGTGAGTCCGGGGCTCTAAAGCAATTTGGTTAATTAAATTTTCTAGTTGATATTTTAACTGTTACGCTGTCTTTGTACTCCGGTCTTTCCTTGTTCCCTATTAGGGTTCCGTGTAGCTGTGTCGTGTTTGAGGTTTTCCGACGGGCGACACAGCTCGCGTTGAGTAGTGGAGAGGTATTGTACTCCGACTTTAGAGAACTTGCTCTGCACACAAGTTCTTTTTCTTCTTTCTCTCTTTTTCTTCCTTTCCTTTCCCTCCCCTTTCCCCTCGGTCCACTCCGGACATTTCAGTGGCCATGTCTGACATTACTGTTGTCTCCCTAAATGCACAGGGTCTGAATGTTCCGGAAAAGAGGTCCTCCATTCTCAGTCTCCTATGGGAACGGAAAGCACACGTGGCCTTCCTGCAAGAAACTCTCTTCCGGGCAGACAACATCCCAAAGATTACAGACTCCAACTACCCCGCGGGGTATCATAGTGCGTCTTCTGACTCCAAGACCAAGGGAGTCTCCATCCTGGTCTCCCGCTCCCTACACTGGGAACACGTGGACACCTGCGCAGATGAAGCGGGACGGTACCTTTTCGTAAAGGGTAAGTTGGATAACGCACTGTACACACTGGCCTCATACTATCTCCCTAACTCTGGTCAGGTGGCCTACCTGGACAGAGTTTTGAGGGCTCTGGAAGGTACCTTAGTCATGGGGGGGGGGGGATCTAAATGTCACCCTAGACCCCGTCTTAGACACGTCACGAGGACACTCCTCCCTACCCAGGGCAGCACATCGTCGTATACGGCGATTGCTGCATGAACATCAACTTGTGGACGCATGGCGAGTTATGCATCCCTCAGTCAAAGACTACACATACTACTCGGCGCCTCACAACTCCTATTCCAGGTTGGACTATTTTTTCCTACGCCATGCACATCTTCCCAGCCTGACATCATCCTCCATAGATGACATAACGTTATCTGACCATGCCCTTATTTCCCTCACCCTAGCCCGCCCATTGGCCCATTCCACCCCCTGGCAGTGGCGACTGAATGAGTCCCTCCTGCAGGATACGACAGTGGTCTCTGAAGTACTCCGAGACCTGGTGGAATACTTTGATAAAAATGACACACCGGGGATGGACCCGTTCTGTATATGGGAGGCGCATAAATGTGTGGTGCGAGGTTCCCTTATACGGATGGGAGCCAAACTCAAGAAAGAGCGCACGGCTCATCTCAGAGACCTACTGTCACGCATACACAAACTGGAACAGTCCCACAAGATAACACAGGATCGGTTACTAGGGGCAGAATTAGGGCAATTGCGGGAGCAAGTGCGATCACTCTGCCTTGCTAAGGCGAAGGCCACACTAGTCAAATGTAGAAGGCATTTTTATGAATTCAGTAATAAGCCCAGTAGGACATTGGCCAGCGCCCTCCGGAAAACCCGTTCGCGTACATACGTACCGCACATCACAGGTGCCCAGAATAAACGACTGCAACTCCCACATGACATCTCAGAGACCTTCCGTGCCTACTACCACTCTGTACAATCTCCCAAAGGCACCCTCCTCACAGGATGGCGGTAGCCAACGAGAGATGATCGAGGAGTATCTCCGATCCTCGGGGATGAAATCCATCCGACTTGATGATCTAGAAGCCTTGGAGGCCCCTATCTCACCGGAGGAGTGGTCGTGGGCACTGAGGGACTCGCCCACGGGGAAGGCCCCGGGACTGGATGGCCTGTCTCTGCCGTACTAGAAGACCTACTCAGAAGTCCTCGAACCCCAATTTATCCGGGCCTTTAATTCGCTAACCGAAGGGGGCTCCATTCCCAGGGATACACTGAGGGCACACATCACGGTTATACCCAAGGAAGGGAGGGACCCATCCCTATGCAAGAGTTATCGTCCGATTTCCCTACTGGATGTAGACTTGAAACTCTTTGCCAAGATTCTGGCATATCGGTTGTCTCCACTCCTTCAAACCGTAATACATACTGACCAAGTGGGTTTCATGCCCTTACGGGAAGCGAGAGATAACACCACTCGGACAATTAATTTAATGTACCAAGCGGCAGTCACGTCACTCCCCACTTGTTTTTTGTCAACGGACGCGGAAAAGGCTTTCGACAGGGTCAGTTGGGACTTTATGTTGGCCACTTTACGACACATCGGAATAGGGACTCATATGATGTCCTGGATCTCTGGTCTCTACTCCACCCCGTCAGGTCAAGGTCAATGGACACCTCTCATCCCCCTTCACGCTTACTAACGGCACGCGCCGATCTTTATTTTATGTCTGGAGCCCCTGCTGTGCCATATCCGCTCCAACCCGGACATTACAGGATTGGACCTGGGCGGCAGAGCCCATAAGGTTGCCGCCTACGCGGATGATCTGCTGTTTTTCCTCACAGCCCCTAGAATATCCTTGCCTAACCTGATGGCGGAGCTGAGTAGATACTCGAGATTATCCAACTTCAAAATAAACTACCAGAAGTCGGAGGCCCTTAACATCTCGTTACCACAGACTCTGGTCGCTGATCTGTCGGAGTCCTTTTCTTTCAAGTGGGCAAGGGACTCTCTTAAATACCTGGGAGTTCGGCTTCCCGGTGATCTATCTCGCCTTTATGCGGTGAACTTCCCTTTGCTTCTTCAACGTATAAAGGCGGATCTAGACACCTGGACGTCGGGCTCATTCACCTTGTTCGGTAGGTGCGCGATTTTTAAAATGAACATCTTACCACGGATTTTGTATCTCCTACAGGCCCTACCGATACATTTCCCATGCCTATTCTTTCATTCCCTACTGTCCCGAGTGCACAAATTCATATGGGCAGGGAAACCAGCACGTATCGCCCGATCGTTGCTATTTCGTGTAAAGGGGGAGGGGGGCATTGGTCTCCCGGACTTTGTCTCCTGTCACCACGCCTCCCACTTGACACGAATCTTAGATTGGTTCCGGCACGGCGGGATGAAATAATGGGTGTCCATGGAACAGGCGTTTACATCCATCCCACTGCAGGCCCTGCCGTGGTTGGGCAGATATGTTCCCAGGGTTGTGCGGTCCCACCCTAGCAGTCGCAACGCGGGTGTTTACTCGGGCGGAATTCTCGCCGTCCCCCTCCCCGCTATTTCCGATTTTAGGCAACCCGGCATTCCCACCGGGACTGGATAGTGGCCCATTTCAAGTATGGTTGCGGGCGGGTAAGGGGCAGGCACTACAATTTCAGCAGGAGGGGAGGTGGATGACGAGCGATCAAATACGAGCTATGTCGGATCCGGTCTCTTTCTCGGCGTGGCAGGTTACCCAGTTGCGACATTTCCTGATGTCCATTGAACATCCTGGAGTGCAGCAACGGGACTGCTCCGCGTTTGAACTCCTGTGTACAGGCACGATCCGACATGCTTTGTCCAGAATCTATGGGTATTTGATATCGCCCCCCAATTTGCCGCCACCTTCGTACTTGCGTAGCTGGGAGAGGGACTTGGGCGAAACATTCACCCCTGAACAGCGAGACCGCCTGTTCACCATGACTCAGAAGTCCTCCATGGCCAGTAGATTTCAAGAGGCAGGATTTAAGATATTATCCCGTTGGTACAGGGTACCTTCCAGATTGCATGCTATGATCCCGGCGGCCTCGCCACTATGCTGGAGATGTGGGGATCATGTGGGTACAATCCTGCATATTTTCTGGAACTGCCCACTCCTGACTGGGTTCTGGTCCGAGGTGTGGCGTATTTCCGCAAAGTTCACGGATTGTCCTCTCCCGCGATCTCCGGGCCTCTTCCTGCTTCATTTGTGCGAGGTCCCACTGCCCTTGTATAGACGTTCGGTAGTTCGACACCTGGTAAACTCGGCTAGGGCATGTGTTCCTGCACTGTGGAGACAGTCCTGTCCGCCGACGGTGGGCATGTGGTTCGGCAACATCCAGGAGATCATGAGAATGGAGGACCTCACGGCATCAATGAAAGGGGACTCATGCCTCCTTCCTAAAAACATGGCGTGAATGGATTCGTTTCCAAACGACCGAGGAATATAAAACCATCATGACCTCGTGAATCCCCGTCTAGACACGGTATGTCAGGTCAGCTCCCCCCTCCCCTCTTTTTTGTTTTCTCCCCCTCATTCCCTTCTCTTTCTTTCCTCACTATTTTTGTCTTTTCTTCTTTCTGTCTCTGCATCTCTCCTCCTTTGATGCACCTGTGCGCACTCAGGATATATCATGCACGGCTGCGGGTTCAGGGTGCCTATCGGAGATTCCTTAATTAACTGTATTTAGCGACATGGTACTTTCAGGTGACCCCATGTACTTATGCGGGGCAGATAACTGACCAGTGAAACGTAGACTGTTTTTCATTGCCTTTTTTCGCACTGTGTGTATATTCTGTACGATTTGTAATATAAAAAACAAAATGACAAAAGAATTTATAAAAAAACACTAACATACACAAACATAACTTACCTGCTCCTGCCGCTGCCTCCGTTCCCTCCGCTCCTAGTCCTTGCTTCTGAACATATGGACGGAAGCCGCAAACGGAAGTAGTCCTTCTTACTGTGCGGCTTCCGGTCCACATGAAAATGGTGCCGTATGTCGCTTGGCCGAAGACCTTCCTTTTGGACTGTGTGGGAGCGGCGCATGCCCCGTTCCCACACAGACGGCGTACGCTATAGTGAATGGAACGACTCCCATTCGCATTCACTATGGGGATGTATGTGCCGTATTCCATCTCTGTATGTGTCGTTAATCAACACATACAGAGATGAAAAAAAAATGGCAGCCCCCATAGAGAAGTAGAAAAAAGTAAAACACAAATAAATAAAATGTATTTTCATTACATACTAAAAGCAAAAACATATAAAAAAATAATTTCGTGACACCTTCCCTTTAAGCTTGGACTAACAGGGTAAGACGATGAAGACTGGAAAGGAAAAGCAGGGGCGTAGCTAGGGGGGGGGCAGGCGAGGCATGTGCCCCGGGCGCAACTTAGAGAGGGGCCCCAGCACCGCACAGTCCATGATGCAGCTGTCTGCCTGGAGAGAGGGAGCAGACACACCCGAGCAGAGCACTGCAGAGGACAGGAAAACACAGGACAGTGGTGAGTACACAGTGTAAACAATTTAGTGCCTGGGAACACTAGCGTTTTTAAAATCATAAAATAAATGACATTAGTTTATGATTTTAGAAACTCTTGTCTCCAGGCACATTATTTTTGCGGCTGCCGTAGTGGTGGTAATACAAAAACACATTTCTCCATTAAACATCTATCTCTGTCTTTGTGTCTCTGTCCGTCCATCCATCCATCCATCCATCCATCTCATATCTATCTATTATCTATCTTCTACCTCCCAACCGTCCCGGATTCAGCCGGACAGTCCCGGATTCCGGGTGGTGTCCCGCTGTCCCGGGCGGCCGGGGGTATGTCCCGCTAATTGACAGGGAAAGTCGTTCTGCCCTGCCAATCAGCGCCTTTCATAGACGCAAGCATCGCGATCACGTCATCGTGCTGCTTGCGTCGTTCAACCCCAGAAGACCAGCGCAGAAGAGAGCTTGTCTCCATTGCTGCCGGAACAAGATTAAAGTGAGTTTGTTTAGTTTGTTTTTTTATCCTAAAAAAAAAGTGTGTGGCATTATCTACGAGAGGGGGGGGGGGCTATATACCAGGGTGGGCAATCTGGAGGACTATAGGGGGAGCTATATGTGGGACACTATATACAGGGGTGGGTAATATGCGGAGCACTATCTACAGGGGGCTCTATGGCAGACACCATCTACAGGGGGCATGGTGTGTGTGTGTGTGTGTGTGTGTGGGAAACAGTGTATGGTGTTATTATAATTAGAGGTGCAGTGTATGGCGCTATTACATTTAGGGGCGTAGTGTGAGGTATAATGAGAACTTTATTTTTGTTTATAGGTGTAGAAATGTTTGAAAAGTGAGAAGCTGAAGACATCTGAGCGGCAAACTGCAGATATGGGCTGTGGCCGGGAGAAGTCTTAGAGGTCTGGACCGGATGGAGAAAAAGAACTAGAATCTTAGACGTCACCGGTGAGTCACTTAAAGAGGCTCTGTCACCACATTATAAGTGCACTATCTCCTACATAAGTGGATGGGCGCTGTGATGTAGATGAGCAGTGTTTTTTTTATTTAGAAAAACAATCTATTTTTACCACGTTATGAGCGATTTTAGCTTTATTCTAATTAATTTCTTAATGCCCAACTGGGCGTGTTTTTACTTTAGACCAAGTGGGCGTTGTAAAGAGAAGTGTATGATTCTGACTAATCCGTGACCAATCGGCATCATACACTTCTCTCCATTCATTTACTCAGCGCATAGTGACACTGCGTTGTTCACGCTATGCTGTCTTATACTGACACATTAACGTTACTGAAGTGTCTTGACAGTGAATAGACATTCCTTCCAGCCAGGACGGGATGTCTATTCACAATGAAGAAACTTTGGTAACGTTTGTGTGTGACTTACAGCAAAGTTTCTTCATTGTGAATAGATATCACGTCCTGGCTGGAAGGAATGTCTATTCACTGTCAAGACGCTTCAGTAACGTTAATGTTACATAGTTACATAGTTAGTACTGCTGAAAAAAGACACATGTCCATCAAGTTCAACCAAGGGAAGGGAAAAGGGAAGGAAAAATTTCTACACATAGGAGCTAATATTTTTTTGTTCTAGGAAATTATCTAACCCTTTTTTAAAGCCATCTACTGTCCCTGCTGTGACCAGCTCCTGCGGTAGGCTATTCCATAGATTCACAGTTCTCACTGTAAAGAAGGCTTGTCGCCTCTGCAGCTTGAACCTTTTTTTCTCCAGACGGAGGGAGTGCCCCCTTGTTTTTTGAGGGGGTTTTACAAGGAACAGGATTTCACCATATTTTTTGTATGTGCCATTAATATATTTATATAAGTTAATCATGTCCCCCCTTAGTCGTCTTTTTTCAAGGCTAAATAGGTTTAATTCTTTCAATCTTTCCTCATAACTTAAATTCTCCATGCCCCTAATTAGCTTCGTTGCTCTTCTTTGTATTTTTTCCAACTCCAGGGCATCCTTTCTATGAACTGGAGCCCAGAACTGAACTGCATATTCTAGATGAGGCCTCACTAATGCTTTGTAAAGTGGTAATATTACATCCCTGTCCCGCGAGTCCATGCCTCTTTGAATACACGACAATATCCTGCTGGCCTTTGAAGCAGCTGATTGACACTGCATGCTGTTATTGAGTTTATGATTTACAAGTACACCCAGATCCTTCTCAACAAGTGAATCCGCCAGTGTAGCTCCCCCTAGGACACATGATGCATGCAGGTTGTTGGTACCCAGATGCATAACTTTACATTTATCTACATTAAACTTCATCTGCCAAGTGGACGCCCAAACACTTAGTTTGTTTAAATCTGCCTGCAATTCATGAACATCTTCCACAGACTGAACTATATTACATAGCTTGGTGTCATCTGCAAAAATAGAAATAGTGCTATTAATCCCATCCTCTATATCATTAGTAAATAAGTTAAATAATAGTGGTCCCAGCACTGAACCCTGGGGTACACCACTTATTACCGGGGACCATTCAGAGTAGGAATCATTGACCACAACTCTCTGGATACGGTCCTTGAGCCAATTCTCAATCCAATTACAAACTATTTTCTAAACCTATAGTCCTTAATTTACCCATTAGGCGTCTATGGGGGACAGTGTCAAATGCCTTTGCAAAGTCAAAAAACACTAAATCCACAGCGGCCCCTCTGTCTAGACTTCTGCTCACCTCTTCATAAAAACAGATTAGGTTAGTTTTACAACTTCTGTCCTTAGTAAAACCGTGCTGACTGTCACTTATAATGCTATTTAATGTCACATAATCCTGTATATAGTCCCTCAATAGCCCCTCAAACATTTTCCCCACGATGGATGTTAAGCTTACTGGTCTATAATTACCCGGGGAAGACCTAGAGCCCTTTTTGAAAATAGGCACCACATTTGCGCTACGCCAGTCCCTTGGCACTATACCAGTCACTAGAGATTCTCTTAATATTATGAAAAGGGGGACAGAAATAACTGAACTAAGCTCTTTAAGAATTCTAGGGTGTAACCCATCTGGTCCCGGGGCCTTGTGCACATTTATTTTATTTAATTTAGCTTGGACCATCTCTACATTCATCCAATTCAGTATATCAACTGATATATTAACAGCACTGGCAGCGGCTACATCAGCTGCTCTTTCTTCAGTTGTATATACAGAGCTAAAGAACCGATTTAGTAACTCTGCCTTCTCGATCTCCTGTGATCAACTCCCCATTACCATTATCTAGGGGTCCTACATGTTCAGACCTTGGCTTTTTAGCATTTATATACTTGAAGAATTTTTTGGGATTTGTTTTACTATGTGCGAAACTGAATTTTTGCCCCGGGTGCTGGATAACCTAGCTACGCCTCTGGGAAAAGGATGGAGCTTCAGCAGTGCATGTTGAGCAGACAGATTTCCGTTCTCTTTTTTTACTGGGTAGAATAATATAACAGATCAATCTATCCTGTCTACTAAAACTCAACAGAAACCTGAAAGAATGGAGGGTAAATAATCCCAACTGCTTTCCATGAGCAAAATACTTCTGAGATCAATCAGGTAACATAAATATTTCTCTGCTTTTTAAAAAAATAAATATATATATATATATCTATATAAGAAATATAAAACACAACAATCAGTTTTCACTTACCCCATTATTGTGCTGCTGTTAGGGCTATTTCTGCCCCTGTGTACTAGTAAGACAGATGGAATTTTTAATTTAATCTATCTTCTAAGCACTTCTATCTTCTAAACTCTTAACTAAAGCCCCTTCCCTACAAAAGGCTGTCTAGCCCCTCCTACCATGTGTTTATCATATAAGTAGTAGCCTTAATTATGGTGTGAAGCTTGTACTGCTGTTAGGACTAAGACCTCATGCACACGACTGTCATTTTCATCCGTTGTTACGGAATGCCGAACCTGTACGAAATTGCAGACCCATCAATTTCTATTGGCCACAGACACCTTTCCATATATTTACGGATGTCTGTCCTTGCTATAGAAATGATCTGCAATTCATAGGACATGTCGAATTCTTGTCCGCAAATTCAGTACGGACTTGGTCATAGAAGTCTATTCGCGCTTCTGCAATTGCGGATGGCTACGGATGCGGACAGCAAAATCCTTTATGTTCGTCTGCACCTCCTGACGGCCGCAGCCATGGGTCCAGCGAGCACTGGCCCAAGTCTCCTCCTCAGACGCCAGCGCTCACTTCCACTCACCTCGGCTGGGTCCCGTAGGACTTTAATGTGTAATCAGCCCATGAGTGCCCTGGACTATAAGAAGGGCCCAGTCCCTTTCTTCCAGGCCTGAGCATTGTTTGTCGTATCCTAGTTCGTCTCCTAGTGTTTTCCAGTTCCCAGTGTTTCCTGTATCCTGTGCTATCCTGGTCAAGTACCGTGCTGAGCTGTAGTCGTGCTGTATACAAGCCTGTTCTGCTACACCACGCCTTACGTTTGCCTGCTGCCTAGTCCCAGCCGTGCCTGCCTTGCTACTGTCCGAGTTGCCACAGGTACCCTATACGAACTATAGACTATACAAACTATAGACTGTGACCTGCCCCCTGTTGGCCAGCTGCCATACCGCCAAGGCGGTATGGCCCAGTGTGTCCACGAACCCTACGTGACGGTACGCACAGGACATGGACCCCGCTGGTCGATCCAAGACTAAGATGACGTCACAAGTGATGCAGGCGGATATGCTGGACCACTGGTCTCGACAGGACCAACTCCTCCAGGCCTTGAACATTCTCGCACGTCGGCAGGAGGCACAAGCTGCCTTTCCCCATACTACACCTCCTGGCATTCCTCCGACTACACCACCTGGCAGTGTGGATCCTCTTTTTTTCTTTGCCACTTCCTGACCGCTATGATGGAGACGCAGGTACCTGTCGTGGATTTTTGAAAGTGCCAGATTCTCTTTAGCCTGTATTCAATGGCATTTTCGTCTGATGGCGCAAGGGTCGCTTTCATAATTTCTCTTCTTACTGGCAAGGCCCTTGCATGGGCGAACCCTATCTGGGAGAGACACGGACCAGAGACCCATGACTTCCAGGGGTTCCTCCGGACATTTCGCACAGTGTTTGAGGAGCCTGGACTAGTCTCCTCTGCAGCAGCTTACTTGCTGAACCTACGCCAAGGAGACCTCTCCGCGGGCGAGTACGTCATCCACTTGGCGGGAGAACTGTTGTGGAACAATGAGGCCCTGGTGGCTAAATTCTGGCATGGGCTGTCTCCTAAAATTAAGGACGAACTTGCCACTCGACACCTGCAGTCTACCCTGGATGACCTCCTCCTTCTGGACGCTGGATTGAAGGCTCAGAGAACGGCGCCAAGAAGTTAGTCGGGAGAGAGGTCTACCTAGTCCGTTCCCTACCATGCAGCAACCCCTGCTGTCCTCAGATGTCGATCCTCCTAAGGAGTCTGTGAGGATGGACCAATGTAAGCTATCTACCCAGGAGCGGCAACGCAGACTCACTTCGGGACTCTGTCTTTATTGCGGCCTCTGTGGCCATCTTGTGCGTTTGTGTCCCCAAATGCCCCAAAGCCTAGGGTTGGTAGGAAAAACAATCTTGGGCAAAGAAGGACTCCCGACTTAATTGTCCATACAGAAAAAATGGGGAATATCCTCCAGCTCACCTTGTCACAGGCACGGTATAGTGATCAGCGCACGGATCCTCGTGTCGGCACACGCAAGGGAAACAACAGAGAAAAGGGAAGTTGAAACCAGCGCTCAAGTGGAAAATCTGTTAAAAACGGGAATCTTCTTCCAAGTTTTAATGTTGCTTTGTTAAAAACAATGGCCAACGAAATATATAGTGGTGACGGGCAGGTAATGTCCTAAGTACAGAGAGTGTTGAAGGAGATAGGCGGTAGCCTACGCGTTTCAGACCCCTGCTGGGTCCTTAGTCATGGCTTATGGTTTGTCTGACTGTGTGCAGTCTAGACCTTTTGTAGCCAGTCAGTCTCGTGATTGATTAGTTAATTGCGGTTCAAAACAGAAGAGAAAGGAGGAGCCCTGTAGAACGCAATCATTTGTCTATTTCCTGGGCCTAAAGGAATGTTATAAGGTATGTACCGATTTACTTGATGTAGTTGTGTGCAAAAAAGATCCTTTGTAGATGCAAACAAGTATTTAGGTACTGAGGGAAGTGTCCATATGTATTTGCACATATTATATTTGGTTTTCGTTCATATCGTAAACTTAAGTCAGAAAGGACGAATAACTCCGTGTTTGTGATTCAATATGAACGATATAATTTTTGTGTTTCTTCTTTTTCACAGAGGTACAAAAAGGGGGGAAAGAAAATCAGAAAAATTTCGTTTCAAAGTGGCTCCTGTAAGGTAACTATATGATACTTAATTGTTTCATTATAAAAATTATTATTTGGCGGAAAAATATCATTCTGCGATGACCTGAGAAACATAATAAAACGAAAGACTGCCTTAAAAGGCTAGATAACGCCTACTGTTGATTTTAGGTAGAGAACGATGGATAATTAAATGTGTGGATATGTGAAGAATCAAAAAGACGTACATTTAAAATAACAAAAAGCTGTTTTTTTGCTTAATTTTTGTTTAATCTTGTTACATTTTTTGGGTTTACAAGCCATATTTTTCAATTTTTTATTTTTTATATTTATATTTTGTTCGTTAGATTATGTTGGTAGAAAAGCTAATATTCTTTGTAGTTTATGGCTTTATGAATATTTCCATATGGATCAAAAGAAATATTATTCATTTTATATGCTCATTTTTATTTTTATTTAACAGCACTGTTTTTGAATGTTGGAAGATATATATATATATATATATGTATTTTTGGACCTAAAAAGCGGAAGATCGGACCGTTAGGTGTTTTATTTGGTCCTACCGTTGTAGCCTACTGTATAGCTCCAGATCCAACTTATTTCCGTGGCATCTTGTTATCAATTTTTTGTCACGTTATATATTTTAGGTAAATACCTTCTGACTATAGTAGAGCATACTATTAGGCCTCATTCACACGGCAGGGTTTCCTGGCCGGGTGCCGGCCGTTCATAAATCGTCCGGCACCCGGCTGCATTAGGAATAATAGACTCCTAATGGGGCTATTCACACGACCGTCAAAATCCGGCCGTCAAAAAATAGGACATGCTCTATCTTTGCCCGGGTACCCGGCCGCCCGGCTCCCATAGAAGTCTATGGGGCCGGGTATTACACGGCCATCACCGGAATGTGTTCCGAGTGATGGCCGGGTTTCCCGGCGCTTGCGCTCTATCTCCTCCTCCTCACAGCGCAGAGTGCATGTGAGGAGGAGGAGTTGATGCAGTTCTGACGAATGGCATCGCTGTACACGGTGTGGCAGGGCCGGGGTGTACAGCATGGAGGAAGGGAGCGCTGCACTGGCTCTCTTCCCCTGCTTGAAAAGCACCCTGGCCCGGCGACACCTTCGATGGCGCCGCTAGCAGCTGCTGCTGCTGCGGCTGCTACTACCGTAGCGACGCCACTATAGCAGAGCGGGGAGGTATCTCACCGCTCTGCTATGTGCTAGCCGCACTTTAGCTCCTTGAAGGAGCGGAAACCCCGTGTTTTCGGGGATTCCGCTCCTGGACAGAGCGCTTGATGTCTCTGTCCATATCTGGGCAGTGACATCAGGGGAAACTCCTGAAGCGGAACCCCCGAACACATGGGGATTCCCCTTTAGGAGTTGCCGCTGATGTCACTGTCCGGATCTGCCCGGCCCGGCACGGATGCAAAACTTTATGCAAACCTGCCGGGCAGAATGGCCGATTTTTACCGGCCGGCACTCGGGCTCGGGAACGACCCGTTCGTGTGAATCCCGCCTTAGCCTTATTGGTAATGAATTCGAACGACTATATGGAAAATGGTAATAGTCGGGTTGAGTCAGGGTCAGACGAAGATGGTCTGTTTGTTCCTCTGTTATTTTTTATTTTGTATTTTTGTTTATGAAAATGCTGTGTATATTTTTTGTATTTTATTTATTATTAATTAGTTACTTAAGTCCGATGTTTCTTTGGGATAATAGTGTCCCACCAGTACTATACAGTTTTGGAATGTATTAGGATCTGTTAAGCTGAAAAATACTAGGTTGGAACCAAGCCTAATACGGCTTAGACTAGTTTATTAGGCGTTACAGATGGTATCAAGGGAAAGCATAAGTCATGTTATTGAAGTTAATAATGAAACATAAGGTCTTTTCTTAAATTTAAACCTTTGGGGACCCTTGTTTGAAGTCTGAAGGTCCAGAAGGCTTCTCTTGTCTGTGTTATATGTTTGATATCCCCACCTCTTTTAGGGTTGTGTATTTTCTCAATGGCATAACAAGAAAAACTGTTTATTGTTTTATTGTGTTGAGATATGAAATGTTTGGCTACATTTGAGGGGTTGACTATGTTTGGATTGCGGATGTAGCCAAGATGTTCTAGGATTCTTATTTTAAACTTTCTGTTGGTGCATCCTATGTATTTCAAGTCGCATGTTGTGCATTCGATTTATATATAACCGAGTCAGAGTTACAGTTGATGTAATTGTTGATGGTATGTGTGTCAGTGTTAGCTGAGTTTGAGAGAACCTTTTTCGGTGTTGCGTATGAGCACACTTTGCAGGGATTATTTCCACACTTGAAGAAACCTTTTTGTTCTAACCAAGAACCTTTTGTTTTAATAGGGCTGAAGAAAGATGGAGAGAGTGTCGTTGCCAGTGATGGGGCTCGACGTGCGACTATTCTACACCCATTTTTGAGGATGTCTTCCAGGATCGGGTCTTCTTTGAGCATAGGTAAGTGTTTATTCACAATCATTTTTATGCTGTTGAATTGACTGCTTTGTTGCAGGACTAATGTGGGTGTATTGGATGTTGGTTTTGGGCTTTTATTTTGGGACAAAAGGGTATCCCTATTTTTTTTGGCAATTGCCTGGTCTGCTCTGTCTAGAGACCAACGTGGGTATCCCCTGTTAGATAGTCTACTATGTATATGTTGTGTTTCTATTCTGAATTGCGTATCTGAACTGCAGTTGCGTTTTGCTCTGCATAATTCACCCACTGGAATAGAAGCAATGGTCTGTTTAGAGTGATTGCTACCTGCGTGTAAGATGGTATTGCCAGCTGTTGGTTTTCTGTAGGTTTTTGTATGTATCTGGGTACCATCTTCCCCCTTCAATTCCAGATCCGGGAATATGATGGTAGTTTTGTCAAGTGCATGTGTGAATCTGAGATTACAGTCATTGGAATTAAGGAAATTCACAAAGGCTTGGATGGCAGATACATCTCCCTCCCAAATGAACAGGAGGTCATCGATGTATCTGCCATACCAGTTGATATATTCTCCAGATGGATTGCTTGTGGAAAAAATAGTTTGTTCTTCCCACCACGCCATGACCAAGTTCGCCAAAGACGGGGAAAATTTTGCCCCCATTGAAACCCCTTTTAATTGGAGATAGTATTTGGTGTCGAATTGGAAGTAATTGTGTGTCATTAGGAAGGTGAGAATTTCCAAGATATAAATTTGTAATGATTCACTGTAGTTGCTGTGTTTGTTCAAATGATGTTTCATGGCAATATGAGCTACGTTGTGAGGTATACTCGTGTATAGAGATGTGACGTCACACGTTAGCCATGTATATTCCTTTGACCATATTTTATTCCTGAATGCACGTAGGACATCTTTGGTGTCTTTCAAAAAACCTGACGTATTTTGTGCAATGGGTTGTAAGAGGGAGTCTAACCATTCAGAGTTTTTTTCAGAGAAAGACCCTATTCCCGACACTATTCGTCGCATGGGGGGAGGGATAATATTTTTATGAGTTTTAGGCAGGGCATGCAGTATTGGTGTAATAGGATGTTAAACAAACATGTATTCTGCTTGCTTTGGTGTAAGAGAACCGCTATCTAATCCTGCCTTTATCAGGTTTTTTATTTCTTTTTGAAAACTAGTTATTGGATTTTGTTTTAATAATTTATAGGTACTTTGGTCCGATAGTAATTCATCAATCTGCATTTTATAATCTTCCCTATTCATGATTGCAATACTGCCTCCCTTGTCCGATTTCTTAATAATTAGGTCCTTATCTTCAAGCGATTTTGTTGCTTTTTTCAGTTTACTTGGAAAATTGGTTTTTCTTCTCTCTTTATTTGTGGACTCAGATAGTTGTTGTAGGTACTTTTCTATGGATATTTGGAAGCGATCCATTGTTTCCGTCCTTGATGAGATCGGGTAGAATTTGGAGTTGATGGTTTTGAAGTTGGTTGAAGTATGTATATCCTTGTTTGGGGTTTCAGTATCTAAAGTTTCCAGACATAATAGAGTTTTTGATTCTTGGAAAGATAATGGATGTTCAGTGGAGTCTTCTAATTCCGTAGATTTCATTTGGGAATAAGGTTCTATATTTGTATAAGCAGTTGTTGTTTCTGGACACTCATTCATTTCCATTGTATTCACTTTGTTGCAATGGAAGTGTCTTTTTACGGTTAGATTTCTAACTAATTTATTGACATCCAGTAGTGTACTGACCAGGTTGAAATTTTGGGTTGGTGCAAAAAGAAGAAACACAAAAATTATATCGTTCATATCGAATCACAAACACGGAGTTATTCGTCCTTTCTGACTTAAGTTTACGATATGAACGAAAACCAAATATAATATGTGCAAATACATATGGACACTTCCCTCAGTACCTAAATACTTGTTTGCATCTACAAAGGATCTTTTTTGCACACAACTACATCAAGTAAATCGGTACATACCTTATAACATTCCTTTATGCCCAGAAAATAGACAAATGATTGCGTTCCACAGGGCTCCTCCTTTCTCTTCTGTTTTGAACCGCAATTAACTAATCAATCACGAGACTGACTGGCTACAAAAGGTCTAGACTGCACAGTCAGACAAACCATAAGCCATGACTAAAGACCCAGCAGGGGTCTGAAACGCGTAGGCTACCGCCTATCTCCTTCAACACTCTCTGTACTTTGGACATTACCTGCCCGTCACCACTATATATTTCGTTGTCCATTGTTTTTAACAAAGCAACATTAAAACTTGGAAGAAGATTCCCGTTTTTAACAGATATTCCACTTCAGCGCTGGTTTCAACTTCCCTTTTATTAATTGTCCATACCCGTGACCATTGTGTCCGGTGTGAAAACGCATCAGGTCTCTGCGTATCTGGACTCTGGATCCGCTGCTAATTTCATTTGTAGAGACCTGGTGGACCTTCTTCAATTGCCCACTACCCCTTTGGAGAGACCGTTGATGGTTGCATCGGTAAATGGACTACATCTGCCGGACCCAGTTATACCTGTGACCAAGCCGCTGAGGCTCCAAGTAGGGGCTCTCCACTCCGAGCTTCCGTCTTTCTATGTCCTATCCAAGGCCGTTAACCCCGTGCTGCCTTGGCTCCGACTACATGCCCCAGTCCTGGACTGGAACTCTGGCGAGGTTCTCCAGTGGGCCCCTGAGTGTCAGAGCCATTGCCTGGTTCGGCTCAGCCTCCTCCGTCAGGATTGCCTTGTCATTATGCTGCATTTTCGGATGTCTTCAGCAAAAGAGAGGCGGAGACACTGCCCCCACACCGGGCGTATGACTGTCCTATCGAGCTGATTCCTGGTGCATCCCTTCCCCTTGTTGTGGTATATCCTCTCTCCTTGCCAGAGACTCTGTCCATGTCCTATTGACTACATACCCTCTGAGGAAACACTGATCGCGAAACGCGCATTGTGATTCAACACACGTCATGCAGGCTGCTAGGACCAGTGAGATGGGTAAGGTGTTGCTTTTTAATGGACACTAGTGGCATTCCCTTCTATTATATGGACTGATTTGTCCAGACTTTATGCACTTGCACTTTTTGAAAGGGTGCCACCATTCTTGGAACTCTGCATCACCTATACCTTAAACTAGAAAAATCAGTCCATATCATAGAAGTGAATGCCACTAGTATCCTTTTAAAAAGCAACACCTTACCCATCTCACTGGTCCTAGCAGCCTGCATGACGTGTGTTGAACCCCAACGCGCGTTTTGCGATCAGTTCTTCCTCAGCGGGTATATGTGAGATAGGGTGCCACCATTCTTGGATCTCTGCATCACCTATACCTTAAACTAGAGATGATAGTATACCTTGTCTAAAGCATAGGTTTTCTTATCGTGACATGTACATGTGAACTTGTATAGAGTCTTCTAGGTTTTTATATAGCTATTGTACTCCGTTTTTCTGTATGGCATTAATTGTGGTGTGGCCTCATTGTTCTGAAAGGGAAGAGGTCCCTTGTGGATATATCTTGGCCCGTTACCGTACTATTCTAGGAGTTTATATATTCATAAATCTGTAATGTCACTATTTTTCTGTTTGAGATGGAATAAATCATTTGCTTTCCACACACATATTTATTTGTGTGTATATGTGTGTGTGTGTGTATATGTGTATATATATATGTGTGTGTGTGTGTATACACTACCGTTTAATAGTTTATGGTCACTTAGAAATTTCCTTATTTTTGAAAGAAAACCAGTTTTTTTTCAATGAAGATAACATTAAATTAATCAGAAATACACTCTATACATTGTTAATGTGCTAAACGACTATTCTAGCTGCAAACGTCTGGTTTTTAATGCAATATCAACATAGGTGTATAGAGGCCCATTTCCAGCAACCACCACTCCAGTGTTCTAATGGTACATTGTGTTTGCGAACTGTGTTAGAAGGCTAATGGATGATTAGAAAACACTTGAAAACCCTTGTGCAATTATGTTAGCACCGCTGTAAACAGTTTTGCTGTTTAGAGGAGCTATAAAACTGACCTTCATTTGAGCTAGTTGAGAATCTGGAGCATTACATTTGTGGGTTCGATTAAACTCTCCAATTGGCTAGGAAGAGAGCTTTCATGTGAAACTCGACAGTCTATTCTTGTTCTTAGAAATGAAGGCTATTCCATGCGAGAAATTGCCAAGAAACTGAAGATTTCCTACAACGGTGTGTACTACTCCCTTCAGAGGACAGCACACACAGGCTCTAACCAGAGTAGAAAGAAGTGGGAGGCCCCGCTGCACAACTGAGGACAAGTACATTAGTCTCTGAGAAATAGACTCCTCACAGGTCCTCAACTGGCAGCTTCATTAAATAGTACCCGCAAAACGCCAGTGTCAACGTCTACAGTGAAGAGGCGACTCCGGGATGCTGGCCTTCAGGGCAGAGTGGCAAAAAAAAAGCCATATCTGAGACTGGCTAATAAAAGGAAAAGATTAATATGGGCAAAAGCACACAGACATTGGACAGAGGAAGATTGGAAAAAAGTGTTATGGACAGACGAATCGAAGTTTGAGGTGTTTGGATCACACAGAAGAACATTTGTGAGACGCAGAACAACTGAAAAGATGCTGGAAGAGTGCCTGACACCATCTGTCAAGCATGGTGGAGGTAGTGTGATGGTCTGGGGTTGCTTTGGTGCTGGTAAAGTGGGAGATTTGTACAAGGTAAAAGGGATTTTGAATAAGGAAGGCTATCGCTCCATTTTGCAACGCCATGCCATACCCTGTGGACAGCGCTTGATTGGAGCCAATTTCATCCTACAACAGGACAATGACCCAAAGCACACCTCCAAATGATGCAAGAACTATTTAGGGAAGAAGCAGGCAGCTGGTATTCGATCTGCAATGGAGTGGCCAGCGCAGTCACCAGATCTCAACCCCATAGAGCTGTTGTGGGAGCCCAAAATTTGTAAAGCCATTTGTCCTGATTACAACAATACGCCATATGTGGTAATAAACTGTTGTTTGAACCCACGGCGAGACTCAGAAGGGAAGGAACAATATTTGGCTTTTGGAGCTCAAATTTAGCTGGAATGATTTTCGGGTGTCATGTCGCTATTGCAAAGCCCCTGAGGTACCAAAACAGTGGAAACCTCCCAAAAGTCCCTTTAGGGGACTGGAACGAGCGATCATTAGGTCGCTGGTACAATACACTGCAGTACTAATGTATTGCAGTATAATATAATTTTTACAGGGTCCTGTAACAGCGCGACCGCTGTTCCTGTGCGTTAGTCCCGGGTGTCCGCTGTAATACACAGCGGACACCTGCAGAATATGGCGTGGGCGCAGGGCATGAGCCCACTCCATATATTACCCCCCCGCACCACGACATGCTCTTATGTCATGGTGCGCGAAGGCGTTAATGCGCAGCGGATGGTGCAAAGTGAAAATTAACATTTTCCACTGATATGCCATTTTAACGCACAATATGTTGTGCCCAGTTTGTGCCACTGAAGACAAATACCTCATACAATGTTGAGCGGGTTCTCCTGGATATAAAATATCATATATGTGGACGTAAGCTGGTGTTTGGGCACGCTGTGGGGCTCAGAAGGGAGGGAGCGCCATTTGGCTTTTGGAGCGCAGAGTTTGCTTGGTAACTGCTCTGTTTGGGGTTTTGCTGGTATTTCAGTTTATGATGTGGGGGTATGTGTAAATTGGGCAGAGTGCATCAGGACATAAGAGGGTATAATAATTCGATAAATAAAAAATAATCCGCAGATATGTGGCCAATGTCGCACTGATAAATGGCGCCCGATCTTATCAGCTTTTGGACACTGCACAATTTCTGTCGCTATATTCTGAGAGCCAGAACTTTTATTCTTTTTTCTTCACCGGAGCCGTGCGAGGACTTATTTGTTGCGGGACAATCTGTAGTTTTCATTGGTACCATTTTAGGATACATGTGATTTTTTTTTTTTATACGTTTTTATACGATTTTTTTTTTGGCAAGCAAAGTGACAAAAAAACAATTTCTGACAATGTTTTTTGTCTTTTTTTTTTTACACTTTTCACAGTGCGCTATAAATGACATTTTACTTTATTCTGCGGGTTGATACGATTACGGCGATACCAGATGTATATAGATTTTTTTGTTTTGTGGCATTTTCGCAATAAAATCACTTCGATTAAAATTATTTCTTTTTTGTGTCACCAAATTCTGAGAGCCATAACTTTTTTATTTTTCAGTCAAAAAAGCTGTGTAAGGGCTTGTTGTTTGCGCATCGGGTTGTCGTTTTTATTAGTACTATTTTAGGGTACATGCGACCTTTTGATCACTCTTTATTCTATATTTTTGGATGGTTGATGACCAAAAAAAGTGATTCTGGCATCGTTTAATTTTTTTTGCGCTGTTCACTGTGCGGGAAAAATAATATTATAGTTTTATAGTTTGGGTCGTTACGAACGCGGTGATACCAAATATGTGTACTTTTTACATTTTTTTTCATTTTTTTCCTATAATAAAATATTTATTATAGGAAAAAAAGCATTGTTGGTTTTTGTAACTTTTATAACTTGGTTTTACACTTTTATAAAACATTTTTATTACATTTTTTACTTTTTTACTTGTTTTACTTGAAAACCTGCAGCACTGATCGCTGCTATAATACATTACACTGACTAGGTAGTGTAACGTATTATAAACGGTCAGTGTGACTCTGAGAGTCACACTGACAGGAAGCTTATGAGGATCGGCCTCCGACTATGTTTGAGCGGCGCTGAAATGATGACGAGAGATGGAGGGGAGAAGAAGAGCGGTGAGGTGAGTATGTGTTTTTTTTATGTTCCGGGAGACGTGGTAGGGATGCTATGGTGCATGGTGTGGTCATTGCTGCACAATTTTACCGCACGGCCTAGCAGAAAAAAGCAACACATTTATTAAAATGCTTTTGCCTCTTAAAAAAATGTGTCGCACTTTACGTTCAAATTTTTTTCTATTAAGACGTGTATAAAACACCAGTGTTGATAAATTGCCCCCTTTATGATTAGTATCAGTGACTGGTAAGTATCCAGATAGATTGTAGTTGTAGGATCACACGCTGCAGTAACATCTTATTTGATGGAGTTTGTAGCAGGGTTCGGATAGCACTAGGTTAAGGCGTGGGTGCATAACTAGGGTCCCTACCCGATCTAATGGAGAAAAAGCACTATGCACAGCAAAGTGGAAGTTCTTTTTCAGATTAATAATTTATTATATTTATAGCCAATGACAGTATAGTGCGACGTTTCGGTCAATACCATGACCTTCCTCAGCACTTAGTCAATATATGATCCTGTTTGGATGGCGCATTCGTATGGCGGCTGACCGCTGTTTGGCACCAAACAGCGGTCAGCCGCCATACGAATGCGCCATCCATACTTTGCACTACACTGTCATTTGCTATAAATATAATTATTTATCTGCAAAAGAATTTCCACTTTGGTGTGCATAGTGCTTTTTCTCCATCTTATTTGATGGATTTCTTACAGACATCGGCGTTCTATAGAAATCGATAGCATTTACCAGGAATGTATTATCACACTTCCTTCTTTTACTTTTTCAGGTGTCTATTTCCAAGTTCAGAGAATCAAGATGGTGAATGCCCCATAGGTCAGTTCACACGGAAACCGCAACGGAATCCGCTCCAAAAAAATGCCCCAAATCTTTCTTGGAGCAGTTTCCACCTCTGACCCTTCATTAAAATCAATGGGAGGCAGAAAAAAACGCGGCACTGGTTAGAAGCGTTTTTGCATTTGACTTATTTATAGGACTTTGTGGCTGGCGTTGGAGCCGTTTAGGTATTGTGATTGTCATGAGGCAGTTGGGAAAAAGTGTCTTTTTAGTCTTGTGTGAGGCTGATCAAGTGTAACTTAACTTTTAACATATCAAAGTGACATAGCAGAAGTTTTTGATCACTGGGGGTCTCAGCACTGAGACCCCCACTGACTGCTACAACGAAGCGGCAGAAGCGCTTGGGTGAGTGCTTTGCCGCATGGTTTCTAAATGGCTTTCCATGGAAAGCTGAGAGCGTTGTACGGGCTAAATGGAAACTCTCGAGTCTGTACACTGTTTGCTCAACTTTTTGAGGGAAGACGATCAGAAACAAAGCAGTACATCGCTCACTCTGCCGCTTCATTTTAGCATTAGTTGGGGGTCTCAGTGCTAGGACTCCCACCGATCAAAACTTCTGACATGTCACTATGTTTAGTAACACTTTAAGGCCCCATGCACACGACTGTAAAAATATTTTCGTAATTGCTGACCGTAACACGGTCCATAATTACGAACCCGCCTGGTTCTTTTGGCCGCAGACACCTTTCCGTATCGCTATGGATAGGTGTCTGTGCCATAGAACCGTGCCGTGAATTATGGAGCATGTCCTACGTTTTGTTTTTTATGGGCAGTGCTCCCATACTTTGTATGGGAGCACGGCCCGAAAATGCGGCCATCGGCAGCTGGCCGTGCCCACAATCACGGGCCGTGATTATGGGCACGGCCATGTGCATGAGGCCGAAATGTTAATAAAATTCCTATAGAAAGTATTATGACTAAGTAAAGTAGGTGTGATAGAAATAATTCATACAGTTCTGGTAAAAGTGATTTTGAGTTGGATTTCCCCGGTTAGATGCGGTTTGGTTTCTGTTTGCAGAAGTTTTCTTCTGGAGTTCTTGTAATTGGAGGGTATTCTTGAGGACATTTGGACGTTCTAACAGTCAGTTGTCTACCTCTGGCCATAGAGTAGTGTTTCATCTAATACAGACGAGTGTGCAGCTTAAAGGGGTGTTTCCATCTTAGACATTTATGGCATGTCCACAGGATGCGGGTCCAGCTCTGATATATGCCATAAATGTCTAAGATGGGAAGAACTCCTATAAAATGCTCCATTTGTGACAGGGTAAGGAAGGACACTCTACTTGCCATCAGATCCACCAAATTAAAGATAGCGATGAATGGGGTGATAAATGTTGCAGCCAGACGCCCCTTACATCCTGGCTAGTAACAAGATATCATCATTATTTTGAGGTGTTCCTAATTTGGAAATACCTGTGTGTAATGACAATGACTTTATCGAGCCCAGTATATTTTGTTGGTCAGTATGTTACACAATCTTTCTGGTCCATGAAAGTCTCCCCTGAAATAAGGTTCATTTTTGCAGGGTTTTTATATTTTTGTTGTGCGTGGCGCAGTTTAGTTGACGTGTCTCCTTTTCTTTTCCTCTCTAGTGATTTGGCCAGAAGTCACAAGTCCGTGTCCGGCTATTTTCACTACTAGTGATATCACTTTGTGTCATAACTTGGCGAATGCGAGGTCTCTATTGAATGTGTAATATTTTTCCTGATGCATGTGTAACACCCCTTTGGGCCGACCTCTGTAGGCAGGGTGTATTGTAGTTCTCACCTCACTATGGCGCAGTGCCTCCACCCGAATCTTGCTAGGAGATCTATAGGAAAGCAGGAGGGTCTTCCTCTTCTGCCAGGGGTCGACTCGGGAAATCCCCACCTGAGCTCAGTACACACTCACAAGCGGTTATGGTGAAACTACTCAACCGTTTTATTTAGGGAAAGGTAAACAAGGGCGATCTGAATAAGAATGATGCAAATAAAGAAATAAAGCACAAATGACATAAGTTACAGATCTGTGTGATTGACCCCCTAGTGGTGGGCATGGGCTATATGCCAGGCCTGGCTGGTACAACACATCAATATTCCCAGAAATGTTATGGGGATAACATAGGGTTAGGATACGGTCTTCACCAAACATATACAGTATATCAGTGACCCACACAGGATAATGATCACTCACCCACCCTTATACTGTTGGTAATAGCCGGCACGCCCTTATACTGTTGGTAATAGCCGGCACGCCCTTATACTGTTGGTAATAGCCGGCACGCCCTTATACTGTTGGTAATAGCTGGCACGCCCTTATACTGTTGGTAATAGCCGGCACGCCCTTATACTGTTGGTGATAGCCGGCACGCCCTTATACTGTTGGTGATAGCCGGCACGCCCTTATACTGTTGGTGATAGCCGGCACGCCCTTATACTGTTGGTGATGGCCGGCACGCCCTTATACTGTTGGTGATGGCCGGCACGCCCTTATACTGTTGGTGATGGCCGGCACGCCCTTATACTGTTGGTAATGGCCGGAACGCCCTTATACTGTTGGTAATGGCCGGAACGCCCTTATACTGTTGGTAATAGCCGGCACGCTCTTATACTGCTGGTGATAGCTGGCGCACTCTTATACTGCTGGTGATAGCTGGCGCGCACTTATACTGCTGGTAATAGCTGGCGCGCACTTATACTGCTGGTAATAGCTGGCGCGCACTTATACTGCTGGTAATAGTTGGCACGCACTTCTACTGCTGGTAATAGTTGGCACGCACTTCTACTGCTGGTAATAGTTGGCACGCACTTCTACTGCTGGTAATAGTTGGCACGCACTTCTACTGCTGGTAATAGTTGGCACGCACTTCTACTGCTGGTAATAGTTGGCACGCACTTCTACTGCTGGTAATAGTTGGCACGCACTTCTACTGCTGGTAATAGTTGGCACGCACTTCTACTGCTGGTAATAGTTGGCACGCACTTCTACTGCTGGTAATAGTTGGCACGCACTTATACTGTTACCGTCACATTATAATGTTACTAATGGCTGCAGTAACGCAATGAACACAGTCCAAACGTTGGGGCCCTGTTGCCGCGGACATTGGCGCGCTTTTCTGTAACCGTTGGTGCACTTAATTACTGGAATTCCTCTCAAGTACAGTTCTCTCACTAAGTCCTCAATATCAGCACAATACGTTCCAGCAATGTGTACTCACTACTTCTTGCAGCAAAGAGGATATTCCCCCGGGATCCAGCTGGGGGCCGCAGCGTTCAGACGCGGGGACGAGAATGGAGTGGCAGGCAAACTCCTCCTGTGCTGCAGAGTAGGGAACCTCACTGGAATCAGGCGGTTTTGCAGAGGTGATGCTGCTGCAGCATTTCTTCCTCTCATACAGTGAGCTGCTGGGCTGTCAGGACTGTCTCTGGGTCTCTGTGCTGTGTGCCCCAGTGCAGGACTCTCTTCTCTCTGCAATGCACCCACAGTCTCCCTATCTCCTGGCAATGTTTCTCCCCCAAAAATGGCCACTGTCTCTCCTCCCTCAGCCTTGTCCCACAATCCCCTGCTCAGCCAATCAGTGCTCCCCTCTCCTCCGAGGCAGGGGTATAGAGAAGCAAGTGCTGCTGGGACATGTAGTCCACTGCACTTCAGAAGAAGTGGTGCTAATGTCTGTTGATGCGAGTCCCTGCTCGGCATTAACTGCGGCATCCGCTATACACAATGTTTTCTCTGCAGGTGTTACACTCTCCCCCTGGTGAGTCGGTGCTAGTGTCCGAGCACAAAGTGAAGACTCACCACCTGAAATACAAATTGTCGTTAAAGCATCCTGACCAACACCACAATCAGTCACGCACATACCATTTCCATGCCACATGGGCACAGAGGGGACATGGCAATGAAATTGGGGTGTAATACTCTGGGTACCTCAGTAGCATGCCCCATTCTATCATAGGTTAACATCATTGGGGGCCTAGTGTCCCGTCTGGGACGAGTTTGGACTGTGGGAGCCCCCTCCTCGACCCCTAGCTCTTGACTTTCAGGCTCAGGTTCCATGATGGTTACTTCGTCAGCTGGTGACTATATCTTCTAAATTCTCCCTGACTGGGGACACAGCATGCTGGTTTCTAGACTGGATTCTTCCTGGTTTTTCACATCAAGTAACCGATCTGTACCATCTTTGATGATAGGGCCTGGGTTGCTTACCCATCTGTAGTCTGGACCCCATTCATCACTGGATTCACTATCACTTCCTTCAGGGGGAAGCACTGGGCTGATCCCTCGTCGATGGCCACTCCTTCTAGGAGGCCGGGTTGGCGTCTTGGCTCCATTTGCTTGTGGCTGTTGCAAACAAATATTTTGTCCTACAGGCAACAGATGCTGGCGATGATAGGTCTTGATGGTCCTACTTCCATTCTCAGGCTTCACTCTGTAGGCTGGAACACCAGGCAGCTTTTCTATCACCACATAGGGTTCTGGACGCCACCGATCAGCAAGCTTGTGCTTTCCATGAAGGCCCAGCTGTTGAATGAGGACCCTATCCCCAGGCTGCAGAACTTGCTCTTGGACTCTGCAGTCATAACGGTTTTTTGTTTCGCCTTCCTGATCGACTGGAAGCCTGGTTAGCCAATCTGTAAGCCTCCTTCAGTTCCTCCTTTAACTGCGACACATGCTTCAAATAGGTATTTCCTGATGACTGGTCAGGTGATACTCCAAAGCTAATCGGGCTAGTCGGGCTTCCCTACCAAACATGAGGAAGTAGGGGGGAGTATCCAGTTAACTCATTTTTGGTGCAATTGTAGGCATGGACTAACTGACTTGTGTCGGCTCCAGCTTCCTTTCTGCTTGGGGTCCAAGGTGTCCAACATGTTGAGAAGGGTACGGTTGAATCTCTCTGGTTGAGGATCCCCTTGGGGGTGGAAAGGTGTGGTTCTAGATTTCTTGATCCCACAGATCTCACACAGCTCCTTGATTAGTCGACTCTCAAAGTCTCTTCCTTGGTCAGTATGGATGCGGGCTGGCAGCCCATAATGTACAAAGTACTTCTCCCACAATGTTTTTGCCACGGTGACCGCTCTCTGAACTTTGGTAGAGTAGGCTTGCGCATTACGGGTGAAGTGGTCAGTCACCACTAGGACGTTACTGACATTGCCCTCGTCAGGCTCAATGGAGAGGAAATCGATGCACACTAGCTCCAGTGGACCATCACTTGTGATGTTAACAAGAGGGGCTGATCGAGTGGGCAGTTTTTCTCAGAACACACCGTGCACATGACTTGCAGTAGCCCTCAATGTCTGCTTCCATTCTTGGCCAGTAGAATCTGTCTGCAACAAGACCAGTTATCTTTTCAATGCCAAGATGCTCGTGGTCAGCATGCAAAGCCTTCATGACCATCTCCCTAAACTTGCCAGGTAGCACCAGCTGTTTTCTCACCTCTCCGTTTTGCCGTTTGGCCTCTCGATACAGCAGTCCATTTCTTGCTACTGGAAACTCTGACTGGCGAGCAAGCAAGATGGACTCTTCTGTTTTCAAAGCATTCCTCTCAGGTCTCCAGCCCCTTTTCACTTACCACCGGACCACTCCCACAGAAGGATCTTCCTGTTGGGCCTTCCCTACTTGGCTTCTGGTTAATTGAGGCAGGGACTCAGTATTCACCTTAGTCAACTGGCAAAACAAGGGTGGAATGGCCTCCTCTGAAACCCCTAAGAAATCGGCGCAGCCCCGTAAAGGAACAGTTTTGGCTTGGTGTCTGCGACACATGGCTTTTACATCTGCGTCAGGAACCTCTATCCAGGTCTCTTCGTCATCATACAGCAGCTGCCTGGGCAGACGGGATAGGGCGTCGGCATTATATTGGTGGTGCGTGGACGGCATTTAAACTGAAGTCGTACACTGCCAGCGCTGCAAGCCACCGATGCCCAGTTGCATCAAGCTTGGCTGTGGTCCTCACATAGGTCAGCGGATTGTTGTCGGTGTGAACTTCAAATTGTACCCTATAAAGGTAGTCATGCAGCTTGTCCACCACTGCCCACTTCAATGCTAGGAACTTCAGCTTGTGTGCTGGGTAGTTGCGTTCACTCTGAGTCAATCCTCGACTTATGTAATAGACTGGTAGCAGAGAACCATCATGATCCTGATACGTGACTGCTCCGACCCCCTCAAGGTAAGCATCCACATGCAGCACGTATGGCTTGCTGGGGTCAGCATAGGCCAACACTGGAGACTGTGTAAGGCAGCACTTCAGCTTTTCAAATGCCTCATCACATGCAGGTGTCCATCTTTCTCCGAACAGCTCATTAACCTTGAAGTAGGCCTGCTTAGCTGGCTTCTTGGAGTGAGTTGTCCCTCTAGGAGGAGGATACCCCTGGGTGAGGGCAGTCAGAGGCTTTGTAATCTTCGAGTACTGTGGTACAAATCTTCTGTACTACCCACAGAATCCTAGAAAAGACCGGAGCTCCCACAATTTGGTGGGCTTGGGCCATTTGACTACAGCTTCCACTTTGGCTGGGTCTATAGAGATCCCTTCCCTGCTGACAATGTATCCCACATACTTCAGTCTTCTGGCAGAACCGACATTTGTCGAGTAACGACTTGAGCCCAGCCTTCTTCAGCCAATCCAGTATCTTGAACAAACTCTGGTTGTGCTCTTCTATGGTTTGCCCAGGTCCTCTATTTAGACCAGTACTTGCCGGAAATTCATGTCTCCCATCACCTTATCCATGCACCTCTGGAAAGTGGCGGGAGTACCAGTAACTCCTTGGGGCATCTTCTGGAACTGGAAGAACTCAATGGGGCATATGAAAACGCTATTCTCTTGATCCTCTTTATTCATGGGTATCTGGTAATAACCACTCCGGAGATCAAGCACAGAAAAACACTTGCTGCCTTGTAGGCAATCCAAAGCTTCATCAATCCTGGGCACAGTGTATTGGTCAGGAACCGTGCGCCTGTTTTTAAAGTGCGGTAATCCACACACATCCGGATATCCCCATTTTTCTTCCTTGCAACCACTATGGGAGAAGCGTATGGGCTGTTGGACTCTAGGATGACTCCAGTATATAGCAGGCCTGACATCTTCAATATCGGCAGGAGCTAGCCTTCGGGACCTCTCTCGGAAAGGCTTCTCATCATTCAGTCGGATGCGGTGTTCCACTTCTTTTGCCAGGCCCATATCCCAGTCTCCTAATGAGAGGGCGGCACCACGCTACATCAGGCCGTTTTAGTGGCCCTTTTTCTTCCTCCTGCAGGTCACTATCTTCAAAACAGGGATTGAAACATACAGGACATAGTTCCCTTTTTTTTCATCCTCCTTTCTCACGTAAGCAGCCAGACAGGCTGGGTGAATGGTGAGGGTCTGTGAATAATTATTGCCCCCGATGTCTCGACACCACTGTGCTAGGGTACGGAAGATGTTCGCATTGTTCCCCACTATAATAGGCACAGATCTCTGGTCTGCTTCAGACTGTGGACAGACTAGTGCTATGATGGGTATCCCCTTCACACCAGCAACTGTCTTCGGGAACCGTAGCATAACAGACACATATCCTCTGTATGGGTAGCTATATTCACTCAACCCCCAAACCACGAGTACCGATAGTGGCTGTATGGGCAGGTCTGACAGGGATTTCTTGTACCATTTCTCAAAAATAATGGAGACTTGAGATCCGCTATCCAAAAACACAGTACGTGGTTGATCATTGATACAGGCTGGTACATGTGGGGCCGGTCCTACTGGAACTTCAGGAAGTTGTTCCAACCGAGCAACAGTAGATGGGACAGTAGAGTATTCCTTTGTTGACGGGGGGCCAGTATGGGACTCTACTGGCCCCCTTTCCTGTTTCCTGACAGCCTATTCTTCTGATGGGGAGGAGACTGACTTCTTGGAATGCCACCTCTTCGGGCACTGGCGAGCTGTGCGGCTGGACTCCCCACACACACAGCACCCCTCTGTTTTCATATCTCTACCTCTCCGTGGATCATCACTTGCCCTTCTCGGGGACAGCCTCAGCAACCTGTTTTAACCACTCCACTTCCTTAGCCTGGGCCCTTAAGAGTTGGGCAATTTGCTCCCCCTGCTTCTCTATGATTTTAAGAAGCTCCTTCTCACGACAATTTTGCATAGGTTTTAGAGCAACAGCAGCTACCATCTTGGGTGTCTGCTCCCTGGCTGCCTAAGTAACTTCCTCTAGTTGCACTTCCTTAAAGAGGCTCTGTCACCAGTTTTTGCAACCCCTATCTGCTATTGCAGCAGATAGGCGCTGCAATGTAGATTACAGTAACGTTTTTATTTTAAAAAAAAACGAGCATTTTTGGCCAAGTTATGACCATTTTTGTAGTTATGCAAATGAGGCTTGCAAAAGTCCAAGTGGGTGTGTGTTATGTGCGTACATCGGGGCGTTTTTAATACTTTTACTAGCTGGGCGTTCTGATGAGAAGTATCATCCACTTCTCTTCAGAACGCCCAGCTTCTGGCAGTGCAGACACAGCCGTGTTCTCGAGAGAGCACGCTGTGTCGTCACTCACAGGTCCTGCATCGTGTCAGACGAGCGAGGACACCGGCACCAGAGGCTACAGTTGATTCTGCAGCAGCATCAGCGTTTGCAGGTAAGTAGCTACATCGACTTACCTGCAAATGCCGATGCTGCTGCAGAATCAACTGAAGCCTCTGGTGCCGGTGTCCTCGCTCGTCTGACACGATGCAGGACCTGGGGAAGTGACGTCACAGCGTGATCTCTCGAACACGGCTGTGTCTGCACTGCCAGAAGCTGGGCGTTCTGAAGAGAAGTGGATGATACTTCTCATCAGAACGCCAAGCTAGTAAAAGTATTAAGAACGCCCCGATGTACGCACATAATACACGCCCACTTGGACTTTTACTTTAAACACACCCACTTGGACTTTTGCAAGCCTCATTTGCATAACTACAAAAATGGTCATAACTAAGCCAAAAATGCTCGTTTTTTAAAAATAAAAACGTTACTGTAATCTACATTTCAGCGCCTATCTGCTGCAATAGCAGATAGGTGTTGCAAAATCTGGTGACAGAGCCTCTTTAAGTAACTGAGGGAAGGAATGGGGAATTTTCTCTTTATCGCAGCACCTCAATCTTTGAGCGATAGGGTCCTGGGTCAGAGCTCCACGCAGTACTTGATCCAGGCGGCACCGGTCAACTTCTCCAGGGCTAAGCCCGCCTTTGGATACTATTCTTTGTACCAGTCGGTCTAGTTTGTAAGGATAGTCAGACATTTTCTCACCAGGATCTTGGAATATAGTACGGAGTTTTATAAAAAATAAAACACAGAAAAAGGCCATACTTACAAATGGACAGACAGGTCAGAAACGCTGATGAAGGCGAGTGAACAGGTGCATTAAATAGCCACTCCCACTAGTCTTGAGGGGAGTGGCATGTAGTGCATGGGATGTGTAGTAAAAAATAAATGAATAGTGTATGTGCAAGTGATGATAATATAAGTGAAATAAAGGGGGCAGTAGTGAGTAAAGTGCCTAAATGAAAAGAAATGAATAATGGGGTGCAAGTGTGTGAAACATGGAGGGATAGTGTGTAAGTCATGAGGCGCAATGTGTATAGCCAGGTAAAAGCCTATTTGTGACACCTTGATAATTCATAGAGTGGGCTACCCTGCTTGCTAAGCCAAACGACAACACATGTGATCTCTGCTTTTAAGGGGTTAATCAACGGGGACACAGCGATCGGTCCCCGCTGTAGGAGCTGCGGCAGCTGCTGTACGAGACAACAGCTGTCACAGCTCCTGCATGTGTCTGGAGGACGGCCGAAATGGCCGTTACTCCCGTGACGTACTATTCCGTCATGGAGCGCGAACAGGGCGGTTTCCATGACGGAATAGTACGTCACTGAGCGTTAAGGGGTTAAAGGTAACATCCTTAATGTTTTTGGATCCAAAATTCTGTGCCAATAAAATTCATAATATATCTGGGGAGTCTGTTTTCTGACTTGTTATATACAGTATATCTCTAGGTGTATAGAGCAGCCACTAGGGGGAGCTCACTACATATGTATTTATATAGCTAGTGTTCTATAGCTGGTTTTGAACCCAAGGGGTGTAATTGTACATCTTTATGTAGTGATCGTCCCTTAGTGGCTTGTGCAAATAGCTGCTATGACGGTGTCATTTGTCAGTGTGTCCATCAGGTAAGCTGCTGTGACATCACAAGAGTTTGTCACATAAACTAATGTGACTTCAGCAATGTTTTTTTTATTAGGTACGCTGCTATAACTTCACAAGTGAGTTTCAGTCAGGTAAGCTCCTGTCACATCACAAAATATCTTCCAGTAAGGCAAGTTGTAGTGACATCAGATACAACTTTGAATTAGATGAGCTGCTGTGACATCACAAGTGGCTTTTAGTTAGGTAAGCTACTGTGACATCACAAATATCTTCCTGTCAGGTAAGCATCTATAACGTAACAAATGTGTTTCTGTCAGCTGAGCTGCTGTGACATCACAAAAAATGTTTTAGTCGGGTAAGATTCTGTGACATCACAAATGTCTTTCTGGCATCTGAACTGTTGTAACATTGCGCGCCAAAGTACAAAATCTCACTAAGGCTGGGTTCACCCTGAGTTTTTTTGCAGGAGGAATATTTACCTCAAAATTCCAAAAATTAGGTTTATTGGATTCTCAAGATGGATGCCAGAGGCTACATGTGCGACGTCAACGTTTCGGTCGATTAGACCTTCGTCGGGCACTAGAGAAATATGTATACACTATTAAAGCATAACGTGAGTTTGGAGAGCTGTCACTTCAATCACATCATAACATCACATAATATGTCATATAAATTCTAGATGCAATATAGAACATATAACTGGGTCAATCTAAACATAGTAATTCCTTACAAAAGTAAGACTATGAAATTGACATGAGGATTAAAAGCAATGGGAAGAAACAGATACATATATCCCAGGTACATTCACCACATTAGGGGGAGCGCCAGATGACTATAGGGAGACAGCTGATGTCCTAGACTATCTAGGACATCAGCTATCTCCCTATAGTCATCTGGCGCTCCCCCTGATGTGGTGAATGTACCTGGGATATATGTATCTGTTTCCTCCCATTGCTTTTAATCCTCATGTCAATTTCATAGTCTTACTTTTGTAAGGAATTACTATGTTTAGATTGACCCAGTTATATGTTCTATATTGCATCTAGAATTTATATGACATATTATGTGATGTGATTGAAGTGACAGCTCTCCAAACTAATGTTATGCTTTAATCGTGTACACATATTTCTCTAGTGCCCGACGAAGGTCTAATCGACCGAAACGTCGACGTCGCACATGTATGTAGCCTCTGGCATCCATCTTGAGAATCCAATAAATATAATTTTTGAAACACAAGCAAGGTGTGCCGACTGCAATTCTTAACCTATATCCGGGTTGGGACCCTACCTCGAGCACCCAAGGAAACCGGTGCTATCTGTACACAACCATAGATGTACCTCAAAATTCCATTTGGAAGTTTGAGGCAGATTTTCCTCTACCTGCACGCAGATTTTTGCTGTGGTTTTCGCCCGTGTCCCCACTATATGTACTAGATTATCTTTATATTGTACTCACTGTATATAGTATATTCTCTGTATATTATCCTCACTGTATGTCCTATATACTCTGTATATTGCCCCCACTGTTTGTCCTATATTCCCTGTATACTGTCCTCACGCGATGTACCTTTTCCCCAGTATACTGTCCTCACTGTATGTCTAATATTCTCCGTACATTGTCCTCACTGTATGTCTTATATTCCCTGTATACTGTCCTCACTATGTCCTATATTCCCTGTATACGTTCCTCACTGTGTCCTATATTCCCTGTATACGTTCCTCACTGTGTCCTATGTTCCCTGTATACTAGCTTCATTGTATGTCCTATATTTCCTGTATACTGTCCTCACTGTCTGTCCTATATTCCCTGTATACTGTCCTCACTATATGTACCATATTCCCTGTATACTGTCCTCACTATATGTACTATATGCTCTGTGTACTGTCCTCACTATATGTACTATATTCCCAGTATACTGTCCTCACTGTATGTCCTATATTCCCTGTATACTAGCCTCATCGTATGTCCCATATTCCCTGTATACTGTTCTCATTGTCTATCCCAGGGGTCTCAAACTCGGCCGGGTAAGTGGGCCGCATATAGAAAAAATTGGAAGTTGACGGGCCGCATTACTTTCAAATTTGATACAATACAAAATTGTCAATTAGTTATTTGAGCTACTATAACACTATATTACTATCATAATAATGCTACATTACTATAATAATACCGCTAGGTTTAAAATTTGAGATTTCTCCGTGCTTATTTCAACAATTCAGTTTTCCAGTTTCTGTCGCTAAATGCACTACGGCGGCTCAGTTGGCAGCTTTTGGCAGACACACATGTAAAGATTGGGCAGTCTCTCTGTAGATGGTGCCGCAGCGCCCTCCGTAGATGGTGCCGCAGCGCCCTCCGTAGATGGTGCCGCAGCGCCCTCCGTAGATGGTGCCGCAGCGCCCTCCGTAGATGGTGCCGCAGCGCCCTCCGTAGATGGTGCCGCAGCGCCCTCCGTAGATGGTGCCGCAGCGCCCTCCGTAGGTGGTGCCGCAGCGCCCTCCGTAGGTGTTGCCGCAGCGCCCTCCGTAGGTGTTGCCGCAGCGCCCTCCGTAGGTGTTGCCGCAGCGCCCTCCGTAGGTGTTGCCGCAGCGCCCTCCGTAGGTGTTGCCGCAGCGCCCTCCGTAGGTGGTGCCGCAGCGCCCTCCGTAGGTGGTGCCGCAGCGCCCTCCGTAGGTGGTGCCGTGGAATCCCCAGACAGAGTGTTGCCTACGCATTGGCTGGGGATTTCTCTGTGGTTGGAGCCCCTGACGTCACTGTCCATACACAGTGATGTCAGGTCAGGGGATCCTCCTGAATGTGATATCAGGGGCAACCCCAGAGCCGGTGTCCTGGAGCAGAGCACTAGTATAGTCCATATATGGACAGTGATATCAGGGGCTTGCCCAGGGCTGGAGTCCCGGAGCAGAGCCGCTTCTAGCACTCTACCTGGGATTCCAGCTCGGCTCCTGACATCACTGTCCATATATGGACATGGATGTCAGGGGCAACCCCAGAGCTGGAGTCCCGGGCAGAGTACTAGTAGGCTCTTCCTGGGACTCCAGCTGTGCTCCTGACATCACTGGGACTCTTGCTCTGGGGAAGCCCCTGACATCACTGTCGATGTATGGACTGCGATGTCAGAGGCTTCCCCAGAGTCCCGGAGCAGAGCCTATACTAGCGTTTTGCCTGGGACTCCAGCTCTGGGGAAGCCCCAGACATCGCTGACCATATGTGGACAGCGATGACTGAATATTCCAGAGTCCTAGAGCAGAGCTGAAACTAGCGCTCTGCCCTGGACTCTGCTCTGGGGAAGCCCCTGGCAACACTGTCCATATATGGACAGTGATGTTAGAGAATTCCACAGATTCCCGGAGCAGAGGCTATACTAGCGCTCTGCGCGAGACTCCGACTCTGGGGAAGCCCCAGACATCGCTGTCCACATGTGGACAGCGATGTCTGGAAATTCCACAGAATCCCGGAGCACAGCCTGCACTAGCGGCTCTGTTTCCCATGGGCTGCAGATGACAGCGTCAGGGGCCACATGTGGGCCGCGTGCTTGAAACCCCTGCTTTAGAGGGTAATTGTTTTAATTTTTATAACTTTGTGTACATAAAAATAAACCTTTGTTTTACTTTAATCCCCTTAGGGGACTTGACCCAACAATCGTTGCATCGCTTGCATGATACTATTGCACTACTAATGTACTGAAGTATATAGCGATTCTGACAGACTCCTACTAAGCCCTGCCGGAGGCAAGTCTTAACAGGAGTGCAGAGATGGTAGATCTGGGGCCCCTCATTAGGTTCCCAGGTTGCCATGCCAATCATCAGCAGCCTGCGATTGCGCCGTTGGGTTGGGCGATGGACTATTAGAGGAGGTCACCCCTCTTCTTAACACCTCAGATGCCACAGTCGCTATTGTGAGCCCGGAGCAAAGCTGGGCAGAGGGCGGTCATGATGGTTCTGGGCCTGCAAGGGGTCAAGTAGAGGGGTATTGTGATTATAGATTGGTGGGTGGATTTAAGTTAGGAACGTTACTGGGGGGCTGGGGGTATTGGGGGTGGAGTTAGGGAATATATATAGATAGTAGGCAAGGAAGCTATTTTATGGCTTGAAAAAGTTTGTGAGGAGAAGGTGTGTGCATCCATTGTCAGGGTAGCTATCAGTTTTTGTGTCAGTTTAGGGCCTAGGCTATAGATGGAGGGCTTAGAGCAGTTGCTGGAGAGGATTAGGGTACAGGCAGTGGAGACGGGGCTAGGGTTGGTGCAGGAGCAGTTAGGGGCCTTTGTGGGGTCTCCTTTAGGGTGTCCCCCCAGGGCTCTGCGTTCCAGGTTGCCTGAGCGCCTCAGCCCTACATCGCCGGTTCCACGGCGCAGACTGAGTGTGACCCCCCCCCCCCCCTTACCTGCTGTGGAGGTTCCGGAGGCCGGGAGCAGTGGCATGGACGGTCCGAGGCCGGTGGGAGAGATGGCGGCTTTTTCCGGTGTTCGGGTAAGGGCAGCAGGGAGGAGCGGTCGGGCCCCTGGCATTCAGAGCAGCGTGCGGCGGGCAGTCGGCCCGTGTGACCGCAGTCGAATGAAGAGGCCGATAGAGCAACATGGGCCCGGTCGGCAGGAAAGGCTTCCTTCATTGGTGGTTCAGCAGACGGAGGCATCTGCTTTTGTCTCCAGCGCGGCAAGCTCACCTGGAGAGCCTGCCTGGAGCTCATCCAGGGGACCTGAGTCAGGCCAGGATGGTGCGGCGTCAGGGGTGAGTAGTGTTGGCGCTCCTGCAGTGCCATCTGCTGGACAGGAGGCATGAGACAGTATTACACCAGAGGCGTAGCTAGGTTCTCCAGCACCCGGGGCAAAGATTCAGTTTAGCGCCCCCACCCAACCTCTTTCCCGACATCTCCTTCCCCCTCGCCATGTTTGTTTTCTCTACCAGTAGACGTGTCATTTCTTTTCCACATTTCTTTTTATGTAACTCGAGCATAAAAACATTTGTACATTTTACAAGCAATATAGTTCTATACACAACACCAAAATAGTGCTCAGTACATAAATACATCCCCAGAACCAAGCTCAATACATATATACAGCACCAGCACAAATACAGCTCAATTTAGTGCAACCCCTGACGTATAGGTTCACACTAAATTGTTTCCAGCTCCCAGCATGGTCCGAACAATGGTAAGGATATGCTGGGAGATGCTGTTTCATAAAAAATAAATAAATTGTATCATCATACCACCCATCGTCTCGATGCAAATCATACAGTGACTACAGTGCTAATTAGTGGCAGAATGAACATTTACATTAAGTGACTCACCGGTGACGTCTCGGATTCTAGTTCTTTTTCTCCATCCGGTCCAGACCTCTGATTTCTCCCGGTCACAACCCATTTCTGCAGTTTGCTGCTCAGATGTCTTCAGCTTCTCACTTTTCCTACATTTCTACACCTACAAACAAAGATAACGTTCTCATTATACAACTCACTATGCCCCCAGATATAATAGCGCCATACACTGCACCTCTAATTATTATAGCACCATACACCATGACACACACACACACACACACTGTGCCCCCTGTAGATAGTGCCTGCCATAAAGCCCCCTGTAGATGGTGTCCCCATATAGCCCACCCCTGTATAGTATCCCACATATAGCTCCCCCTATAGTGCTCTATAGATAGCCCACCCCTGTATATAGTGCTCCACGTATAGCCCAACCCTCTATATCCCCCTGTAGATATAGCCCACTCCTGTATATAACCCCCCTGTAGATAGAGCCCCACCATGGAAATATCCCCCCCCACTGTAGATAAAGCCACCTCCCTGGGATAATGCCACACACTATTTTATTACGATAAAATAAAAATCAATTTAAACTCGCCTTAATCCCGTTCCCACGCCGTCCGGCAGCAATGGAGACCTGCCCTCTTCTGCGCAGGTCTCCTGGGGTTGAACGCTTCCCTGTCAATCAGCGCCTTTCAATGACGCAAGCGGCGCAAAGTATCGAGCAGCTTCACTTGTAGAAAGGCGCTGAATGGCCGGCAGTGGCGGGTTAAGACCACCATGGGCCCTGGGCTGTCCTTGGGCCCCCTTTCCCCACCGCCGCTCTGTCGTGTCTATAGTGAATACCACCTTTTTGTATGAGCATTGACAAATGGTTGTTACGAATCCCCTTGTTAAAGGGCTGTGTCCCTACATACTGACAGTCTCCAACCATCGCTGACAGTATCCCACTGTGTAGGGTCATATCCTCCTGACAATGGGAATGGTAACACGCATTTGTCTATTAGCTCTGGGTACACAGAAATATGTAGAATACAAGGATTACCTGCAACAGACATTTCAGGTGAGGAGATCCCCTATAGATCCAGTGACGTCTTCTCTAACGGGAGCCGTTTTCTTTTCTTCATCTGACGCAGACCGTTATTGCGACTTCTCCTGATGAGACATCTTTGCCCATCACTTTTGCAGCCATTTCCAGCCCCTATAGAAACACACAAATTTAGACACCCAGGCCCATACATTAAAGGGGTGGTGCGGGCACAGACCGTTTTTTATACTGATGACCTATACACGTGCCTGTACAACCCCTTTTCCTCAGACTAATAAAATTGGACCACAGACTAGATTATAAAATACATACAGACCCCAGACCTTCTAAACTATTGCAGTCCCCAAACCCCATAAACAAATACAGACCCCATCACAAGCACCCTGAATAAATACATACCTCAGACCGGACCCCTAAATACGGACACCAGACCTAACCCCCTACACTAATGACCCCAGACTTGACTCCCTTAATACAGACCTCAGACCAGACCCCCATACAGACCCCTAAATAAAGACCCCAAAACTAATAGACCCCAGATCACACCCCCAAATACAGACCCCTTAAATACAGACACCAGACCCTAGAACAGACCCCCTAAATAGACCCTATAAACTAATAGACCCCAGACCTCAAACTAAAACAGACCACCTAAATACCGATCCAGATCACTTAAACTAACACATACCCCTAAATATATAGACCCTAAATCCCTTAAACTGATACAAACCCCAGACCAGATCCCCTAAATACAGACCCCACACCAGACCCCCTAAATACAGACCATACAGTCCCCCTAAATAGTCCCATTAAACAAATCAATCCCCTTATACTTACATAGTCAGTCTTCTCTGTGGAGTCGCTGCTGCTGAAGTCTTGCGGTCATGTGACCAGCAGGTCTCTCTAAGCAATAGTAAGAACTTCAGAGATGAGGTAATGTGACCTTATGTCTAAAGGTCCTTTTGCAGGACATACGCAATGCAGTTTTGTCGCAGTATTTGCAGCGATTTGTGGCAAAATCGCGACAAAACCAGAATGTACTATGATAATCCGCTATTTTCTTTCATTATTTCCGCAGTGGAGATTCCTAACAAAAAACTGCACCACAATTCGGTGCAGTTATCCTGGTGAAATTCCCTGCGGCTCCCATGGCGGATACGCTATGTACTCTTATGCAGCATATCCCCCCCTGTGTGCCCTTACCCTGTACGTTACATACATCCACTATTCAGGACCAGGACCGCAATGAGGAATTTCTGGACCCCATACAGCCAAGATGTCTGCCACCTCCCCCCCCCCCCCCTCCATTACCGGGGTTGGGCAATGGAAAGTGTGGCGCCCACGTTTGTACATTATACGCATTAACTGCTTTAGGTGCTGATGTCAATTACAGTGAATGAAACTATGGAGCAGGCAGTGACCAGATAATGCTCTGGATTTTGTTCTATTTAGCCAAAACCTATCCCACTGTATGGCAAATTGTGGGACAAGTCGCCCGGGGAATGGCCCTGTGGAAAATCCTGAAGTCACTGTCCATATATGGAAAGTGATGTCAGGAGCTTTCCCAGGGACAAAGTCCACGGGTAGAGCACTTGTGATGCTCTGTCTGGGGACTCCGGCTTTGGGAAGCTCCTGACGTCAGTCCACATACTAATTTCAGGAGCTGTATACGTTTTTTTGTGGAATCTCAGGATGGAATAGCAAAGTCTACTCTGCTGTTTCATCCTTCAAAAATAATGTAAACCGGCGTATACCAGCCTGACGGAGTCTAAAAGGACAGAATGGAGCCCTATGAATTATCTTTTACGTTATTTATAGTGTACGCTAGGAGATTTTCTCTACAATAAATGTAGGGCAATAACACGATGTGAAGGGGGCGTTAAGAGAGGGGAAGCACTCGTGAGGATATAAGGAGCACTAACATTCTTACGTTGCCATTAAAGTCCAATGTGTTTTTACGCAGCAAAAATCTGAGGCTTCCCTTGGATTTCTGCCGCAGATGTGCCATAAGCGTGTAGCAGATCCGCACGAGAATTAGTCCCATTGTCATTCAAAAGGGACTTATCCTCGGCTTTTCCGTGCAAAATAAGTAGCATGCTTCTTATTGCTGTGGTGGATTTCTTTTCATGGTGCGGACAAATAAACACGTGGAAAATTTTTCGGAGCATGTGAACTGGGTTGTGGAAACCTCATATGCATGGGATGCAGATTGTCTTTGAAATCCGTATCAAATCCAACACGTGTGAACGCTCCCCATTACGTGCAGATTTGGCGCATGTATTTTCGTGTGGCAGATCCGCAGTGTAATACAGTACCAGCAATGTAAATGAGAGTTCAAGAAATCTCATCTACACGTCGCAGATTTTTTCTGCATATAAATTGACCTTCGGTGCGTATTTTAAAATCTGTAGCATGTCAATTTATTTTGCGTTTCCGCTTACAAATTGTATCTGACCAGTTTAAAAAAAAAAAACACTAAATTAACAAGTCCGCAGCATAAAACCTGCTCCTAAGAATGCACTATTAGGGCTTATCCACGTTGCAGAAGTGCTGCGTTTTTTCAGTCCGGAATTGCGGACGAAAAATAAGTTTTAGAAAACAAGCCGCAAAGTGGGTGCGATGTAACAAATCTCATCCACACGCTGCGGAAAAATTCCGACCAGAAATTGACCTGTGGTGCATATTTTTCAAACCTCAGCATGTCAATTCCTGCTGCGGAAAGTGACTGAGTTGCTTCCTTTTTCAAAGGAGATGTCACCATCCCCACCCAACATTGTGAAAAATGCAGCAAAATACGCACGATTTTCTGCAGTAAAAAATGCAGGAAATGGTGCGTTTTTTTTCTGCAGAGGAACATTTGCTTCTTTCAATGGAATTGCTGCACAAATTTTCTGCAGCAATTCCGTTGTGTGTGGACAAGTCCTTAGGTGCGGATTTTACCTACGGTTTTGATGCAGATTTTCTGCACCAACTTCCTCAACGTGTGCTTGTAGCCTTACAGATTTTGCTAGGGATTTGCAGCAACCCTTTACATTGTAAGGGTATGTTCACACTGCCTATTTTCAGCTGTAAACAACCCAAAAAACTGCTGAAAATATGGAGGCTGGACGCCCCTAAACATCTGCCGATTTACTTCAATGGGGGAAAAGGCTTTTCGTTCCAACGGGGCATTTTTTTACGCGTCCGTTTGTAAAAACAGCGCGTAAAAACACACCCTGTAAAAAAGTGCATGTCCCGTCTTGAACAGTTTTTGGAGCTGTTTTTCATTGTCTCAATAGAAAAACAGCTTCAAAAATGGCTGTAAAGAACGCATCAAAAAATGCTTGATGCATAAAAAACGGCTGAAAATCATTCGCTGTTTTCCTTTGAAAAGCTCCGTATTTTACGGCCGTTTTTTGTTTGCTGTGTGAACATTTCCTAAAGGGTAAAATACGTTACAATTCTGCAACAAAATAGGCATGCTGCTGATTTAATAATCAGCAGCACGTTCTAAATTTTTTCTGCTGCATGTGCATGGAGTTTTGAAAATGAGTTAGGGCTTATTCAGACGAACGTGTTAAATGCAAGCGTGACGGCTGTTTTAAAGGCCGTCACATGGTTGCATGTATTTCGATGGGGTTTTTAACATAGCCGTTGTTTTAACGGACCGTGAAAAAATAGTGCATGTCCCATTTATGTCCGTTTTTACAGATTCCTCAATAGACTCAAGTCTATGAGGGATCCGTGAGAATGGGTCCCACACGGGTGCAAATTGGCACCCTATCTCACATATACCCGCTGAGGAAGCACTGATCGCGAAATGCCCTTTGGGGTTCAACACACGTCATGCAGGCTGCTAGGACCAGTGAGATTGGTAAGGTGTTGCTTTTTAATGGACACTAGTGGCATTCCCTTCTATGATATGGACTGATTTGTCCAGACTTTATGCACTTGCACTTTTTGAAAGGGTGCCACCATTCTTGGAGCTCTGCATCACCTATACCTTAAACTAGAGATTATAGTATACCCTGTCTAAAGCATAGGTTTCATTATCCTGACATGTACATGTGAACTTGTATAGAGTCTTCTAGGTTTTGATACCATTTTTAATTCTCTGTCTAACCTTCATGTTAAATAAAATTGTTATATAGATAGAACTATTGTACTCCGTTTTAGGAGCCGGGTTCTTTGTCAAAAAGGATGGCTCCCTGCGTCCTTGTATTGACTACCCGGGTCTCAACCAGATCACGGTGAAAAATAAGTATCCGTTGCCACTGATCTCAGAACTGTTTGATCGTATACGTGGTGCCAAGATTTTTCCCAAACTAGACCTGCGTGGGGCTTAAATGCAGTCTTCCATTCGTCACCCCGGCGAATCCGGACTAGGTTGTAACACCCGTGATGGACACTATGAATATCTAGTAATGCCCTTCGGCCTCTGTAATGCTTCCGCGGTCTTCCATTCGTTAATGACATTTTGTGTTGTGGTCTATCTTGATGACATCTTCATTTTTTCTGCAGATCCTATGACGCATCAGGGACATGTCCGTCAAGTTTTGGTGTGGTTAAGGGAGAATCGTTTGTACGCCAAGTTGAAGTGCATGTTTGAGAAAGATGTTCTACCCTTCCTGGGCTACATTGTCTCGAATAGAGGTCTCAAGATGGATCCTGAAAAGGTAAAGTCCGTCCTGGAGTGGCCACGCCCTAAATGCTTGAGGGCCATACATCGCTTTCTGGGATTTACTATTTTTTACAGACCGTTTATTCCAAACTTCTCCTCACTGACATATCCTATCTCTAACCTCACTAAGAAGGGCATGAACGCCAAGGTGTGGACTCCTGAGACAGTCCGCATTCAATAGCCTGAAGAATGCCTTCACGTCAGCCTCTATCCTCCATCATCCAGATGTTTCTCCAGTTCTCGTTGGAGGTGGACGCATCCTCTGTCTGTGCTGGCGCACTCCTATTCCAGAGGCTTCCAAGGGTAAGTCAATGGTATGTGGATATTTCTCAAAGCTCTTCTCTTCCGCTGAACGCAACTACTCGATTGGGGATCGGGAGTTACTGGCCATCAAATTGGCCCTGGAGGAGTGGAGACCTCTACTTGAGGGCGCGGCTCATTCCATCCTGATTTTTACGGACCACGAGAACCTCACCTATTTTCAGACGGCCCAAAGGCTGAATCCTCATCCATTAGTTTCTTGAGGTGGTTATAAAGGTCCTAATATTTGGGAACCAGGTAGGGGAGGGCCCGACCACATCCTCCCATATTATACCAGAAGAATAATTTCCTAGCAAAGTTTTCCAAACTGTAAAGAAGGAAAGGACCAAAGAGGTGCAGAGCGTGTCCCAAAAGAGGGATAAGTAAGGACACCATCTATCGGTGAGACACCTGCCCGAAAATACCTGACCTGTCCGTAAAGGATTCCGTCATAGCGTACCACACATCTATTTATTAGCCTGGTGCTGATAGCGTGCCACTGCCTTCTAAAATAAACATCATGGACCGCTTGTTAAAAAGCCATTGCTTCTTACGATAGTGTTGTGTGTGTATAAACACCGTCCGGCATCGCCGCCAAAAAGGGATAATTTTTGGACCGTTTTATTTAAGTTTAAATAGCATAAAATATATGAAAGTACAGTGTTTTTAAACAGGCTGTTACCACCGGCTACAAGTCATTTACCCATAGCCATATACTGTATGTTGATGTCACTAATGCTGTCTTGGCATTGAACATCTCGAAAGGGGTTAGATATGATCCTAATTGACCTTTCAGAGAAATCGTGGCATAATCGTTTGGAGACAAATTTATTCTGATCTAATCGAATCTGACGGCCAGTTCGATACAGGAAATTCACTCATTACCGCTAACAAGTTTTGACTGAATAACAGTCCTCATATGCAGACAAGCAAAATATATATAAAGGAAGATTATGTATTTTATAGCAGCCAAAATCAAAAAATTTACTGTGATGTAAGACCATTTTTAAATTTCGCAATTTAACAAAAAAAAGGTATTTGGAAATATTATTCTGGAAAAAAAATGGACTACTGATGCCAGTTATCACAAGGCTCAGCAAATTTTTAATTGATTAACCTTTTAGTGTCTTACACAAGGTGTCTTAACAATTCATTTCTGAAATTTACAGAATTTCATAAAATTTTACATAATCTAAATTTCTGCAATGAGGAAAAGTAGACACTAGAAAGGAAATCTATATAAAAAGGGAAGAACATACAAACTCGGTGGGGGTTAAATGGGTTGTCTCAGGATTTTACGCCTCATTTTCAAATTACGGCGCGTAAAAAGACGCCCCCGTAAAAAGAAGTGCGTGTCACTTCTTGAGCCGTTTTGTTTGTTTCTGTAGCATACCCACAGAAGCAGCACAGGCAACATCATACAGCAGTAATGAGCAGTGTAGCTGTGAATGAAACGGGGGAGGGTAAAAGTGGCTCATAAGTGGAGAAAGAGGCAGTTTTCCCTAAGACATATTACAAAGTCTCTAATATTCGCTTGTACTATTGATTTATGCAAACATTGTTCATACTACAGTGACCATCTAAATCATAATTTTACATTTTTGTAGATGAAAAAACAAGTAATTTCAACACTAAACACAATTTTTTTTTAATTAAAGTGGTTTTCCTTGCATTTAAATAAATAACCCCTTAATGACATGCCACGAACATATACATAACAGCCATTAAATGCAAGTATGGCGCGGGCTCACGGGCTGAAAGCGCTCTATACTTAGCAAGTGAAGGCTGTGTAATACAGCCGAAACCTGAGTGCAACGGTCGGAGTCAAAGATCAGTATGATTTTGTCCGTTTAACACCTTAAATACCACGCTCAATCGCGACCGCAGCATTTAAATAGATTCACAGGGGCTGCTCCCTCCAACTTACCATCGGTCCCCCCAGTATATCATGCAAGCGGTCCAATGATCGCTGGTTCAAGTCCTCTAGGGGGACTAATAAAAAAAAGTAAAACATACAACGTTTTTTCGAATGTTCCAAAAAAAATAAAAAATGTTTAATGTTTAAACAGTCCCTTTTCCCCATTTCTTTTCCATAAAGCAATGTTAAAAAATAAAAATAAAGTTAACAGAACTAGTGTCGCCGCGTCCATAAAAGTCCGAACTATCATAATATAGCGTTATTTACCTCGCTTGGTGAAAGCCGTAAGAAAAAATATATATAAATAAAATATAAAAGCAAATTGCTGTTTTTTGGTCACCTTAGCGCTCCAAACAAATAGAATAAAAAGTGATCAAAAAGTCGCTTGTACTCCAAAATGGTATCGGTGAAAACTACAGCTCGCCCCGCAAAATGTAATCCCTCACACCGGTATAGTGACAGAAAAATAAAAACAATTTTATGGCTCTCAGAATAAGGTGACACAAAACATTATTTTTCTTTAGCAAATCGTTTTATTTTTTCTAAAAGTGGCATACCTCCGAACCGTCCCGGATCCGGCGGGAAAGTCCCGGTTTCTCACCGCTGTCCCACCATCCCGGGCGTTTTGCAAAATGTTCCGCTGGGCGCTGCAGCTGTATCAAAACAGCTGATTGCTGCTGACAGGTGCCCTGCATGGCAGACGACTGCAGCAGCGATCAAAAGAAGGCAGGAGTCTTGTGGCGGTGTTCTCACTGGGATCGATGCGACACAGGAGTGGACAAGTCCAGTCACCTGACCTGTCGTCTGACCTCACCGGTCAGATGACAGGTCAGGTGACTGGACTGGTCCACTCCCGGGCCGACATCGACACCAGTGAGTACGCAGCCGCAAGACTCCTGCCGCCTTCTGATGGTGAATGACATCAAAGCAGAGCGGAGAGTGGCAGCAGTAGGGGGTCTTATAAGGGGGTTGTGTTGCGCTACCTACTGGGAGCAATCTTCAGGGTGGCTGAATCTGGAGCAATCTACAGGGGGGCTTTTATCTGGAGCTATCTACATGGGGCTGTGTCTGGTGCTATATATATGGGGGCTGTGTCTGGTGCTATATATAGGGGGGCTGTGTGGAGCAATCTACAGGGGGCTGTGTCTGGCGCTATGTACATGGGGGCTGTATCTGGCGCTATGTACATGGGGGCTGTGTGTGGCGCTATGTACATGGGGGCTGTGTGTGGCGCTATGTACATGGGGGCTGTGTGTGGCGCTATGTACATGGGGGCTGTGTGTGGCGCTATGTACATGGGGGCTGTGTGTGGCGCTATGTACATGGGGGCTGTGTGTGGCGCTATGTACATGGGGGCTGTGTGTGGCGCTATGTACATGGGGGCTGTGTGTGGCGCTATGTACATGGGGGCTGTGTGTGGCGCTATGTACATGGGGGCTGTGTGTGGCGCTATGTACATGGGGGCTGTGTGTGGCGCTATGTACATGGGGGCTGTGTGTGACGCTATGTACATGGGGGCTGTGTGTGGCGCTATGTACATGGGGGCTGTGTGTGGCGCTATGTACATGGGGGCTGTGTGTGGCGCTATGTACATGGGGGCTGTGTGTGGCGCTATGTACATGGGGGCTGTGTGTGGCGCTATGTACAGGGGGGCTGTGTGTGGCGCTATCTACAGGCGATCTGTGTGGAGCTATCTACAGGGTGGGGCTGTATGTGGAGCTATGTACAGGGGGGCTGTGTGGAGCAACCTACAGGGGGGCTGTTTGTGGCGCTATCTACAGGGGGGGCTGTTTGTGGTGCTATCTACAGGGGGGCTGTGTGTGGCGCTATCTACGGGGGGCTGTGTGTGGCGCTATCTACGGGGGGCTGTGTGTGGCGCTATCTACGGGGGGGCTGTGTGTGGCGCTATGTACGGGGGGGCGGTGTGTGGCGCTATGTACGGGGGGGCTCTGTCGCTATGTACAGGGGGGGGGGCTCTGTCTGGCGCTATGTACAGGGGGGCTGTGTGGAGCAACCTACAGGGGGGCTGTGTGTGGCGCTATGTACAGGGGGGCTGTGTCTGGCGCTATGTACAGGGGGGCTGTGTCTGGCGCAATCTACAGGGGGGTGTGTCTGGCGCAATCTACAGGGGGGCTGTGTCTGGCGCAATCTACAGGGGGGCACTGGTGGATGATTTTTCCATTGACCGGTAGGAGAGCTACACAAATGGAAAAAAAAATCCCCATCATGTAACTCTGCTACCTGTCAATTGAAAAGTCATCCACCACAGGGTCTCCCTCTTGATTTTTATTGTTCTCAGCCTTTTAGTTTGTCCTGCAGCAGCTGCCGTGATTAGCAAATGTTATACCCAAGATAGAAAAAGTAACATAAAGGCGATATAACCGGATCCATAATATCTGTGATATCCAGACAGTCTAGAGATCCGCAGTGACAATGTGCGCTTGTTATTTGCAGAAGGATCTGGCCATGATTTGATGTGTTTATGTGGTTAGGGGCGTTGCTTAAAAATGTTCCTCTTCCGAATTCAAAAGTTGGGAGGTATGAAAGTGGTAAAACATAAAACAAAACATAACAATGTGGTATCGCCGTAATCAGATCAACCTGTAGAATAAGGTAAACATGTAGTTTTTTTACAGCCTGATGAACGCCATTAAAACAAAACCCCCCCAAAAATGGTGTAATTGCTGTTCTTTTGCCTTTTTCACATCACAAATAATTTTTGATTCAGCTTCCCAGTATATTATGCTGTAGAATAAATGGTGCCATGAAAAACTACAACTTGTCCCGCAAAACACAAGCCGTCATATGGCTACGTCGACACAAAAACAATAAAAGTTATGGCTTTTGGAAGGCAGGAAGGAAAAGGCTAAAATGAAAAGAACTCAGTGTCCGTGTCCTTAAGGGGGTTAAAGTTTATTCAATATACAGTAAACATTTCTACAACTTTCTAATATACTTTGTGTTTCATTGTTGGGTCATTTAGAGGTAAAAATCTGTGACCGGACCCATCAGGCCATCGTGGGAAGAGGTAAGGTGAGTTTTTTATTTTTATTGGTGCAAAGGGGGCCTGACTTATCTATGGTAAAACACAGGGGGCCTAACTTATCTATGGTAAAACACAGGGGCCTGACTTTATTTTTGGTGTTTAGTTTCTTCCCTTTTACTGCCGCTGCCGCCGAGTAAGTTGCACCGCAAAGGGGTCAATAAGGCCATGTTTACACGGTGGTTTTGCTTGGTGGGTCCCGCTGCAAAATCGTCCGCAGAATTATTCCTGCCATCAGCCAAAAGATGCCTACTCCCATTCACTTCATATCGGGCAGGACGCTTCTTTTGTCCCCTAGTTGAAAAAATCAGCTTGCGGTAAAAAGAAGCATCTGCCTCCCACTGAAATAGAGATCTGCAGAACATTGCTCTCTCCTCTCTACCGCCTGACAGATACATAGTGATATATTCTGCAGATTATTACAACACTGACCTCTCTGGAGATCTGCAGAGCATTTCTCCTCTACCTCCTGACAAATTCAAAGTGTTCTATAGAGGTCTGCAGAACATTGCTCTCTACTTCCTGACAGATACATAGTGATATATTCTGCAGATTATTACACCTATGACTTTTCCACACCCTTATGATCCCTGTAGATAAAAGGCTCCCTAGATAAATTCCCCAATATATATGTAACACCTGCAGAGAAAGCATTGTGTATAGAGGATGCTACAGTTAATGCCAAGCAGGGACTCGCATCAACAGACATTAGCACCTCCTCTTCTGAAGTGCAGTGGACTACATGTCCCAGCAGCACTTGCTTCTCTATACCCCTGCAGCCTAGGAGAGGGGAGCACTGATTGGCTGAGCAGGGGATTGTGGGAAAAGGCTGGGCAGGGAAGAGAGACAGTGGCCATTTTTGACAGAGACACATGGTCAGGATATAGGGAGACTGAGGGCATTGCAGAGAGAAGAGTCCTGCACTGGGGCACACAGCACAGGGACCCAGAGACAGTCCTGACAGCCCAGCAGCTCACTGTATGAGAGGAAGAAATGCTGCAGCAGCATCCCCTCTGCAAAACAGCCTGATTCCTTGGGAGGTTCCCTGCTTTGCAGCACTGGAGGATTTTGCCTGCCACTCCATTGTCGTCCACGCGTCTGAACGCTGCGGCCCCGAGCTGGATCCCGGGGGAATATCATCTTTGCTGCAAGAAGTAGTGAGTACACATTGCTGGAACGGATTGTGCTGATATTGAGGACTTAGTGAGAGCTCTTCTTGAGAGGAATTCCAGTAATTAAGTGACCAACGGTTACAGAAAAGTGCGGCAACAGGGCCCCAACATTTGGACTGTGTTCATTGCATTACTGCAGCCATTAGTAACAGTATAAGTGTTTGCCAGCTATTACCTGCAGTATAAGGGTTTTCCGGCTATTACCTGCAGTATGAGCGCGTGCCGGCTATTACCTGCAGTATGAGCGCGTGCCGCCTGTTACCCGCAGTCCGAGCGCGTGCCGCCTGTTACCCGCAGTCCGAGCGCGTGCCGCCTGTTACCCGCAGTCCGAGCGCGTGCCGCCTGTTACCCGCAGTCCGAGCGCGTGCCGCCTGTTACCCGCAGTCTGAGCGCGTGCCGCCTGTTACCCGCAGTCCGAGCGCGTGCCGCCTGTTACCCGCAGTCCGAGCGCGTGCCGCCTGTTACCCGCAGTCCGAGCGCGTGCCAGCTATTACCAGCAGTCCGAGCGCGTGCCAGCTATTACCAGCAGTCCGAGCGCGTGCCAGCTATTACCAGCAGTCCGAGCGCGTGCCAGCTATTACCAGCAGTACAAGCGCGGGTGAGTGATCATTATCATGTGTGGGTTACTAATATACTGTATGTTTGGTGAAGACCGTATCCTAACCCTTTGTTATCCCCATAACATTTCTGGGAATAGTGATGTGTTGTACCAGCTAGGCCTAGCATATAGCCCATGCCCACCACTAGGGGGTCAATCACACAGAACTGTAACTGTTATGTCATTTGTGCTTTATTTCTTTATTTGCATCATTCTAATTCAGATCGCCCCTATTTACCTTTCCCTAAATAAAACGTTTGAGTAGTTTCACCATAACCGCTTGTGAGTGTGTACTGAGCTCAGGTGGGGATTTCCCGACTCGACCCCTGGCAGAAGAGGAAGACCCTTCTGCTTTCGTATACAGCTCCTAGCAAGATTCGGGTGGAGGCACTGCGCCATAGTGCGGTGAGAACTACAATACACCCTGCCTACAGAGGTCGGCCCAAAGGGGTGTTACACATATATTGTAATTGACAGATTGTGTTATATTGATCACTTTTTAGCCCAACGTTTAGTTTATCTGTCCCAATCTACACAGTAAAGTGTCCATAGGTCTCCACAAGCCCGACGGGTAAAAAAAAAAGGGTTCTTTTGGCCTAAGTCAGGCTGGTATACGCTATTCCATACAACAGAATTCCTCAAATGTACAATGCGTGGTATTTGTTTTTAAGCATGGAAGGCTATGTGTGAAGTATACCACTATATAGCATACGTCACAGGCCTCCGTTTCATGTATACGTCATAGGATTTACAATAGATTTTCATGACGTATATGTTAAATTGATCCGTCGATGGGAGTCAGATGTCTGTGACAGATGCCGAACAGTGGCATCCCTCACCTATAGGCTATTATGGCATCCGTTTAACGTATATGTCTTGAAAGGGGTCATGAGAGATAATGACGCATACATTTAACGTACGCCATTTTAGTCTATGCTTGGCAGATGCCACTGTTGAGTATCTGTCACTGTCTGTTTAACGTATATGTCGGGAGCTGTTCCTGGCATATACATTAAGTGGAGGCTAAAAACGTGATGTGATGGGGACTTATAGACTTTTCTAGACTGATATTCGTTGGAAACACAGTAAAATGTGACTTCTCGTGATCTAGTCCCCTGCAGGCCGTCTTCCTCTCTGATAAAGGAGTTTCTAAGTACATTCTTTTCTCTGACAATTAGCTGAAACAAAATAAAACCTAATACTGTCCTTACTGTATGTCTTATATTCCCTGTATACTGTCCTCACTGTCCTATATTCCCTGTATTCTGTCCTCACTATATGTACTATATTTCCAGTATACTGTCCTCACTGTCTGTCCTATAGTCCCTGTATGTTGTCCTTACTGTATGTACAGGGTGGGCCATTTATATGGATACACCTAAATAAAATGGGAATGGTTGGTGATATTAACTTCCTGTTTGTGGCACATTAGTATATGGGAGGGGGGAAACTTTTCAAGCTGGGTGTTTACCATGGCGCCCGTTTTGAAGTCGGCCATTTTGTATCCAACTTTAGTTTTTCCAATGGGAAGAGGGTCATGTGACATCTAACTTATCGAGAATTTCACAAGAAAAACAATGGTGTGCTTGGTTTTAACGTTACTTTATTCTTTCATGAGTTATTTACAAGTTTCTGACCACTTCTAAAATGTGTTCAAAGTGCCATTCTTCATCAATGGAAACCTCAAGGCCACGGGATATCTGAAATTGCTACATGATGATGTGTTTCCCTCTTTATGCACTGAACCTGGCACGTTCCCTGAGTTTTTCCATCAATATGGTGCACCACCACATTATGGGTGTCAGGTCCGAGCATTCCTAGATGAACAGTTTCCTGGAAAGTGGATTGGTCGTCGTGGGCCAGTTGAATGGCCCCCTAGGTCTCCCGATCTGACCCCCTTAGACTTTTATCTTTGGGGTCATCTGGAGGCAATTGTCTTTGCTGTGAAGATACGAGATGTGCAGCAACTGAAATTACGGATACTGGAAGCCTTTGCTAGCATTTCTTCTGCGGTGTTGCGATCAGTGTGTGAAGAGTGGGAGAAGAGGGTTGCATTGACAATCCAACACAATGGGCAGCACTTTGAACACATTTTATAAGTGGTCAGAAACTTGTAAATAACTCATGAAAGAATAAAGTAACGCTAAAACCAAGCACACCATTGTTTTTCTTGTGAAATTCTCGATAAGTTAGATGTCACATGACCCTCTTCCCATTGAAAAAACTAAAGTTGGATACAAAATGGCCGACTTCAAAATGGCCGCCATGGTCAACACCCAGCTTGAAAAGTTTCCCCCCTCCCATATACTAATGTGCCACAAACAGGAAGTTAATATCACCAACCATTCCCATTTTATTTAGGTGTATCCATATAAATGGCCCACCCTGTACTATATTCTCTGTATATTATATTCTCTGTATGTCTTATATTTTCTGTATTTTGTCCTCACTTTATGTCCTATATTCCCTGTATACTGTCCCCACTATATGTACTATATTCTCTGTATACTGTCTTCACTATATTTACTATATTCTCTGTATATTGTCCTTACTGTATATCCTATATACACTGTATACTGTCCTCACTGTATGTCCTTTATTTCCTTTATACTGTCCTCACTATATGTATTATACTCCCAGTATATTGTCCTCATTTAATGTCCTATATTCCTTGTATACTGTTCTCACTGTCTGTCCTACATTCCCTGTATACAGTCCTCACTATATGTACTTTATTCCCTGTAGACTGTTCTCACTATATGTACTATATTTCCAGTATACTGTCCTAACGCTATGTCCTATATTCCATGTATATTGTCCTCACTGTATGTTCTATATTCCCTGTAAACTGTCCTCACTGTCTATCCCAGGGGTCTAAAACTCGGCCGGCTAAGTGGGCTGCATATAGAAAAAATTGGAAGTTGACTGGCCGCATTACTTTCAAATTTGATAGAATACAAAATTATTGTCAATTAGATACTTGAACTACTATAACACTATATTACTATCATAATATTACTACATTACTATAATAATACTACATTACTATAATAATACCGCTAGGTTGAAAATTTGAGAGATTTCTCCACGTGCTTATTTCAACAATTCAGTTTTCCAGTTTGTCGCTAAATGCAGTCCGGCGGCTCAGTTGGCAGCGTTTGGCAGACACACGTCAAGGTTGGGCAGTCCCTTTTTAGATAGTGCCATAGTGCCCTCTGTAGATAATGCCACAGTGCCCTCTGTAGATAATGCCACGGTGCCCTCTGTAGATAATGCCACGGTGCCCTCTGTAGATAGTGCCGCGGTGCCCTCTGTAGATGGTGCCGCGGTGCCCTCTGTAGATGGTGCCGCGGTGCCCTCTGTAGATGGTGCCGCGGTGCCCTCTGTAGATGGTGCCGCGGTGCCCTCTGTAGATGGTGCCGCGGTGCCCCCTGTAGATACTGGACAGCGATATCCGAGGCTTCCCCAGAGTCCCGGAGCAGAGCCAGCTTTTTGCCTGGGACTCCAGCTCTGGGGAAGCCCCAGACATACTAGCGATCTGCCCGGGACTCTGCTCTGATGAAGACCCTGACAACACTGTCCATATATGGACAGCGATGTCGGGGAATTCCACAGAATCCCGGAGTAGAGCCTGCACTAGTGGCTCTATGTCCTACGGGCCGCAGATGACCGCGTCAGGGGCCTCATGCCGCGGGCCACTTGCTTGAAATCCCTGCTTTAAAGGGTCATTTATTTATTTTTTAACTTAAAAATAATGCTTTGTTTTACATCCCCTTAGGGGACTTGACCCAGCAATCAATGCATCGCTTGCATGATACTATTGCACTACTAATGTACTGAAGTATATCGTGATTCTAACAGACTCCTACTAAGCCCCGCCGGAGGCAAGTCTTAATAGGAGTGCAGAGATGGCAGACCTGGGGTCCATCATTAGGCCCCCAGGTTGCCATGCCAATCATCAGCAACCTTCGATCGTGCCGTTGGGTTGGGCGATGGACTATTAGAGGGGTTCACCCCTCTTCTTAACACCTCAGATGCCACAGTCGCTGTTGTGAGCCCAGAGCTAAGCAAAGCTGGGCAGAGGGCGGTCATGATGGTTCTGGGCCTGTTAGGGGTCAAGTAGAGGGGTATTGTTATTATAGATTGATGGGTGGGTTTAAGTTAGGGACGTGACTGGGGGTATTGGGGGTGGAGTTAGTGAATATATATATATATATATGTGTAGTAGGCAAGGAAGCCGTTTAATGGCTTGAAAAAGTTTGTGAGGAGAAGGTGTGTGCAGCCATTGTCAGGGTAGCTATCAGTTTTTGTGTCCGTTTAGGGCCTAGACTATAGATGGAGGGCTTAGAGCAGTTGCTGGAGAGAATCGGGGTACAGGCAGTGGAGAAGGGGCTAGGGTGGGTACAGGAGCAGTTAGGGGCCCTTGTGGCGCAGACTGAGTGTGACCCCCCCCCCTTACCTGCTGTGGACGTTCCAGAGGCCGGGTGCAGTGGCGTGGAAGGTCCGAGGCCGGTGGGAGAGATGGCGGCAGTTTCCGGTGTGAGGGCAGCAGGGAGGAGCGGTCGGGCCCCTGGCATCCAGAGCAGCGGGCAGTCGGCCCGTGTGACCGCAGTCGAATGAAGAGGCCGATAGAGCAATGTGGGCCCGGTCGGCAGGAAAGGCTTCCTTCATTGGCGGTACAGCAGACTAAGGCGTCTTCTGTCTCCAGCGCGGCAAGCTCACCTGGAGAGCCTGCCTGGAGCTCATCCAGGGGACCGGAGGCAGGCCAGGATGGTGCGGCTGCCGGGGTGAGTGTTCTTGGCGCTCCCGCAGTGCCATCTGCTGGATGGGAGGCATGAGACAGTATTACACCAGAGGCGTAGCTAGGTTCTCCAGTACCCTGGGCAAAGATTCAGTTTGGTGCCCCCCCAACCTCTTTCCCGACATCTCCTTCCCCCTCGCCATGTTTGTTTTCTCTACCACTCGACATGTCATTTCTTTTTATGTAACTCGAGCATAAAAACATTTGTACATTTTACAAGCAATATAGTTCTGTACACAACACCAGAATAGTGCTCAGTACATAAATACATCCCCAGAACCAAGCTCATTACATATATACAGCACCAGCACAAATACAGCTCAATTTAGTGCAACCCCTGACGTATAGGTTCACACTAAATTGTTTCCAGCTCCCAGCATGGTCCGAACAATGGTAAGGATATGCTGGGAGATGCTGTTTCATAACAAAAAAAATCATCATAATCATACCACCCATCATTTTGCTGAAAATCATACAGTGACTACAGTTCTGATTAGAGGCAGAATGAACATTTACATTAAGTGACTCACCGGTGACGTCTCAGATTCTAGTTCTTTTTTCTCCATCCGATCCAGACCTCTACGATTACTTCTCCCGGGCACAACCCATTTCTGCAGTTTGCTGCTCAGATGTCTTCAGCTTCTCACTTTTCCTACATTTCTACACCTATAAACAAAGCTAAAGTTCTCATTATACCACACACTACGCCCCTAAATATAATAGCGCCATACACTGCACCTCTAATTATAGTAGCAACACACACACACACACACACACACACACACACACACACACACACACACACACACACACTGTGCCCCCTGTACATAGTGCCTGCCATAGTGCCCCCATATAGCCCACCCCTGTATAATGTCCCACATATAGCTCCCCCTATAGTGCTATACAGATAGCCCACCCCTGTATATAGTGCTCCACGTATAACCCAACCCTGTATATAGCCCCCTGTAGATATAGCCCATCCCTGTATATAGTGCTCCACAGATAGCCCACCCCAGTATATAGCCCCCACCATAGAAAAGTCCCCCCCCCTGTAGATAATGGCACACACTTTTTTTTATTACGATAAAATAACAAACTATTCAAACTCGCCTTAATCCCTTTCCCACACCGTCCGGCAGCAAAGGAGACCCCCTCTTCTGCGCAGGTCTCCTGGGGTTGAACGCTTCTCTGTCAATCGGCGCCTTTCAACGACGCAAGCAGCGCAAATTATCGAGCCGCTTCACTTGTAGAAAGGCGCTGAATGGCCGTCAGTGGCGGATTAAGTAGACCATGGGCCCTGGGCTGTTCTTGGGGGGCCCCCCTTCCCCACTGCCGCTCTGCCGTGTCTAGTGAACACGACCTTTTTGTGTGAGCATTGACAAATGGTTGTTACGATTCCCCTTGTTAAAGGGCTGTGTCCCTACATACTGACAGTCTCCAACCATCGCTGACCGTATCACACTGTGTGGGGACATATCCTCCTGACATTGGGAATGGTCACACGCATTTGTCTATTAGCTCTGGGTACACAGAAATATGTAGAATACAAGGATTACCTGCAACAGACATGTCAGGCGAGGAGATCCCCTATAGATCCAGTGACGTCTTCTCTGATGGGAGCCGTTTTCTTTTCTTCTCCATCTGACGCAGACCGTTATGGCGACTTCTCCTGATGAGACATCTTTGCCCATCACTTTTGCAACCATTTCCAGCCCCTATAGAAACACACAAATTTAGACACCCAGGCCCATACATTAAAGGGGTGGTGCGGACACAGACCGTTTTTATACTGATGACCTATCTACGTGCCTGGACAACCCCTTTTACTCCTACTAATAAAATTGGACAACAGACTAGATTATAGAAAGCATACAGACCCAGACCTTCTAAGCTATTGCAGTCCCCAGACCAGACCCCCTAAACAAATACAGACCCCATCACAAGCAACCTGAATAAATACAGATTTCAGACCGGACCCCCTACACTAATAATGACTCCAGATCTGACTCCCTTAATACAGAACTAAAGACCAGACCCCCTAATCTAATACAGACCCCTAAATACAGACCCCATAAACTAATAGACCCCAGACCACACCCCCAAATAGAGACCAGACCCCTAACCTAATACAGACACTAGAACAGGCCCCCTAAATAGACTCTATAAACTAAACTAATACAGACCCTAGACTTCAAACTAAAACAGGCCCCCTAAATATCGACCCCAGACCACTTAAACTAACACAGACCCCTAAATAAACAGACCCTAAATCCCTTAAACTGATACAGACCCCAGACCAGACCCCCTAAATACAGTCCCATTAAATCAATCCCCTTATACTTACATAGTCCGTCTTCTCTGGAGTCGCTGCTGCTGCTGAAGTCTTGCGGTCATGTGACCAGCAGGTCTCTAAGCAATAGTAAGAACTTCAGAGATGAGGTCATGTGACCTTATGTCTAAAGGTCCTTTTGCAGGACATACGCAATGCAGTTTTGTCGCCATTTTTGCCGCGATTTGTGGCAAAATCGCGACAAAACTACAATGTACCATGATAATCCGCCATTGATGGGCGGACACGGAACGTACCCGGCCATTCATTGGTTCTAATTGTACCTGTGTCCTATAGACGCAGGTACAATTATAGCGCAGGTGAGGCCCCCCTCTAAGTTGCACCCGGGGCACATGCCCCGCCTGCCCCCCCCCTAACTACGCCCCAAATGACACCCTGTAGTAAAAGAAGAACGCTTAGTGAAAAAAAAACCATGTCACTTCTTGAGTCGTTTTTGGAGCCGTTTTTCATTGTCCATAAAAAAACAGCTCCAAAAAAAACGCATTCTAAAACGTTTGATGCTTAAAAAGCAGCTTAAAATCAGAGACCGTTTTCCCTTAACATCCGTATTTTACAGCCGATTTTACTTTAGCGTATGAGCATACCCTCAGCGTAAACACTGTTGATTTTCGAAAACTGATTTAATTGCGTATTATAGTAACCGCAGAGTGGATGAAATTTGAACAAATATGCTGAGAAACCATTTCATAAATTGACCTGCGGTGCGTTTTTATTAATCCGCAGCCTGTCATTTTATGCTGCGGAATCGCTGCTCTTCTGTTTCGGGTTTTTTTCCATTGAATTTAATGGGGGGGTAAAACTCGCAACAAATAGGCAAATGTTGTGACTTTTGTAATGGAAAAGCTGCGATTCCGCCTGCAAAGATCGTGAATCCGAAAAGTGTTTTTTTTTCCTAGCATTATTTCCGCAGTGGAGATTCCAAACGAAAAACTGCACCACAATTCTGTGCATTTTTTCTGGTGAAAATCCCTGCGGCTCTCATGGCGGAGACGCTGTGTACTTTTACGCAGCGTATCCCCCTGTGTGCCCTTACCCCGTACGTTACATACATCCACTATTCAGGAGGGGAGGCCTCGCAGCAATTCATTAATAATGTGAGAGGCCAATGTGGTTGCTTTTGTGATACCGCCATAAATAGGGAAACCGTCGCTTATCTTCTATCAATCACATCTCACCCGTCCAGTATGATGAAGACAGTAACAGAACATTAAAATGTGGATATTGGGCGAATCTTTATCTTTACAATTAACTCACTGACAGAAATAAAAAGACGAAAAGCGCTGCCGTTTCAAAGAAACCAAATCAGGCCATAAATCTGTAAAACAACCAAAAAACAAAGGGGACATAGCACCCAGAATATATACCTATGAATATATAACTGACATGTATCTAGAAATATAAAGATCTTTATTGGTACATAATAAATAGCGATACGTGATAGCAAAAATATTAACAATGGTAAAATAAGTCAGATTCCAAGAACAGCATCAGTGGTATAGATGAAAAAATACCTGAGGGTATACAGAAATAACTTATCTAGAAAAATGATGCCAAATACACAAACACCATGTAATACAAAGGAGATGTGCAGCTGTAAGAAACAGCATGCATACACAGCTCAAACAGAATGTTGGCTATAGGTAAGTGTATAATAGTATATATATAACCCTAAACAGAAAGCTATCGAATAGGGAAAAGGCATATCACCAAGAGAAATAAAGCATACCTATAGACATGGTGCTAGGAGATGGACATCAACCTAGATATGGCACAGAAAACAAAAAGCACCCCGACGTACGTTTCACTGGCCCCCGGAAGAAGCTGACTCAGTTCAGTGAAACGTACGTCGGGACATACCGACCCTGACAGTAGGGAAAGATTACAGATTACACAGGGCAAGATTGGAGCCATGAATAATAATTAACTAATCCTGCTGAATTCAAGTCCGGGAAGGGAACGGACGTAGTGGCGACACTTGAGACCAGTGTGTTGCTGAGTGCCCATGACTGTGCGGCACTCACAGCCAATACTCTGAAACAGACAGCAATCCTTACAACTGCACAAACCAGTAGTTTTCACTGCTAACAGGCAGGCTGTCTGTTTGCCTAAACACAGCGTACGCTGCTGTCTCTGTATTGCTGCCGAATTGTGTATCGCAGCGGCAACGCTGAGAACACTAAATAAAACACAACAGGCAGTTTGTCTCTCTGCATTGCCGCATAATAAAGAACCGCAGCGGCAACGCTAAGAACACAAAACGCACTCGGTGACCAGCTAGCTGCTCACTGAGAGATTGCTTTCTGTCCGCGTTGCTGGCCGAGCTGCTGCTTGAGCCAGGAATGGAACAGCAACGCTGGTAACAGAACAAATACAACACAATCTGAAGACTAATTAATTGTTCATTGACACACAAATTTTAATCCTTTTGCGCTGCTACTCACCAAAAGTTTGGAGCGGCAACGCTTAAAATGTAGTCAATGATCAGGCAGTTGCTCATAGAGTTTGAACACAACCTCCTGTAGTGTGCATATGCAAGGTATCTTACAGATACAAAAATAACCCTTGCAGCACCACCTCGTTTATTTCCACCTGAGTAGTAGGGCCAACAAGCTCCCTACCCAGTGGAATTTGTTGAAAGCTGTAATCACACGGTGCAATAATTTAATCAAAATACCACACAATGTGGCAATAAAAGGGGACATTGCACAGTATAATCCTACTACACTAGTCGGTATCAATAAAAAGGCGACATTGTCCACCATGCCCTACCTTTCCTCCTCTCTCCCTATACCTACATTTTTTATATACTGTACTCCCTCTTTACTGTCCTCATATATACTGTATATAATGTACTGTTCAGTTATATGTATATATGGGACGTGTCCTCACTGTATATACTGTACTCCCTCTTTACTGTCCTCATATATACTGTATATAATGTACTGTTCAGTTATATGTATATATGGGACATGTCCTCACTGTATATACTGTACTGCCTCTTTACTGTCCTCATATATACTGTATATAATGTACTGTTCAGTTATAGGTATATATGGAGCATGTCCTCACTATATATACTGTACTCCCTCTTTACTGTCCTCATATATACTGTATACAATGTACTGTTTAGTTATATGTATTAATGGAGCATGTCCTCATTGTATATACTGTACTCCCTCTTTACTGTCATATATGCTGTAAATGTACTGTTCAGTTGTATGTATGGAGCATGTCCTCACTGTATATACTGTACTCCCTCTTTACTGTCATATATACTGTAAATGCACTGCTCAGTTATTTGTATATATGGGACGTGTCCTCACTATATACTGTACTCCCTTTTTACTGTCCTCATATATACTGTAAATGTACTGTTCAGTTATATGTATATATGGGATGTGTCCTCACTGTATATACTGTACTCCCTCCTTACTGTCCTCGTTTATAGTGTAAATGTACTGTTCAGTTATATGTATAAATGGAGCATGTCCTCACTGTATATACTGAACTCCCTCTTTAATGTTCTCATATATACTGTAAATGTACTGTTCAGTTAAATGTATATATGGGACGTGTCATTGTATATACTGTGCTCCTTCTTTACTGTCCTCATATATACTGTATATAATGTATTGTTCAGTTATATGTATATATGGGATGTGTCCTCACTGTGTATACTGTACTCCCTCTTTACTGTCCTCATATATACTGTATATAATGTACTGTTCAGTTATATGTATATATGGAGCATGTCCTCACTATATACTGTACTCCTTTTACTGTCCTCATACTTTATATAATGTACTGTTCAGTTATATGTATATATGGAGCATGTCCTCACTATATACTATACTCCCTCTTTATTGTCGTCATATATACTGTATATAATTTACTGTTCAGTTAAATGTATATATGGGACGTGCCCTCACTGTTTATAATGTACTCCCTCTTTACTGTCCTCATTTGTACTGTACATAATTTACTATTCAGTTATATGTATATATGGAGCATGTCCTCACTGTATATTCTGTACTCTTTACTGTCCTCATATATACTGTATATAACGTACTATTCAGTTATATGTATATATGGAGCATGTCCTCACTGTATATACTGTACTCCCTCTTTACTGTCCTCATATATACGGTGTATAATTTACTGTTCAGTTAAATGTATATATGGGATGTGCCCTCACTGTATATTCTGTACTCCCTCTTTACTGTCCTCATTTGTACTGTACATAATGTACTATTCAGTTATATGTATATATAGGACGTGTCAACGTATATACTGTACTCCTTTACTGTCCTCATATATACTGTATATAATGTACTGTTCAGTTATATGTATATATGGAGCATGTCCTCATTGTATATACTGTACTCCCTCTTTACTGTCCTCATATATACTGTAAATAAAGTACTGTTTAGTTATATGTATATGTGGGACGTGTCCTCACTGTATATACTGTACTCCCTCTTTACTGTCCTCATATATACTGTATACAATGTACTATTCCAGTTATATGTATATATGGAGCATGTCCTCATTGTATATACTCTACTCCCTCTTTACTGTCCTCATATATACTGTATACAATGTACTGTTCAGTTGTATGTATGTATGGAGCATGTTCTCACTGTATATACTGTACTCCCTCTTTACTGTCCACATACTGTATATAATGTACTGTTCAGTTATATATATATATATATATATAATATATATATATGGGATGTGTCCTCAATGTATATACTGTACTCCCTCTTTACTGTCGTCATACTTTATATAATGTACTGTTCAGTTATATGTATATATGGGACGTGTCCTCACTGTAGATACTGTACTCCCTCTTTACTGTCATCTTATATACTGTAAACAATGTACTGTTCAGTTATATGTATATATGGGACGTGCCCTCACTGTATATACTGTACTCCCTCTTTACTGTCATATATACTGTATATAATGTACTGTTATATGTATATATGGAGCATGTCCTCATTGTATATACTGTACTCCCTCTTTACTGTCCCCATACTGTATATAATGTACTGTTCAGTTAAATGTATATATGTGACGTGTCCTTACTGTATATACTGTACTCCCTCTTTACTCCACATATATACTGTATATAATGTACTGTTCAGTTATATGTATGTATGGAGCATGTTCTCACTGTATATAATGTACTCCTTACTGTCCTCATACTGTATATAATGTACTGTTCAGTTATATGTATATATGGAGCATGTCCTCATTGTATATATTGTACTCCCTCTTTACTGTCCTCAAATATACTGTATATCATGTACTGTTCAGTTATATGTATATATGGGATGTATCCTCACTGTATGTACTGTACTCCCTCTTTACTTTCCTCATACTGTATCCTGTACTGTTCAGTTATATGTATATATATGACATGACCTCACTGTATATACTGTACTCCCTCTTTATTGTCCTCATATATACGGTATATAATGTACTGTTCAGTTATATGTATATATGGGATGTATCAATGTATATACTGTACTTCCTCTATACTGTCCTCATATGTACTGTGTATAATGTACTGTTCAGTTATATGTATGTATTTATGTATGGAGCATGTCCTCACTGTATATACTCCCTCTTTACTGTCCTCATATACACTGTAAATGTACTGTTCAGTTATATGTATATATGGGTTGTGTCCTCACTGTGTATACTGTACTCCCTCGTTACTGTCATATATACTGTATATAATGTACTGTTCAGTTATATGTTTATATGGGACATGTCCTTACTGTGTATACTATACTCCCTCTTTACTGTCCACATATATACTGTATATCATGTACTGTTCAGTTATATGTATTGATGGAATGTCCTCACTGTATATACTGTACTCCCTCTTTACTGTCTTCATATATACTGTATATAATTTGCTGTTCAGTTATATGTATATGTGGGACGTGTCCTCACTATATACTGTACTCCCTCTTTACTGTGCTCATATATACTGTATATAATGTACTGTCAGTTGGATGTATGGAGCATGTCCTCACTGTATATACTGTACTCCCTCTTTACTGTCATTTGTGCTGTACATAATGTACTATTCAGTTATAGGTATATATGGGACGTGTCCTCATTGTATATACCGTACTCCCTATTTACTGTCCTCATATATACTGTATATAAAGTACTGTTCAGTTATATGTATAGATGGGACGTGTCCTCACTGTATATACTGTACTCCCTCTTTACTGTCCTCATATATACTGTAAATGTACTGTTCCGTTATGTATATGTGGGACGTGTCCTGACTATATACCGTACTCCCTCTTTACTGTCCTCATAAATACTGTATATAATATACTGTAGTTATATGTATATATGGAGCATGTCCTCACTGTATATACTCTACTACCTCTTTACTGTCCTCATATATACTGTATATAATGTACTGTTCAGTTATATTTATATATTGGACGTGTCCTCACTGTATATACTGTACTCCCTCTTTACTGTCCTCATATATACTGTATCATGTACTGTTCAGTTATATGTATATATGGGACGTTTCCTCACTGTATATACTGTACTCCCTCTTTACTGTCCTTAAATATAGTTTAAATAATGTACAGGGTGGGCCATTTATATGGATACACCTAAATAAAATGGGAATGGTTGGTGATATTAACTTCCTGTTTGTGGCACATTAGTATATGGGAGGGGGGAAACTTTTCAAGCTGGGTGTTGACCATGGCGGCCATTTTGAAGTTGGCCATTTTGTATCCAACTTTAGTTTTTTCAATGGGAAGAGGGTCATGTGACACATCAAACTTATCGAGAATTTCACAAGAAAAACAATGGTGTGCTTGGTTTTAACGTTACTTTATTCTTTCATGAGTTATTTACAAGTTTCTGACCACTTATAAAATGTGTTCAAAGTGCTGCCCATTGTGTTGGATTGTCAATGCAACCCTCTTCTCCCACTCTTCACACACTGATCGCAACACCGCAGAAGAAATGCTAGCAAAGGCTTCCAGTATCCGTAGTTTCAGTTGCTGCACATCTCGTATCTTCACAGCATAGACAATTGCCTTCAGATGACCCGAAAGATAAAAGTCTAAGGGGGTCAGATCGGGATACCTAGGGGGCCATTCAACTGGCCCACGACGACCAATCCACTTTCCAGCAAACCGTTCATCTAGGAATGCTCGGACCTGACACCCATAATGTCACCCATAACTTGTGAATAACTCATGAAAGAATAAAGTAACGTTAAAACCAAGCACACCATTGTTTTTCTTGTGAAATTCTCGATAAGTTTGATGTGTCACATGACCCTCTTCCCATTGAAAAAACTAACGTTGGATACAAAATGGCCGCCATGGTCAACACCCAGCTTGAAGAGTTTCCCCCCTCCCATATACTAATGTGCCACAAACAGGAAGTTAATATCACCAACCATTCCCATTTTATTTAGATGTATCCATATAAATGGCCCACCATGTACTGTTCAGTTATATGTATATATAGGACGTGTCCTCACTGTATATACTGTACTCCATCTTTACTGTCCTCATATATACTGTATATAATGTACTGTTCAGTTATATGTATATATGGGATGTATCCTCACTGTATATTCTGTACTTCCTCTTTACTGTCCTGATACTGTATATAATGTACTGTTCAGTTATATGTATATATGGAGCATGTCCTCAATATATACTGTACTCCCTCTTTACTGTCCTCATATATACTGTATATAATATACTATCCAGACGTGTATATATGGGACGTTTCCTCACTATATACAGTACTTCCTCTTTACTGTCCTCATATGTACTGTATATAATGTACTGTTCCGTTTTATGTATGTATGGAGCATGTCCTCACTGTATATACTCTACTCCCTCTTTACTGTCCTCAAATATACTGAAAATAATGTGCTGTTCAGTTATATGTATATATATGGAGCATATCCTCATTGTATATACTGTACTCCCTCTTTACTGTCTTCATATGTACTGTATATAATGTACTTTTCAGTTATATGTATATATGGAGCATTTCCTCATTGTATATACTGTAATTCCTCTTTACTGTTCTCATACTGTATATAATGTACTGTTCAGTTATATGTATATGTGGGACGTGTCCTCACTGTATATACTGTACTCCCTCTTTACTGTCCTCATATATACTGTATATAATGTACTATTCAGATATATGGGTATATGGGACGTTTCCTCACTGTATATACAGTACTTCCTCTTTACTGTGCTCATATATACTGTATATAATGTACTGTCAGCTGTATGTATGTATATATGGAGCATGTCCTCATTGTATATACTGTACTCCTTCTTTACTGTCCTCATATATACTGTATATAATGTACTGTTCAGTTGTATATATGGGACGTGGATGAGTGTTTGGTTTATTCGGGTCCATTTTTTTGCAGGTATTTGACTGTTTTAGTAGATCAGCCCTATTCGTTTTTGATGTAATGTTGTCCGCTCGTCTGAGGGATTGTCTAACAGAGGATATCCAAAATGGTCCCTCAGACGAGCGGACAACATTACATCAAAAACGAATAGGGCTGATCTACTAAAACAGTCAAATACATGCAAAAAAATGGACCCGAATAAACCAACTCTCATCCTCCAACAAAGCAATTAATTTTCACAAATAAAACAGATTGTTAACAAGTACCTACCTATACTCCATGGAGGATGACAGCTTAAGGACCATTCTGAAGGAGGGATGCAATATAGTAGCTAGGAAGGCTCCATCCTTAGGAAACATCTTGTCCCCATCTCTTTTTTTTCTTCTGCAGAACCCAAAACAACGTGGTTAGAAAATAAAGGTTTCTACAAATGCGGACAGCATCCGTGCAAAGTTTGTACATATACCCTCACTTCCAAAACCTTTTCAAACTCAAAATATTCCGACATTTTTACCATACAAAATTATATAAATTGCAACTCGGTCAATAATAAATCTAATTGAATGTACCGATTGCAAGTTGAAATATGTCGGGTGCACTAGCCGCAAATTAAAAACCCGTATACTCAAACACCTCAGTTACATTAGAAATACCAATATTATCAACATATCCAATGCAGCAAGGCATTTTATCCAACATCACAAAAGATCAACAAATACGTTTGCCTGCTATGCAATCGAAAAAATTCACAGATCTAAGAGGGGGAGATGTAAAACACAAAATGCATCAAAGGGAAGCTTATTGGATTTTCCGATTAAACACCAGAGTACCACACGGCCTTAATCTAAAAAAAGAGCTTATGTTTCTTTACTAACACAACATATAATATTAACAACGAAATATGAGTATTTATATAATGCACATAAAATATTATTCAATTATAATTCAACTTCTCATACTTAATACCTAATAACTATCAACCTACATACATGTCCGAAAACGAAGGGCGATATATCCTCTAATGAAATTAACCTGTAGGACTACAAAGAACATGAAGGGCTATTTCTATAAATATATATATATATATATATATATATATTTATTTATTTATTTATTTATTTATTTTTTTTTTTTTTCAATGAAAATAATTTGTAGGATCATACAGAACATAGTCAAGATTTTCAGGGGTTTTCTCCTTTTTTGACAAGATTATACACATGTTGTTTAATCATAATTTAATTCTGTTTTAACCAGTCATGTATATATTTTGAAATACCAATAAAATAACCATTTCGATAATATATTCATGCCTTTTTAGCCTTTCTCACACATTGTTCCTCAATAACCAAAACACCTTTTCATGTGTCTAGTTTCTTTTTTCCCCATATTCAGCCATCATACACATTACACGGATTATGTGCGACTAAACGAAACAAGCGATTTCTATGTACACACAGGTTTTCTAATTTTTCCAAAACATACCATCAGCTCCTACACACAATGTGTATACAAACGAAGGAGCTTACTTTTTTCTCACGAATACAATAAGTATTAACAAACAACATCGATATAAAAAGTTCAAAATACTTACCAACCAGATGAATCCCGGTCCTTTGATCAAATGAAGGCGGGCAACAAAGAACTGACGCTTGCGTCTCAACGGGGAACTCCTCCTGAAACGCAATCAAATAAACAGGTGTCATCCCGGATATATAAAATTCCACATTCGCAGTCAGTATTCACAGAGCCATGATTAAGAACGCAGGCGGCGTTCGAAACGCGTAGGCCGTTTACCCCTCTTAAATATCTTGGCAATACAGGACATTAATATTTCTTCAGCATATTTCTTCCATGGATCGCTATTTTAACAATTTAAATTAAAACTTGGAAAAAGCTTCCTTTTACACTCTCAGCGCTGGATCTACCCCCCATCAGAACCAAGCTCCGTGCATAAATACAGTACCAGAACAAAGCTCAGTATATAAATACAACATCAGAACCAAGCTCAGTACATAAATACAGCTCCAGAACCAAGCTCAATACATACGTACAAAACCTAAACCAAGCTCAATACAAATATACAGCACCAGAACAAACCTCAGTACATATGTACATCATCAGAACCAAGCTCAATACATAAATACAGCACCAGCAAAAATACAGCTCGGTACAGAGATCATTTAAATATAAATACAACACCAGAACCAAGCTCAGTACAAATATATACAGCCCCAGATCCAAGCTCAGTACATATATACAACAGAGCCAAGCTCAGTACATAAATACAGCACCAGAACCAAGCTCGGTACATAAATACAGCACAAAAACCAAGCTCAGTACATAAATACAGCTCCAGAACCAAGCTCAGTACATCAACACAACACCAGAACCAAGCTCATTACATAAATACAAAATCAGAACCAAGCTCAGTACATATATATACCCTGCCAGAAACAAGCTCAGTACATATATACAGTGCCACAACTAAGCTCAATAAATAAATACAAAACCAGAACCAAGCTCAGTACATATATACAGCACCAGAACAAAACTCCGTACATATATACAGCACCAGAACGAAGCTCAATACATAAATATAGCACCAGCACAAATACAGGTCGGTACAGAGATCATTTGCAATTTCAGTTTAACCCTTGCCATATAAGTTTGTTTGACCTTTAAACTTCTGCTCCCAATATAGCCAGAACAATGGTTAGGATATGCTGGAAGTTGTTGTTTCACAAAAGAGAACGATACTGTATGATCTGCAGCGAGATACTGGGTGTGACTACAGTACTGATCAGTCACGGAGAATAAACATTTACATTGAGTGACTCACATGTGACGATTCTTTTTCGTTGTTCTTCTCTTTTCTTCTCCATGGGGACCAGACCTCTATGATGACTTCTCCCAGCCACAGCCCATTTCTGCAGTTTGCCGGTCAGATGTCTTCGGCTCCTCACTTTTCCAACATTTCCGCACCTATAAACGAAGATAAAATTCTCATGGTGCCACACTCTATGCCCCTGACTATAATAGTACTATACTCTATGCCCCTGAATATAATACCTCCATACGCTGTCTCCATTAATTAAATTGTGTCAAACACTAAAGTAAAACACCACACACACTAACAATGCCCCCTGTAGATGGCGCCAGTGACAATGCCCCCTGTAGATAGCGCCAGTCACAATGCCCTCTGTAAATAATGACAGTCATAATAACCTCTGTGGATAGCACCAGTCACAATACCCTCTGTAAATAGTGCCAGTCACACTGCCCACTGTAGATCGCGCCAGTCAAAATGCCCCCTGTAGATATTGCCCAGTGTAAATAGAGTGCCCTGTAGATATTGCCCCAATGCTGCCCACAGAAAAAAAGCCAGTGCAATAGTAATCAGTTGTATCTGCATCCTAAGGACACGGATACAATTGGGTAAGAAGTCCTGTTTCACCCCGGTTCTCTGAACCAGCTGTAATTTTAACAACCAGTTCGGGAAAACCGGGGCGAACTGGTCCCCCTTCAGCCTCGGGACCTGGGCAAGTGCCCACATTGCCCTCATTGTAATCCGCTCCTGCATATATGGCTCTGACACTTCTCGGCATCGACTATGTATGAGCGGCGCTGAAATGATGACAAGATGGAGGGGAGAAGAAGAGCGGTGAGGTGAGTATGTGTTTTATGTTATGGGAGACGTGGGAGGGATGCTATGGTGCATGGTGTGGTCATTGCTGCACAATTTTACCGCACGGCCCAGCAGAAAAATGCAACACATTTATTAAAATGCTTTTGCCTCTTAATAAATGTGTCGCACTTTACGTTCAATTTTTGTTCTATTAAGACTGGTGTATAAAACACCAGTGTTAATAAATTGCCCCCTTTATGATTAGTATCAGCGACTGGTAAATATCCGGATAGATTGTAGTTGTAGGATCACACGCTGCAGTAACATCTTATCTCATGGATTTCTTACAGACATCGGCGTTATATAGAAATCGATAGCATTTACCAGGAATGTATTCTCACACCACCTTCTTCTTTTTCTTTTCCAGGTGTCTATTTCCAAGTTCAGAGAATCAAGATGGTGAATGCTTCACAGGTCAGTTCACACGGAAACCGCAACGGAATCAGCGCCAAAAAAATGCCCCAAATCACTTTCCTGGAGCGGTCTCCGCCTCTGACCCCTCATTGAAATCAATGGGTGGCAGAAAAAAACGCGGAACTGATTAATTTATAGGACTTTGTGGCTGGCGTTGGAGCCGTTTAGGTATTGTGATTGTCATGGGGCAGTTGGGTAAAGGTATGTTTTTAGTCTTGTGTGAGGCTGATAAAGTGTAACTAAACTTTTAACATATCAAAGAGACATAGCAGAAGTTTTGATCTGCTACAGCGAAGCGGCAGAAGCGCTTGGGTGAGTGCTGTGCCACATGGTTTCTGATTGGCTTTCCACAGAAAACTGAGCGAGCGTTGTACGGACTAAATGGAAACTCTTAGTCTGTACACCGTTTGCTCAACTTTCCGAGGGAAGACGATCAGAAACAAAGCAGTACATCGCTCACCCTGCTGCTTCATTTTAGCAATAAGTGGGGGTCTCAGTGCTAGGACTCCCACCGATCAAAACTTCTGACATGTCACTATGTTTAGTAACAATTTAAGGCCCCATGCACATGACTGTAAAAAAAACAGAATCGCCTGGTTCTATTGGCCGCAGACACCTTTCCGTATCGCTACGGATAGCTGTCGGTGCCGTAGAACCGTGCCGTGAAGTATGGAGCATGTCCTACTTTTTATGAGAGCACGGCCCGAAACTGCGGCCCGCGGCCATCGGCAGCTGGCCATGCCCACAATCACGGAGCCGTGATTATGGGCACGGCCGTGTGAATGGGGCCGAAATATTGATAAAATTCCTATAGAAAGTATTATGACTAAGTAAAGTAGGTGTGATAGAAATAATTCATACAGTTCTGGTAATAAAGTGATTTTGAGTTGGATTTCCTCGGTCAGATGCGGTTTGGTTGCTGTTTGCAGAAGAGTTTTCTTCTGGAGTTCTTGTTCTTGGAGGATATTCTTGAGGACATTTGGATGTTCTAACAGTCAGTCAGTTGTCTACCTCTGGCCATAGAGTAGTGTTTCATCTATTACAGACGAGTGTGCAGCTTGAAGGGGTTTTTCCATCTTAGACATTTATGGCATGTCCACAGGATGCGGGTCCAGCTCTGATATATGCCATAAATGTCTAAGATGGGAAGAACTCCTATAAAATGCCCCATTTGTGGCAGGGTAAGGAAGGACACTCTACTTGCCGTCAGATCCACCATTTTAAAGGTAGCGATGAATGGGGTGATATATGTTGCAGCCAGACGCCCCTTACATCCCAGCTAGTAACAAGAGATCATCATTATTTGAGGTGTTGCTGATGTAGAAATCCCTATGTGTAATGACAATGACGTTATCGAGCCCAGTATATTTTGTTTGTCAGTATGTTACACAATCGTTCTGGTTATCAGCTGTGTCCATGAAAGTCTCCCCTGAAATAAGGCTCATTTTTGTAGGGTTTGTGTGGGCAGGGTTTTAATATTTTTCCTGTGAGTGGCGCAGTTTAGTTGACGCGTCTCCTTTTCTTTTCCTCTCTAGTGATTTGGCCAGAAGTCACAAGTCAGTGTCCGGCCTTTTTCACTACTAGTGATATCACTTTGTGTCATAACTTGGCGCATGTGAGGTCTCTATTGAATGTGTAATATTTTTCCTGATGGATGATATCAGATATACGGTGTCCTCTCTAGGCCACACTTAGGCCCATGTTATAAATGAGATGTAAATGGTCCACTGAATAGATTGTAGAATGGTTTTCTGTTATACAGATGTGAAGGAGAGCGCTATTTCTTCTAGACATCTGATCTTTGGTGTGATTGGTGAATAATTTAGGGGCTGTGGTCAGAGACAATTCTATGATACTTGTGGCTTCTAGTCAGGGTGGGGTGGTCGTTGCGACCTCTTGGATAGGAAGACTTGAGGTGGGATCTCTAGTTTGGCTCCGCAGAATGTACCCCAGAACGGATTTAATTGCCCCTTAAAAATGATTTGAGTTTTATCAGAAACCAGGCACACTAACATCTCTTTACTGATCCAGTACATCTATAGCATATACCAGGAACGTATTATAGCACCTCTTTCTTATCTAGATGTCTATAAGTGAAGAGAAGCAAAATATAGAATCCTCCAGTCAGCGGCAATGGAGGAATCAGAGGACTGGTAATTAATATTATTATTAATTACTGATAATTATCAGGCTGGTTTCTAGCTCTGGATTACTCAGAGGTGTAATTCCCAAGTGACGGCTAAGATTTGAACAGCGATGCTACTGCAGTCCTAGTACTTGTAGCAGACGCTGAAATAGTAAATTAGAATCACTCGGAAACGACCGCCGATTCCCGTGTGCATACCGTCCTCTACAGCGATGTGACTGCACATGAGCAGTAGCGCACGCTGAAATACAGGTTTAGAATAAGCACTTGGGAACAGTCGCCGGTTCCCGGGTACATACCGTCTTCTACAGCGGTGTGACTGCGCATGAGCAGTTGCGCACGCTGAAATACAGGTTTAGAATAAGCACTTGGGAACAGTTGCCGGTTCCCGGGTACATACCGTCCTCTACAGCCATGTGACTGCGCATGAGCAGTAGCGCACGCTGAAATACAGGTTTAGAATAAGCACTTGGGAACAGTCGCCGGTTCCCGGGTACATACCGTCTTCTACAGCGGTGTGACTGCGCATGAGCAGTTGCGCACGCTGAAATACAGGTTTAGAATAAGCACTTGGGAACAGTTGCCGGTTCCCGGGTACATACCGTCCTCTACAGCCATGTGACTGCGCATGAGCAGTAGCGCACGCTGAAATACAGGTTTAGAATAAGCACTTGGGAACAGTCGCCGGTTCCCGGGTACATACCGTCTTCTACAGCGGTGTGACTGCGCATGAGCAGTTGCGCACGCTGAAATACAGGTTTAGAATAAGCACTTGGGAACAGTTGCCGGTTCCCGGGTACATACCGTCCTCTACAGCCATGTGACTGCGCATGAGCAGTAGCGCACGCTGAAATACAGGTTTAGAATAAGCACTTGGGAACAGTCGCCGGTTCCCGGGTACATACCGTCCTCTACAGCGATGTGACTGCGCATGAGCAGTTGCGCACGCTGAAATACAGGTTTAGAATAAGCACTTGGGAACAGTTGCCGGTTCCCGGGTACATACCGTCCTCTACAGCCATGTGACTGCGCATGAGCAGTAGCGCACGCTGAAATACAGGTTTAGAATAAGCACTTGGGAACAGTTGCCGGTTCCCGGGTACATACCGTCCTCTACAGCCATGTGACTGCGCATGAGCAGTAGCGCAAGCTGAAATACAGGTTTAGAATAACCACTTGGGAACAGTTGCCGGTTCCCGGGTACATACAGTCCTCTACAGCCATGTGACTGTGCATGAGCATTAGCGCACGCTGAAATACAGGTTTAGAATAAGCGCTTGGGAACAGATGCCGGTTGCCGGGTACATACAGTCTTGCTGAAATGCAAGTTTAGTAGAAGCACTCGGGAACAGTTGCTAGTTCCCGAGTGCAGGCGGGGACTTGGGCAGCGCTACTGTTGCGCATGCGCAGTTGCAGCTACAGGCTGGTAGTCACACCAAGTACTCGGGAATAATTGGATGTTCCGGAGTGCAAACGAAATAAAGCACATTCATGAGAACATTGAAAGCGACCACAAAGCCATACTATGGTCGGGATGTGTCTTTTCCCCACCATAGCCAGAGGAATGGGTTATGGTCGGATCCAAGGGCAACCAGTAACACAACAAAACTTCTACAACAAAGGCGTTGAGTACATAATGGCATGGCTTTATAAGCATTCACACATGGCAGACCTGGGAGCCTTGTTTAGGCCCCCGGTTGCCATGGCTCCTATCAGAAATCTGCGATTGCGCTGATGGTGACGGAGGAATCCCCCGCCATCTGTTTACCCACGTAGATGCCCGACTATTGACCACAGCAACTGAGGGGTAACGTGCCGGGATCTACGCTATTTCCCGCACCATCCATTTACGGTACTTTGTGCTAACTGCATGGCGCTGTAAGTGTATGTCACCCAGTGGTTAAATGACAGAAAGCTGACATCAGTATCGTGAATTTCTAGGTTTATAGGATTTGCGTCTGTAAGTAAATAAACCGTATGCAACCCCAATGGCAGCCTCTATCTGTGGTGCACGGTTGGGTAAACGTTCTTTTTGCACTTGCCCCCTACCCACCTAGTGCTGCACATGGAATAATAAAAGACGTTTTTGGGCATGTGCAGTAGCCTGGGGCTGCTCTGCTTGTATGTACCAAGATGATGAAGCAAGCGGGCCTGGGACATTTCACCAATCTGCCCTGACTAACAACAACCCACCCCCAAATCTAGAACTTCTACTGAGCAGAGAGTAAGCCGGCGGGCATGAATAGCAGAAACAGTGAAGAAAATCCTGACCTAGAATGGATCCAATTGTAGCAAACTATCAGCTGCGAGAAATATCAGGCATGTTCCTGGATATAAACAAGAATATTCCCATTCACTGACCCCAAATAGATATCTTAAAAATGCTGAGGAATTAGTAAGTTGCCAAACTTTTCATTATACGAAATTTAAGCATCTAGTTACATGAAACCGGAAAATCCTTATTATATTGCCATTTTATAGAGATCAGTGGTAAAATAGTGGCCACTTGGGGGCAAAAATATGGATAACCAGGCCTGTACCTCTAGTTGTGCCTGTGACAATGCATCACCCCCATCTTATTCTTAAGGACCATGAAGTGTTTGAGCTTCTACATGGATCTAACAAGCGATCTGCTGGGGTGCCTTATCTACACATATTCAGGGGGGAGGGGATGTAAAACGGTGGTGCCTTGCTGGGGGCTCCACTACATAAATATCCTGCAGACTGTCCGGAAACAAAATGTACTTCTCAGTTGTATGTATATATGTATGGAGCATGTCCTCACTGTATATACTGTACTCCCTCCTTACTGTCCTCATATATACTGTATATAATGTACTGTTCAGTTATATGTATATATGGGACGTGTCCTCACTGTATATACTGTACTCCCTCTTTACTGTCCTCATATATACTGTATATAATGTACTATTCAGTTATATGTATATATGGGACGTGTCAACGTATATACTGTACTCCTTTCCTGTCCTCATATATACTGTATATAATGTACTGTTCCGTTATATGTATATATGGGATGTGTCCTTACTGTATATACTGTACTCCCTCCTTACTGTCCTCATATATATTGTATATAATGTACTGTTCAGTTATATGTGTATATATAGGACGTGTCCTCACTGTATATACTGTACTCCCTCTTTACTGTCCTCATACTGTATCATGTACTGTTCAGTTATATGTATATATGGAGCATGTCCTCACTATATACTGTACTCCCTCTTTACTGTCCTCATATATACTGTAAATAAAGTACTGTTTAGTTATATGTATATGTGGGATGTGTCCTCACTGTATATACTCTACTCCCTCTTTACTGTCCTCATATATACTGTATACAATGTACTGTTCAGTTGTATGTATGGAGCATGTTCTCACTGTATATATACCAAAAAAGAAAAGAAAAAAGATCCAGAAATATATCAAGGCACTCTCAGGTAAATATAATTTATATAAAGTCAATTTTATTTATTTAAACCTCCGAATATTTTCAGATACATTAATATATACATACAAAAAGTTTTTAAAAAAAGATCTCCTGGCCAAGAGAGGAAGGATGACATAAAATCTGACACACCTTTACAAATTGATTCACTGTATATACTCTACTCCCTCTTTACTGTCCACATATATACTGTATATAATGTACTGTTCAGTTATATATATATATATATGGGATGTGTCCTCAATGTATATACTGTACTCCCTCTTTACTGTCCTCATACTTTATATAATGTACTGTTCAGTTATATGTATATATGGAGCATGTTCTCACTATATACTGTACTCCCTCTTTACTGTCCTCATATATACTGTATATAATTTACTGTTCAGTTAAATGTATATATGGGACGTGTCCTCGCTGTATATACTGTACTCCCTCTTTACTGTCCTCATTTGTGCTGTACATAATGTACTATTCAGTTATATGTATATATGGGACGTGTCCTCATTGTATATACCGTACTCCCTATTTACTGTCCTCATATATACAGTACTGTTCAGTTATATGTATAGATGGGATATGTCCTCGCTGTATATACTGTACTCCCTCTTTACTGTCTACATATATACTGTATATAATGTACTGTAGTTATATGTATATATGGGACGTGTCCTCATTGTATATACTGTACTCCCTCTTTACTGTCCTCATATATACTGTAAATGTACTGTTCCGTTATATGTATATGTGGGACGTGTCCTCATTGTACATACCGTACTCCCTCTTTACTGTCCTCATAAATACTGTATATACTGTAGTTATATGTATATATGGAGCATGTCCTCACTGTATATACTCTACTACCTCTTTACTGTCCTCATATATACTGTATATAATGTACTGTTCAGTTATATTTATATATGGGACGTGTCCTCACTGTATATTCTGTACTCCCTCTTTACTGTCCTCATAAATACTGTATATACTGTAGTTATATGTATATATGGAGCATGTCCTCACTGTATATACTCTACTACCTCTTTACTGTCCTCATATATACTGTATATAATGTACTGTTCAGTTATATGTATATATGGGACGTGTCCTCACTGTATATACTGTACTCCCTCTTTACTGTCCTTAAATATAGTGTAAATAATGCACAGGGTGGGCCATTTATATGGATACACCTAAATAAAATGGGAATGGTTGGTGATATTAACTTCCTGTTTGTGGCACATTAGTATATGGGAGGGGGGAAACTTTTCAAGCTGGGTGTTGACCATGGCGGCCATTTTGTATCCAACGTTAGTTTTTTCAATGGGAAGAGGGTCATGTGACACATCAAACTTATCGAGAATTTCACAAGAAAAACAATGGTGTGCTTGGTTTTAACGTTACTTTATTCTTTCATGAGTTATTTACAAGTTTCTGACCACTTATAAAATGTGTTCAAAGTGCTGCCCATTGTGTTGGATTGTCAATGCAACTCTCTTCTCCCACTCTTCACACACTGATAGCAACACTGCAGAAGAAATGCTAGCACAGGCTTCCAGTATTCGTAGTTTCAGTTGCTGCACATCTCGTATCTTCACAGCATAGACAATTGCCTTCACATGACCCGAAAGATAAAAGTCTAAGGGGGTCAGATCGGGATACCTAGGGGGCCATTCAACTGGCCCACGACGACCAATCCACTTTCCAGCAAACCGTTCATCTAGGATTGCTCGTACCTGACACCTATAATGTCACCCATAACTTGTAAATAACTCATGAAAGAATAAAGTAACGTTAAAACCAAGCACACCATTGTTTTTCTTGTGAAATTCTCGATAAGTTTGATGTGTCACATGACCCTCTTCCCATTGAAAAAACTAACGTTGGATACAAAATGGCCGCCATGGTCAACACCCAGCTTGAAGAGTTTCCCCCCTCCCATATACTAATGTGACACAAACAGGAAGTTAATATCACCAACCATTCTAAATTTATTTAGATGTATCCATATAAATGGCCCACCATGTACTGTTCAGTTATATGTATATATAGGACGTGTCCTCACTGTATATACTGTACTCAATCTTTACTGTCCTCATATATACTGTATATAATGTACTGTTCAGTTATATGTATATATGGGATGTATCCTCACTGTATATACTGTACTTCCTCTTTACTGTCCTGATACTGTATATAATGTACTGTTCAGTTATATGTATATATGGAGCATGTCCTCACTATATACTGTACTCCCTCTTTACTGTCCTCATATATACTGTATATAATATACTATTCAGACATGTGTATATATGGGACGTTTCCTCACTATATACAGTACTTCCTCTTTACTGTCCTCATATGTACTGTATATAATGTACTGTTCCGTTTTATGTATGTATGGAGCATGTCCTCACTGTATATACTCTACTCCCTCTTTACTTTCCTCAAATATACTGAAAATGTGCTGTTCAGTTATATGTATATATATATGGAGCATATCCTCATTGTATATACTGTACTCCCTCTTTACTGTCTTCATATGTACTGTATATAATGTACTTTTCAGTTATATGTATATATGGAGCATTTCCTCATTGTATATACTGTAATTCCTCTTTACTGTTCTCATATACTGTGTATATAATGTACTGTTCAGTTATATGTATATGTGGGACGTGTCCTCACTGTATATACTGTACTCCCTCTTTACTGTCCTCATATATACTGTATATAATGTACTATTCAGATATATGGGTATATGGGACGTTTCCTCACTGTATATACAGTACTTCCTCTTTACTGTGCTCATATATACTGTATATAATGTACTGTCAGCTGTATGTATGTATATATGGAGCATGTCCTCATTGTATATACTGTACTCCTTCTTTACTGTCCTCATATATACTGTATATAATGTACTGTTCAGTTGTATATATGGGACGTGGATGAGTGTTTGGTTTATTCGGGTCCATTTTTTTGCAGGTATTTGACTGTTTTAGTAGATCAGCCCTATTCGTTTTTGATGTAATGTTGTCCGCTCGTCTGAGGGATTGTCTAACAGAGGATATCCAAAATGGTCCCTCAGACGAGCGGACAACATTACATCAAAAACGAATAGGGCTGATCTACTAAAACAGTCAAATACATGCAAAAAAATGGACCCGAATAAACCAACTCTCATCCTCCAACAAAGCAATTAATTTTCACAAATAAAACAGATTGTTAACAAGTACCTACCTATACTCCATGGAGGATGACAGCTTAAGGACCATTCTGAAGGAGGGATGCAATATAGTAGCGAGGAAGGCTCCATCCTTAGGAAAGATCTTGTTCCCATCTCTTTTTTTTCTTCTGCAGAACCCAAAACAACGTGGTTAGAAAATAAAGGTTTCTACAAATGCGGACAGCATCCGTGCAAAGTTTGTACATATACCCTCACTTCCAAAACCTTTTCAAACTCAAAATATTCCGACATTTTTACCATACAAAATTATATAAATTGCAACTCGGTCAATAATAAATCTAATTGAATGTACCGATTGCAAGTTGAAATATGTCGGGTGCACTAGCCGCAAATTAAAAACCTGTATACTCAAACACCTCAGTTACATTAGAAATATCAATATTATCAACATATCCAATGCAGCAAGGCATTTTATCCAACATCACAAAAGATCAACAAATACGTTTGCCTGCTATGCAATCGAAAAAATTCACAGATCTAAAAGAGGGGGAGATGTAAAACACAAAATGCATCAAAGGGAAGCTTATTGGATTTTCCGATTAAACACCAGAGTACCACACGGCCTTAATCTAAAAAAAGAGCTTATGTTTCTTTACTAACACAACATATAATATTAACAACGAAATATGAGTATTTATATAATGCACATAAAATATTATTCAATTATAATTCAACTTCTCATACTTAATACCTAATAACTATCAACCTACATACATGTCCGAAAACGAAGGGCGATATATCCTCTAATGAAATTAACCTGTAGGACTACAAAGAACATGAAGGGCTATTTCTATATATATATATATATATATATATATATATATATATATATATATATATATATATATATATATATATATATATATATATATATATTTATTTATTTATTTATTTATTTATTTTTTTCAATGAAAATTATTTGTAGGATCATACAGAACATAGTCAAGATTTTCAGGGGTTTTCTCCTTTTTTGACAAGATTATACAAATGTTGTTTAATCATAATTTAATTCTGTTTTAACCAGTCATGTATATATTTTGAAATACCAATAAAATAACCATTTCGATAATATATTCATGTCTTTTTAGCCTTTCTCACACATTGTTCCTCAATAACCAAAACACCTTTTCATGTGTCTAGTTTCTTTTTTCCCCATATTCAGCCATCATACACATTACACGGACTATGTGCGACTAAACGAAACAAGCGATTTCTATGTACACACATGTTTTCTAATTTTTCCAAAACATACCATCAGCTCCTACACACAATGTGTATACAAACGAAGGAGCTTACTTTTTTCTCACGAATACAATAAGTATTAACAAACAACATCGATATAAAAAGTTCAAAATACTTACCAACCAGATGAATCCCGGTCCTTTGATCAAATGAAGGCGGGCAACAAAGAACTGACGCTTGCGTCTCAACGGGGAACTCCTCCTGAAACGCAATCAAATAAACAGGTGTCTTCCCGGATATATAAAATTCCACATTCGCAGTCAGTATTCACAGAGCCATGATTAAGAACGCAGGCGGCGTTCGAAACGCGTAGGCCGTTTACCCCTCTTAAATATCTTGGCAATACAGGACATTAATATTTCTTCAGCATATTTCTTCCATGGATCGCTATTTTAACAATTTAAATTAAAACTTGGAAAAAGCTTCCTTTTACACTCTCAGCGCTGGATCTACCCCCCATCAGAACCAAGCTCCGTGCATAAATACAGTACCAGAACAAAGCTCAGTATATAAATACAACATCAGAACCAAGCTCAGTGCATAAATACAGCTCCAGAACCAAGCTCAATACATACGTACAAAACCTAAACCAAGCTCAATACAAATATACAGCACCAGAACAAACCTCAGTACATATGTACATCATCAGAACCAAGCTCAATACATAAATACAGCACCAGCAAAAATACAGCTCGGTACAGAGATCATTTAAATATAAATACAACACCAGAACCAAGCTCAGTACAAATATACAGCCCCAGATCCAAGCTCAGTACATATATACAACAGAGCCATGCTCAGTACATAAATACAGCACCAGAACCAAGCTCGGTACATAAATACAGCACAAAAACCAAGCTCAGTACATAAATACAGCTCCAGAACCAAGCTCAGTACATCAACACAACACCAGAACCAAGCTCATTACATAAATACAAAATCAGAACCAAGCTCAGTACATATATATACCCTGCCAGAAACAAGCTCAGTACATATATACAGTGCCACAACTAAGCTCAATAAATAAATACAAAACCAGAACCAAGCTCAGTACATATATACAGCACCAGAACAAAACTCCGTACATATATACAGCACCAGAACGAAGCTCAATACATAAATATAGCACCAGCACAAATACAGGTCGGTACAGAGATCATTTGCAATTTCAGTTTAACCCTTGCCATATAAGTTTGTTTGACCTTTAAACTTCTGCTCCCAATATAGCCAGAACAATGGTTAGGATATGCTGGAAGTTGTTGTTTCACAAAAGAGAACGATACTGTATGATCTGCAGCGAGATACTGGGTGTGACTACAGTACTGATCAGTCACGGAGAATAAACATTTACATTGAGTGACTCACATGTGACGATTCTTTTTCGTTGTTCTTCTCTTTTCTTCTCCATGGGGACCAGACCTCTATGATGACTTCTCCCAGCCACAGCCCATTTCTGCAGTTTGCCGGTCAGATGTCTTCGGCTCCTCACTTTTCCAACATTTCCGCACCTATAAACGAAGATAAAATTCTCATGGTGCCACACTCTATGCCCCTGACTATAATAGTACTATACTCTATGCCCCTGAATATAATACCTCCATACGCTGTCTCCATTAATTAAATTGTGTCAAACACTAAAGTAAAACACCACACACACTAACAATGCCCCCTGTAGATGGCGCCAGTGACAATGCCCCCTGTAGATAGCGCCAGTCACAATGCCCTCTGTAAATAATGACAGTCATAATAACCTCTGTGGATAGCACCAGTCACAATACCCTCTGTAAATAGTGCCAGTCACACTGCCCACTGTAGATCGCGCCAGTCAAAATGCCCCCTGTAGATATTGCCCAGTGTAAATAGAGTGCCCTGTAGATATTGCCCCAATGCTGCCCACAGAAAAAAAGCCAGTGCAATAGTAATCAGTTGTATCTGCATCCTAAGGACACGGATACAATTGGGTAATAAGTCCTGTTTCACCCCGGTTCTCTGAACCAGCTGTAATTTTAACAACCAGTTCGGGAAAACCGGGGCGAACTGGTCCCCCTTCAGCCTCGGGACCTGGGCAAGTGCCCACATTGCCCTCATTGTAATCCGCTCCTGCATATATGGCTCTGACACTTCTCGGCATCGACTATGTATGAGCGGCGCTGAAATGATGACAAGATGGAGGGGAGAAGAAGAGCGGTGAGGTGAGTATGTGTTTTATGTTATGGGAGACGTGGGAGGGATGCTATGGTGCATGGTGTGGTCATTGCTGCACAATTTTACCGCACGGCCCAGCAGAAAAATGCAACACATTTATTAAAATGCTTTTGCCTCTTAATAAATGTGTCACACTTTACGTTCAATTTTTTTTCTATTAAGACTGGTGTATAAAACACCAGTGTTAATAAATTGCCCCCTTTATGATTAGTATCAGCGACTGGTAAATATCCGGATAGATTGTAGTTGTAGGATCACACGCTGCAGTAACATCTTATTTCATGGATTTCTTACAGACATCGGCGTTATATAGAAATCGATAGCATTTACCAGGAATGTATTCTCACACCACCACCTTCTTTTTCTTTTCCAGGTGTCTATTTCCAAGTTCAGAGAATCAAGATGGTGAATGCTTCACAGGTCAGTTCACACGGAAACCGCAACGGAATCAGCGCCAAAAAAATGCCCCAAATCACTTTCCTGGAGCAGTCTCCGCCTCTGACCCCTCATTGAAATCAATGGGTGGCAGAAAAAAACGCGGAACTGATTAATTTATAGGACTTTGTGGCTGGCGTTGGAGCCGTTTAGGTATTGTGATTGTCATGGGGCAGTTGGGTAAAGGTATGTTTTTAGTCTTGTGTGAGGCTGATAAAGTGTAACTAAACTTTTAACATATCAAAGAGACATAGCAGAAGTTTTGATCTGCTACAGCGAAGCGGCAGAAGCGCTTGGGTGAGTGCTGTGCCACATGGTTTCTGATTGGCTTTCCACAGAAAACTGAGCGAGCGTTGTACGGACTAAATGGAAACTCTTAGTCTGTACACCGTTTGCTCAACTTTCCGAGGGAAGACGATCAGAAACAAAGCAGTACATCGCTCACCCTGCTGCTTCATTTTAGCAATAAGTGGGGGTCTCAGTGCTAGGACTCCCACCGATCAAAACTTCTGACATGTCACTATGTTTAGTAACAATTTAAGGCCCCATGCACATGACTGTAAAAAAAACAGAATCGCCTGGTTCTATTGGCCGCAGACACCTTTCCGTATCGCTACGGATAGCTGTCGGTGCCGTAGAACCGTGCCGTGAAGTATGGAGCATGTCCTACTTTTTATGAGAGCACGGCCCGAAACTGCGGCCCGCGGCCATCGGCAGCTGGCCATGCCCACAATCACGGAGCCGTGATTATGGGCACGGCCGTGTGAATGGGGCCGAAATATTGATAAAATTCCTATAGAAAGTATTATGACTAAGTAAAGTAGGTGTGATAGAAATAATTCATACAGTTCTGGTAATAAAGTGATTTTGAGTTGGATTTCCTCGGTCAGATGCGGTTTGGTTGCTGTTTGCAGAAGAGTTTTCTTCTGGAGTTCTTGTTCTTGGAGGATATTCTTGAGGACATTTGGATGTTCTAACAGTCAGTCAGTTGTCTACCTCTGGCCATAGAGTAGTGTTTCATCTATTACAGACGAGTGTGCAGCTTGAAGGGGTTTTTCCATCTTAGACATTTATGGCATGTCCACAGGATGCGGGTCCAGCTCTGATATATGCCATAAATGTCTAAGATGGGAAGAACTCCTATAAAATGCCCCATTTGTGGCAGGGTAAGGAAGGACACTCTACTTGCCGTCAGATCCACCATTTTAAAGGTAGCGATGAATGGGGTGATATATGTTGCAGCCAGACGCCCCTTACATCCCAGCTAGTAACAAGAGATCATCATTATTTGAGGTGTTGCTGATGTAGAAATCCCTATGTGTAATGACAATGACGTTATCGAGCCCAGTATATTTTGTTTGTCAGTATGTTACACAATCGTTCTGGTTATCAGCTGTGTCCATGAAAGTCTCCCCTGAAATAAGGCTCATTTTTGTAGGGTTTGTGTGGGCAGGGTTTTAATATTTTTCCTGTGAGTGGCGCAGTTTAGTTGACGCGTCTCCTTTTCTTTTCCTCTCTAGTGATTTGGCCAGAAGTCACAAGTCAGTGTCCGGCCTTTTTCACTACTAGTGATATCACTTTGTGTCATAACTTGGCGCATGTGAGGTCTCTATTGAATGTGTAATATTTTTCCTGATGGATGATATCAGATATACGGTGTCCTCTCTAGGCCACACTTAGGCCCATGTTATAAATGAGATGTAAATGGTCCACTGAATAGATTGTAGAATGGTTTTCTGTTATACAGATGTGAAGGAGAGCGCTATTTCTTCTAGACATCTGATCTTTGGTGTGATTGGTGAATAATTTAGGGGCTGTGGTCAGAGACAATTCTATGATACTTGTGGCTTCTAGTCAGGGTGGGGTGGTCGTTGCGACCTCTTGGATAGGAAGACTTGAGGTGGGATCTCTAGTTTGGCTCCGCAGAATGTACCCCAGAACGGATTTAATTGCCCCTTAAAAATGATTTGAGTTTTATCAGAAACCAGGCACACTAACATCTCTTTACTGATCCAGTACATCTATAGCATATACCAGGAACGTATTATAGCACCTCTTTCTTATCTAGATGTCTATAAGTGAAGAGAAGCAAAATATAGAATCCTCCAGTCAGCGGCAATGGAGGAATCAGAGGACTGGTAATTAATATTATTATTAATTACTGATAATTATCAGGCTGGTTTCTAGCTCTGGATTACTCAGAGGTGTAATTCCCAAGTGACGGCTAAGATTTGAACAGCGATGCTACTGCAGTCCTAGTACTTGTAGCAGACGCTGAAATAGTAAATTAGAATCACTCGGAAACGACCGCCGATTCCCGTGTGCATACCGTCCTCTACAGCGATGTGACTGCACATGAGCAGTAGCGCACGCTGAAATACAGGTTTAGAATAAGCACTTGGGAACAGTCGCCGGTTCCCGGGTACATACCGTCTTCTACAGCGGTGTGACTGCGCATGAGCAGTTGCGCACGCTGAAATACAGGTTTAGAATAAGCACTTGGGAACAGTTGCCGGTTCCCGGGTACATACCGTCCTCTACAGCCATGTGACTGCGCATGAGCAGTAGCGCACGCTGAAATACAGGTTTAGAATAAGCACTTGGGAACAGTTGCCGGTTCCCGGGTACATACCGTCCTCTACAGCCATGTGACTGCGCATGAGCAGTAGCGCACGCTGAAATACAGGTTTAGAATAAGCACTTGGGAACAGTCGCCGGTTCCCGGGTACATACCGTCTTCTACAGCGGTGTGACTGCGCATGAGCAGTTGCGCACGCTGAAATACAGGTTTAGAATAAGCACTTGGGAACAGTTGCCGGTTCCCGGGTACATACCGTCCTCTACAGCCATGTGACTGCGCATGCGCAGTAGCGCACGCTGAAATACAGGTTTAGAATAAGCACTTGGGAAGAGTCGCCGGTTCCCGGGTACATACAGTCCTCTACAGCCATGTGACTGTGCATGAGCATTAGCGCACGCTGAAATACAGGTTTAGAATAAGCGCTTGGGAACAGATGCCGGTTGCCGGGTACATACAGTCTTGCTGAAATGCAAGTTTAGTAGAAGCACTCGGGAACAGTTGCCAGTTCCCGAGTGCAGGCGGGGACTTGGGCAGCGCTACTGTTGCGCATGCGCAGTTGCAGCTACAGGCTGGTAGTCACACCAAGTACTCGGGAATAATTGGATGTTCCGGAGTGCAAACGAAATAAAGCACATTCATGAGAACATTGAAAGCGACCACAAAGCCATACTATGGTCGGGATGTGTCTTTTCCCCACCATAGCCAGAGGAATGGGTTATGGTCGGATCCAAGGGCAACCAGTAACACAACAAAACTTCTACAACAAAGGCGTTGAGTAGATAATGGCATGGCTTTATAAGCATTCACACATGGCAGACCTGGGAGCCTTGTTTAGGCCCCCGGTTGCCATGGCTCCTATCAGAAATCTGCGATTGCGCTGATGGTGACAGAGGAATCCCCCGCCATCTGTTTACCCACGTAGATGCCCGACTATTGACCACAGCAACTGAGGGGTAACGTGCCGGGATCTACGCTATTTCCCGCACCATCCATTTACGGTACTTTGTGCTAACTGCATGGCGCTGTAAATGTATGTCACCTAGTGGTTAAATGACAGAAAGCTGACATCAGTATCGTGAATTTCTAGGTTTATAGGATTTGCGTCTGTAAGTAAATAAACCGTATGCAACCCCAATGGCAGCCTCTATCTGTGGTGCACGGTTGGGTAAACGTTCTTTTTGCACTTGCCCCCTACCCACCTAGTGCTGCACATGGAATAATACAAGACGTTTTTGGGCATGTGCAGTAGCCTGGGGCTGCTCTGCTTGTATGTACCAAGATGATGAAGCAAGCGGGCCTGGGACATTTCACCAATCTGCCCTGACTAACAACAACCCACCCCCAAATCTAGAACTTCTACTGAGCAGAGAGTAAGCCGGCGGGCATGAATAGCAGAAACAGTGAGGAAAATCCTGACCTAGAATGGATCCAATTGTAGCAAACTATCAGCTGCGAGAAATATCAGGCATGTTCCTGGATATAAACAAGAATATTCCCATTCACTGACCCCAAACAGATATCTTAAAAATGCTGAGGAATTAGTAAGTTGCCAAACTTTTCATTATACGAAATTTAAGCATCTAGTTACATGAAACCGGAAAATCCTTATTATATTGCCATTTTATAGAGATCAGTGGTAAAATAGTGGCCACTCGGGGGCACAAATATGGATAACCAGGCCTGTACCTCTAGTTGTGCCTGTGACAATGCATCACCCCCATCTTATTCTTAAGGACCATGAAGTGTTTGAGCTTCTACATGGATCTAACAAGCGATCTGCTGGGGTGCCTTATCTACACATATTCAGGGGGGAGGGGATGTAAAACGGTGGTGCCTTGCTGGGGGCTCCACTACATAAATATCCTGCAGACTGTCCGGAAACAAAATGTACTTCTCAGTTGTATGTATATATGTATGGAGCATGTCCTCACTGTATATACTGTACTCCCTCCTTACTGTCCTCATATATACTGTATATAATGTACTGTTCAGTTATATGTATATATGGGACTTGTCCTCACTGTATATACTGTACTCCCTCTTTACTGTCCTCATATATACTGTATATAATGTACTGTTCAGTTATATGTATATATGGGACGTGTCCTCACTGTAGATACTGTACTCCCTCTTTACTGTCATCTTAGATACTGTAAATAATGTACTGTTCAGTTATATGTATATATGGGACGTGTCCTCACTGTATATACTGTACTCCCTCTTTACTATCCTCATATACTGTATATAATGTACTGTTCAGTTATATTTATATATGGGACGTGTCCTCACTGTATATACTGTACTTCCTCTTTACTGTCATATATACTGTATATAATGTACTGTTATATGTATATATGGAGCATGTCCTCATTGTATATACTGTACTCCCTCTTTACTGTCCCCATACTGTATATAATGTACTGTTCAGTTAAATGTATATATGTGACGTTTCCTTACTGTATATACTGTACTCCCTCTTTACTCCACATATATACTGTATATAATGTACTGTTCAGTTATATGTATGTATGGAGCATGTTCTCACTGTATATAATGTACTCCCTCTTTACTGTCCTCATATATACTGTATATCATGTACTGTTCAGTTATATGTATATATGGGATGTATCCGCACTGTATATACTGTACTCCCTCTTTACTGTCCTCATATATACGGTATATAATGTACTGTTCAGTTATATGTATATATGGGATGTATCCTCACTGTATATACTGTACTTCCTCTATACTGTCCTAATATGTACTGTATATAATGTACTGTTCCGTTTTATGTATGTATGGAGCATGTCCTCGCTGTATATACTCTACTCCCTCTTTACTGTCCTTATATATACTGTAAATGTACTGTTCAGTTATATGTATATATGGAGCATGTCGTCACTATATACTGTACTCCCTCTTTACTGTCCTCTTACTGTATATAATGTACTGTTCAGTTATATGTATATATGGAGCATGTCCTCACTGTATATACTGTACTCCCTCGTTACTGTCCTCATATATACTGTATATAATGTACTGTTCAGTTATGTTTATATGGCACATGTCCTTACTGTGTATACTATACTCCCTCTTTACTGTCCACATATATACTGTATATAATGTACTGTTCAGTTATATTTATTGATGGAATGTCCTCACTGTATATACTGTACTCCCTCCTTACTGTCCTCATTTGTGCTGTAAATAATGTACTATTCAGTTATATGTATATATGGGACGTGTATTCATTGTATATACCGTACTCCCTATTTACTGTCCTCATATATACTGTATATAAAGTACTGTTCAGTTATATGTATAGATGGGACGTGTCCTCACTGTATATACTGTACTCCCTCTTTGCTGTCCCCATACTGTATACAATGTACTGTTCAGTTATATGTATATGTGGGACATTTCCTCACTGTATATACTGTACTCCCTCTTTACTGTCCTCATATATACTGTATATAATGTACTGTTCAGTTATATGTATATATGGGACGTGCCCTCACTGTATATACTGTACTCCCTCTTTACTGTCCTCATATATGCTGTATATAATGTACTGTTCAGTTATATGTATATATGGGACAGGGTCCGCTCTCTAATCAGGATTTTTAAGGTGCTATGGATAAAACCTTATCCCCTACTATACCTTTTCCTGTAATATTATAATATTGATTTCTCTCTTTCTAAACAGACTCTGCTCCCACTGGACAACATGCAGGGCTCCCATGTTACGTCATCGCCATAGAAACTGTTCGGTTTCCAACAATCGCAGAACGGACAACTAACCTTCAACTGAAAGCTCCTCCCAATGTATTAATGTCACTTCTGTATGGACAGGTAAGATTTGTCTATCCCCTTCGATGGGTTTTCCCATGAAGGACATTTATGACATCTCCACAGGATATGTCATAAATGTCAGATGGGAGTCCCACCTCTGTGACCAGCGCCTATCTCCAGAACGAGGCCCCCTAAACAGTGGCGGATTAAGTAGGCCATAGGCCCTGGGCTGTTACCCAAACTTGGGCCCCATACTCCGCCGCCGCCCTGCCACGCCGCAACTATTGTTAACAGTACCTTTTTGTGCAAGTATTAACAGATGGGTGTTACGATTCCCCTTGTCAAAGGGCTGCGTCCCTACATACTGACAGTATCACACTGTGCAGGGACACATCCTCCTGACAAGGGGAATGGTAACACGCATTTGTCTATCAGTCCTGGACTGCACAAAGACATTTTGTGAAAGACAAGGATTTCCTATAAAAAACATGTCAGGAGAGGAGACAGATTCTCTATAAATCTAGTGACTCACAGAAGGTAACGTAAAGCACCACATACACAGTGCCCCCTTTAGATAACACCACACACACAGTCCCTGTAGATAGCATCACACACACAGTCCCTGTAGATAGCGCCACACACACAGTCCCTGTAGATAACATCACACACATAGTCCCTTTAGATAGTGTCACACACACACACACAGCGCCATTAGATAGCACCACACACACAGCCCCTGTAGATAGCGCCACATACAGCCCCTGTAGATAGCATCAGACACACAGCCCCTATAGATAGCGCCACACACAGTCCCTGTAGGTAGCATCACACACAGCCCCCTGTAGATAGTACCACACACAGCCCCTGTAGATAGCGCCACACACACAGCCCCTGTAGATAGCATCGCACACACAGCCCTTGTAGATAGCACCGCACACACAGCCCCCTGTAGATAGCACCGCACACACAGCCCCCTGTAGATAGCATCACACACAGCCCCTGTAGATAGCGCCACACACAGCCCCTGTAGATAGCGCCACACACAGCCCCTGTAGATAGCGCCACACACAGCCCCTGTAGATAGCGCCACACACAGCCCCTGTAGATAGCGCCACACACAGCCCCTGTAGATAGCGCCACACACACAGCCCCCTGTAGATAGCGCCACGCACACAGCCCCCTGTAGATAGCGCCACGCACACAGCCCCTGTAGATAGCGCCACGCACACAGCCCCTGTAGATAGCGCCACGCACACAGCCCCTGTAGATAGCGCCACACACACAGCCCTTGTAGATAGCGCCACACACAGCCCCTGTAGATAGCATCGCACACACAGCCGTTGTAGATAGCGCCACACACAGCCCCTGTAGATAGTACCACACACACACAGCCCCTTGTAGATAGCATCGCACACAGCCCTTGTACAAAGCACCACAAACACAGCCCCTGTAGATAGCATCACACACATCCCCCCTCCCCTTGTATATAGTGCCACACAGCCCCCCTCCCCTTGTATATAGTGCTACACAGCAATTTACCCCTCCGTATATAGTGCTACACTGCAATCACCCCCCTGTATATTGCACATTGCCCTCCAAAACAAAACATTGTACTTACCTTGCCCCGTTCCCGCGACGGACGGTGTGCTGCACTGTCTCCAGGCAGAACGCATGCTCATACCAGCGTGATGCAGTTACGTCATCACGGCGGCCTGCCCAGGGAGTCTTCCCAGCACCTTATAGGCTGCAGTCCTAACTTGGCCTGCAGCCATAGTATTAATTCATATCTGCGTCCTGAGGATGCAGATACAAGTGAATGTGGCTGTCGCTAGCATCGGGGCCCCCTCCAGTGCTAGGCGCCAATGGGCTTGAGGGGGCCCGTGCAGCCCAGCCAATAAATGTTATGGGCTTGGCAGTCATGGGCCCCCTGGGAGCCTTGATTGGCTGCCCGAGCCTTCCTAACGATGATCCGCCGCTGCCCCCAAACCCAGTTCTAGCTTTTTGTGCTCATGCTGCTTCCCAGTCACTTTTTGATGACATGGTCGGGAGTTACAGAAACAGCGGTGAGTGCCTCGAATTTCTACCTTCTATACATATATACATATATTGATGTGCTCAGGTCTTCACCCTAGGATCTCCCCTTACTAGTAATAAATGCCGTGCACCTGCATTTGGGATTTCAGATCCTCGCTGTCTTTTTGGATTATTTATCAGTTTGTTTTCTGTACTTTTACAGATAGTGCCAGAAAACCAACTATGCATTTTAGAGCCAGAGAACAGTCATGGCTGGTTAAAGATGACTCCACAGCCACAGGTGTTTACGCTATAGAAAGAAAAAACAAAGCGCACATCGTGCCTGAATTGTATATACAACGAAAAAAAGAAAAGGGTCAAAGGTACTGACCTGGTAATGTTATGCTAGGAGCACAACATCCCACACGTGCATTCAGAGGTAACTCTGTCAATGTCGGTTGCAGCCACAGTTCCCAGTCCGGAGATTAGAAGGCAGAATATCCGCTGAATAAATCCAGTATAAAGAAAAAAATCGGGGAAATCCAAGGGCGCAGCCGTGTCAGGATAAAATGTATTTTATTTGTACATGCAACAACAACAAAAAAGTTTTTTGTGTTTCGAAGCCGTACCGGCCTCTTCGTCAGGTCAAAGTACAAGTGGTTATCCTACGAAAACACACAGTTTATATAATCCAGAAAACACAGATGACTGCCGGGTTAAATAAGAGGTCAGATTAAAAGGCGGGTTCAAAATAAACCGTTGTAATTAGAAGAAACCAATAAAAACATGTGTGTGTGTGTATATATATATATATATATATATATATATATATATATATATATATATATATATATACAATGGTATACATCCGCCAAGCCTACACAGAGTTCCAAAATATTAAAAATACATTAAAAAAATGTTAAAACACTTACAGTAAGTAAGTACTTTTTACTGTAAGTGTTTTAACATTTTTTTAATGTATTTTTAATATTTTGGAACTCTGTGTAGGCTTGGCGGCTGTATACCATTGTGTGTGTATATATATATATATATATATACACATGTTTTTATTGGTTTCTTCTAATTACAACGGTTTATTTTGAACCCGCCTTTTAATCTGACCTCTTATTTAACCCGGTAGTCATCTGTGTTTTCTGGATTATATAAACTGTGTGTTTTCGTAGGATAACCACTTGTACTTTGACCTGACGAAGAGGCCGGTACGGCTTCGAAACACAAAAAACTTTTTTGTTGTTGTTGCATGTACAAATAAAATACATTTTATCCTGACACGGCTGCGCCCTTGGATTTCCCCGATTTTTTTTTTTCTTTATACCAGCCACAGGTGTTGGCAGTCAGAGAAATATTAGCGAGCCACAGAACTCCTTCAAAAGCCTTGTAAATAAAAGAATGAAAGTTTGGTGGAACCGAGCATTCCTAGCAAATCATCTCCAACAGAACCTTATACCGAGGGGGTTACACCTACAAGTTTTCCCATCATTTCCAATTGAAGATGTGAATTTTCTATCTAAATGGGAGGAGAACTGCAGTGCATGTTCATTTAAAGTGATGGAGCTTCTTATTGGACCCAATAACACCTCATTAGAAAACAGGGATAACGAACTGGAAAAGATCCAGCAAAAATTAAAAGCAGAGATGTCCAAAGAGGACTTAGAAACATTTAAAACAGAATTGGATCAACAAGGCCTCGTCTGGAGAAAAGAAATGGAGAGCAGAAAAACAAAGAAATTGATATGTCATAATAATGATTTTCAACAGCAGAAAATATATTGATGGAATCGGAGACAAAATGGTGAATCACTGAGTGTTTCCTCTTCTATGTGATCTTTGTCATCACAGAGCGGTCACCATGATATGACATTATGTAGTAGCGTGAGTTCTACACGTGACTTACCAAGATACAAAAGAAAACGGAACTAAAATCAGTCGTCCAATGGTAGGAGAAAAATGAATAAGGGATTGGAACAAAATCCAAGACATCACAAGAAGGTCATTAACATTTCTATGCATCAATTATCTATAGGTGACATCACACTGTTGGACAAAGTCTTGACCTTTTCTCCCGCCTCCTGTTTTGATCTTTTCTCAGCAGTAAAAGATCTGCAATTTTTTTGCACAATCGTTGATCTTTAAGAAATTGTATTTTAACCCCTTCCCTCTTTGGCCACTTTTGACCTTCTTGACAGAGCCTCATTTTTCAAATCTGACATGTTTCACTTTATGTGGTAATAACTCCGGAATGCTTTTACCTATCCAAGCGATTCTGAGATTGTTTTCTCGTGACACATTGGACTTTATGTTACTGGCAAAATTTGCCCGATACATTCAGTATTTAATTGTGAAAAACACCAAAATGTAGCGAAAAATTGCAAAAATTAGCATTTTTCTCAATTTAAATGTATCTGCTTGTAAGACAGGCAGTTATACCACACAAAAATGTTGCTAACTAATATCCCCCATATGTCTACTTTATATTGGCATCGTATTTTGATCATCATTTTATTTTTCAAGGACGTTACAAGGCTTAGAACTTTAGCAGCAATTTCTCACATTTTCAAGAAAATTTCAAAAGGCTATTTTTACAGGGGCCAGTTCAGTTGTGAAGTGGCTTTGAGGTCCTTAGATATTAGAAACCCCCAATAAGTCACCCCATTTTAATTACTGCACCCATCAAAGTATTCAAAACAGCATTTAGAAAGTTTCTTAACCCTTTAGACATTGCGCAGGAATTAAGGCAAAGTAGAGGTGAAATTTACGAAGTTCATTATTTTTTTCCAGAAATTCATTTTGAATCCATTTTTTTTGTACCACAGAATGTTTTACCCAAGAAATGCAACTCAATATTTATTGCCCAGGTTCTGCAGTTTTAGGAAATATCCCACATATGGCCCTAGTGTGCTACTGGACTGAAACACCGGCCTCAGAAGCAAAGGAGCACCTGGTGGATTTTGGGCCTCCTTTTTATTAGAATATATTTTAGGCACCATATCCGCTTTGAACAGGTCTAGTGGAACTAAAACAGTGGAAACCCCCCAAAAGTGACCCCATTTTGGAAACTACACCCCTCGAGGAATTTATCTAGGGGTGTAGCAAGCATTTTGACCGGCCAGTTTTTTTGCAAACCTTTTTGGAACTAGGTCATGAAAATGAAAATCTACATTTTTTCAAATAAAATGTAGGTTTAGCTAATTTTTTTTCATTTCCACAAGGACTAAAGGAGAAAAGGCACCATAAAATTTGTAAAGAAATTTCTCCCGAGTAAAACAATACCCCACATGTGGTAATAAACGGCTGTTTGGACACACAGCGAGGCTGAGAAGGGAAAGAGCGCCATTTGGCTTTTGGAACTCAAATTTAGCAGGAATGGTTTGCGGAGGCCATGTTGCATTTGCAAAGCCCCCGAGGGGACAAAACAGTGGAAACTCCCAATAAGTGACCCCATTTTGGAAACTACACCCCATGAGGAAATTATCTAGGGGTGTAGCAAGCATTTTGACCAGCCAGTTTTTTTACAGAACTTATTGTAAGTAGGCCGTAAAAATGAAAATCTACATTTTTTCAAAGAAAATGTAGGTTTAGGTATTTTTTTTTCATTTCCACAAGGACTGAAGGAGAAAAAGCACTGCAACATTTGTAAAGCAACTTCTCCCGAGTAAAACAATACCCCACATGTGGTCACAAACATCTGTTTGGACACACGGTAGGGCTCAGAATGGAAGGAGCACCATTTGGATTTTGGAATGGTTTCTGGGTGTCATGTCACATTTGCTGAGCCCCTGTAGTACTAGTACAGTGGAAACACCCCAAAAGTGACTCCATTTGGGAAACTGCACCCCCTGAGGAATCATCTAGGGGTATAGTGAAAATTTTGATCCCAAAGGTTTTTTGCTGAATTAAGCCATGAAAATGAAAAAAAAAATTTTTTTCCAACAAGATGTCGTTTTAGATATACAGTTTTCATTTTTGCAAGGAATAGAGAAGAAAAAGCACCCCAACATTTGTAAAGTAATTTCTCCCGAGTACAGTAACGCCCCATATGTGGTTATAATCGGCTGTTTACGTATATGGGAGCATTCAGAAGAAAAGGAGCGGTATTTATCTTTTGGAGCGTAGATTTTGCTGGAATGGTTTGCGGACGCCATGTTGCATTTGCATAACCCCTCATGTACCAAACAAAAGTGACCCCGTTTTAGAAACTACACCCCTAAAGGCATTTATCAAGGGGTGTAGTGAGAATTTAGACTCCACAGGTGTTTTTCAGAAATGAATACGCAGTGGATTGTGCAAAGTGAAAATTGCAATTTCTCCACTGATCTGCTTATTCACCGCACAAGATGTTGTGTCCCTAGAGAATCTTACCCCATAAATTAAGCGGGTTCTCCCGGGTATGGTAATGCCTTACTTGTGGCCATAAATTGCTGTTTGGGCACACTGTAGGGCTAAGAAGGGAAAGACCACCATTTTGAGCATAGATTTTTGGTAATAGTTCTGTTCGGTGTTTTGCTGGTATTTCAGTTTATAATGTGGGGGTATATGTAATCTGTGCGGAGTATATCAGGGGTCTATGTAATCTGTGCGGAGTACATCAGGGCATAATAAGAGGGTATAATAATGGGGTAAATAATACAATTATCCATAGATGTGTGTTACGCTGTGAAGCGATCCGTTATGCACAGGCCGGTGTCACACTGATAAACGGTTTTCTTTCTTATCCCTCCTTCTTTAACGCTCTGCACCTTTTGGGGACTTTTTCTCCTTCGTAGTTTGGGAAATATTACTGGGAAAGTTTTGCGCTGGTATAATACGGGCGCCCTCGCTTCCAGCGGATGTGCGATGTCCCTTCCCTTTCCTAGTTCCTAAATACTAGGGCCCTGAAACTGAAGGAATGTTCCCCTCCGGCCTGCGCATTTGAGATGTTTTTTCATCACTATATTACTAGTGCCGTAACTTTTTTGTTTTTCAGTTGATTGAGCGGTGTGCGGGCTTGTTTTTTGCGAGACGGGCTGTAGATTTTATTGGTACCATTTTAGAACACATACGACTTTTTGATCACTTTTTTTATTTCATTTTTTGGTAAAGGAAATTACCAAAAACAAGCAATTCTGGAATAGTTTTTTATTGTTTTTTTTATCGGCATCCAGTGTGCCCTAAATTACATGTTAGCTTTATTCTGCGGGTCGATACGATTACGGCGATACCAAATTTATATAGTTTTTTTTATGTATTGCGGCTTTTGCACAATAAAATCACTTTTTTTATAAAATCATTTGTTTTCTGTGTCGCCATATTCTAAGACCCATAACTTTTTTTATTTTTGCGTGCACGAAACGGTGTCAGGGATTATTTTTTGCGGGACGGATTGTCGTTTTTATTAGTACTATTTTGGAGTAAATGTGACTTTTTGATCACTTTTTATAGCATTTTTTGGAAGGAGATGTGACGTAAAAACAAATATTCTGGCGCTGTTTTTCATGTTTTTTTTTACCGCGTTCACCGTGCGGGATAAATTACATAATAGTTTTGTAGTTTGGGTCGTTACGGACGTGGCGATACCAATTATGTATAGTTTTTTTTATTTTTACGTTTTTTCCCATAATAAAAGACTTACTATGGGAAAAAAGTCAGTTTAGCTTTATTTTTATTTGAAATGTGTGTGTTTTTATTGTTTTACCACATTTTTATTTACTTTTTTTTATTTTTTTACTTGTCCCACTAGGGGACATGAGGGCCTGATGCCCCGATCGCTACTCTAATACACTGCACTGCATACGTAGTGCAGTGTATTAGCGCTGTCAGTTATTCACTGACAGCAAGCCTATGAGGACACGCCGCAGGCGGGTCCTCATCGGCTCCCGTACAAGGCAGACTCGGACGCCATTTTCTGGCGTCCGATTGCCACAGCAACCCAGTGATTGCGTCACTGGGTTGCCGATCGCAGCATCTGAGGGGTTAATCTGCCGGATCAGAGAGTAGCTCCGGTCCTGGCAGTTACAGGAGGGTGCCAGCTGTATAATACAGCTGTCACCCCGCGGTGATGGTGCCGGCTCTGCTTCTGAGCCCGCACCATCACTGCGCCGTATATATACGGCGCTTTGCGGGAAGCATCTCCCGCCAGCGCCGTATATATACGGCGGATGTCGGGAAGGGGTTAAAGAGGAAGACTATTTATTTGTGACCGTTGAGGAACGAGAAACATTGCGAATATTTGAGAAACTCTTTCACCAAGAAGGGGGAATATCAGAAGGTAAGATTCATATCTGTATTAGAACCAAATCTACAAAATTCCCCCGTTGTCTATTTGCCCCGCAGTAGATCTTTTTGTCAAATTAGTCTCTGAAGATTAGCAAAACATTCCAAGGAAAATTAAGAATGACAATCCGACGAGTTCAGAGAGAGAGAGAGAGACAGAGACAGAGAGAGAGCTTGGAGAGGATTATATCATGGCATGATGTGGTAGTAAAACCTGCCGATAAAGGCAGAAATGTGGTATTTTGGCCACGCCAGATGTATATTTATGAAGCAAATCGCCAATTAAAAAAACTCCACTTTTTAAATAATGATATCATGGAGGCGGAGGTTGCTTTAGCAATCTCTAAGCTACACAATAATAAAACGGCGGGTCCTGACGGCCTATCGGCTGAATACTACAAACTTTTGCCAGATATTGTACCGACATTGACGAGGACCTTACAAGCCATATTTAGTGGGGAGATTGACCTGCCTAACTTTCATGCGTCCAGGACCATATTGCTTCCCAAACTTGACAGGGATCCAACCCTCCTTTCCTCATATCGCCCGATTTCCCTTTTAAACCAAGACTATAAGCTCCTAACAAAGATTTTGGCCGACCGCCTCTAACCATGTTTGGACTGATCATTGCCCCAACCCAACTGGGTTTCTTAAGGAATAGACATTCCACTAAAGGTATCTGTCAGGCTGTAGCAGCCACGGTGTCTGCACTAGACCCCCCCCTCCCCAGTGACCATGCTGCAAGACTGTGATCTCAGGTGAGAGATCAGTCTTGTCGTCCTTGTCTGCCGAGAGCTAAAGAGTGAGAGCGTGCGTGCACAGCTCCGATGCCATGAAACAGAAGACGAATTCACACTCTTCTTCTGCTCCTTAGTGGTGGCGGAGCTGCGCGCTGGCGCGCACGCGCTCTCTGTCCAGCTCTTGCTCTGAAACTGTCTGTAGTGATTGCACAGTGTCACAGCAATGTTACACGCCCCCTTGCCAATTACCTCCCCATTGACAGTTCAGGGGGTTATTTAAATATCGGGCACCAAATATTACAGCACCGATATCTAAATAACGAAGGAGGCTAGGAAAAATATGTAAAGTGCCCCAGAGTTTGTTCGGCCCTCCCCATTACATGCTGAACTCAGCTGCACATGTATGGGGAGGTGAAAGGTTCTCTTTAAAAGAAAGGTGTTATAATTTATTTTTTATTTGATGTTTTATTTTATGGGCCTAATTTTTCTAATTATTTTAATATGTTCCCGAAGGTAGCTATTTATTCATATGTCTGTGGGGCAGCCAACTTTATTTTTATTTTTCATACTGCTAATTTTTGTTTTGCAGGTTCCGCTTGACCATTTGGACTATTTCGCCGATGTAAGCTTTTTTTTTTTTTTTTTTTAATAAAATGGTTAAAGTGGATTGTGTGGAAGAGTTGTCATTTCAATAAAATAAATTAATTTATGTCTCTGTTTTTTAATACTTCATTACCGCCTTAGTAATGGCTGCTGTCTGATCGAGAGCGTCCATTACTAAGAAGGGGCTTAGTGTTAGCCAGTAATAAGGCCGTCACTAACCCCTATTATTACCCCGGTACCCACCGCCACCAGGAGTACCGGGAAGAGCTGGGTACGATCCAGCACCCGACCATCTGAAGTGAAGGGTACTTGGGTAGCCGCAGGCTGGTACTATCAGGCTAGGAAGGGACAAAAACCATGGCCCTTCCCACCCTGGTGATGCTAGGCTGCTGCTTTATTGTATCTGGCTGGCTATGAAAAATGGAGGGGATCTCACGTAATTTTTTTTTCAATTTAATTTTAAAAAATGACGAGGGGTTTCCCCAATTTTTCATAACCAGCCAGATACAATAAAGCAGCAGCAGCCTAGCATCCCCAGGGTGGGAAGGGCCACTTTTTTGGCCCTTCCCAGCCTGATAATACCAGCCTGCGGCCTAACAGTCGTTTTAGATGGCCAGGTACTGAATCGTACTCGACTCTTCCCGGTATCCTTGTCGGCAGTGGGAACAGGGGTAATAATAGGGGTTAGTGATAGCCTTTTTACTGGCTAATACTAAGCCCCAGCCTTAGTAATTGAACGCTGTCAATCAGACAGCTGCCATTACTAAGGCCATAATAAAGTATTTAAAAAAAACAGACATAAGATTTTTTTTTTATTGAAATCAAAACTCCCCCATGCAACCCTCTTTCACAATTATTTTTTTTAAAGTAGATCATTGAAGTAGTCCAATGAATCTACGATGTAGTCCAAACGGTCCAGCGGAACCTACCAAAAAAAAGTTAGCAGTATAAAATGTAAAAAAAAAATTAATTTGCCACAATAGAAACCCCTGCTCCGCCGTTTGCTCTTGTAGGCCACAGCCTGGTTTAGGCCTGAGGCCTACAAGAGATCGGGAGCACGCTGATGACGTCAACTGCCCGGCATGATGATGTCACTGCATCATGCCGACCACGCCAGGCCACTGAACTCGGTTAAAAATCATAAGTCAATTAGGTAATAAAAAGGGGGCATAGAAGATGTTAAACCATTTTCAGTGTTAATGCTGCGTTGCTGATCTATGATACTAAAGTAATACAGTAAAGAGTTCTTTAAATCTTCTTTATACATTAAACAGCACTTTACAAATAAACAACAAATGTTTTCCTATTTAATTTTTTTTTATATATTGCGTGTTTGATGTGTAAAGGTAGTAATGAGAAAACTCCGATAGATTGGGGGGGGGGGGGCGCCTTTTTATAGTTCGCCTCAGGCAGCAGAGGGGCTAGGTTCACCCCTGATTGTCCATCTGTACTGTGAAGCGACGTCCTTGCTGCATTTGGTTGAATCTGAGCAGAAAGTAAATCCCTGAACTATTCAGAATTCATCCGGCTGCTTTTGTCTTCAGTCACATCATCAATAAACACTAGTGACCCAGTGCCTTTGGCAGCCACGCATGCCCATGCCATCACACGGTCTCCACCATGTTTTACAGAGGATGTTTTGTGCTTTGGATCATAAGCCGTTCCAAGCCTTCTCGATACTTTCTTCCTACCATCATTCTGGTACAGGTTGATCTTAGTTTCATGCTGTTCCAGAACTGGGCGGCTTCTTTACATGTTGTTTGGCAAAGTCTAATCTGGCCTTTCTATGTTTGAGGCTGATTAATGGTTTGCACCTTGTGGTGAACCCTCTGTATTTGCTCTCATGAAGTCTTCTCTTTATGGTAGACTTAGATACTGTTACTCCTACTTCTAGGAGAGTGTTCTTCACTTGGGTAGATATTGTGAAAGGGTTTTTCTTCACCATGGAAAGGATTCTGTGATCATCCACCACTGTTTTCATTCGTGGACGTCCAGGCCTTTTGGAGTTCACGAGATTACCAGTGCGCTCTTTCTTTTCAAGAATGTACCAAACAGTTTATTTGGCCACTCCTAACATTTGTGCTATCTCTCTGATGGATTTCTTCATTTTTTTCAGCCTAACGATGGTCTGTTTCACTTACATTGAGAGCTACCTTGACCTCATGTTGTGAGTTCACAGCAACAGCTTCCAAATGCAAATGCCACATCTGGAATAAACACCAGACCTTTTACATGCTTAATTGATGATGGAGTAACGAGGGGAATAGCCCACACAGCCCATTAAATAGCCAATGAGATAATTGTTCAATTACCTTTGGTCCCTTGAAAAAGAGGCAGCTACATAATAAAGAGCTATAATTCCTAAGACATTCCTCAAATTAGGATGTGAATACCTCAAATTAAAGATGAGTCTGCACTTTAAGCCCATGTTGATTATATAATTGCATATTCAATGTTTTTTTTTAAAAACGCTAAAATGCCAAAACTTGTGTCACTGTCAAAATAATTCCGGACCCAACTGTAGCGTAAGACTTGTTAATGATTTGGAGCTCCCGTAAAGCTTGGTTCTTTATCCGAGTGCAGTATTATTCTGTAAATCCAACATTAGTGGGATCTGACAGATCCCAGATTATCAGACATTCTGTACGATTAGATGCAAAATAAACAAGTTTATAAAATGTCCTTGTAGAAGTAGAAATCCGGGAGTCTCATCATAGCTTCTCCCTCCTAAGTCTTCTGCTTCTTGTTTTCTCAGATTCCAGATTATTTTACAATTTGGGGTCGGTTAATCAGAATTTTGCGGAATACTGAATTCCAGATTAAAGGAACTTTACTCTTTTTTTGTATTACACACATAAACCAACAATCAATCACCGGTATAAAAAAAGTCAAAGACGACAAGAATAAGTAGTAAACAGCGGAACCTTTTATTATAACAAATATCCACAAAAGCAGCAGAAACAGATTCAAATATTTTACAAATATTTTATAAAGGTCCAAAACATGTAGAGAATTGTTATATTTCATACATTACAGGGGTTGTCTGGCCCTACTACAGCATTGTTATATGGGGGCACTCATACAGGACACTTATTAGTCAGCGGGAGCCCAGAGCAGCTACAAAAGACGTCTCTATAGATAGATTAGAGTAACTCACATCAGTCCCTGTCCCCAGAGGGGCTCACACTCTAATTTCCTCATGGCACTCACACACCAGGGACCCTTTCAATTCCAGCACATGGGAAGGATGCACCATTTTATAAAAAAGCGACACCCCACCCCATTGTGACACCAAAAACTAGAAAGAACATAAAATTACTCTATTAATAAAAAATACAATTTCTTTCTTATTTCTGGATAAAGCTAATTTTTCAAATCCTAAATTGACCAATCCCTATCAAATCTACACTAATTTCCTTCTTAACAGGTCAACTAGATCACTACGGACATTGTATAAAGAGGTCTATGAAGAAGAAATTTCAGAAAGATTTGTATAATTCTTCACTGATAGGAATATATTTGAGAATTTCTGTAATTTGCCTTTTCTGTTTATCAGATTCATATCATTTTGATCATTTTTATTGCTTTGTATTTTTGATTTGGATCTGAATAAGGAGCTTTGTTCCTTTCTCACAGTCAGGTAGCTGCTGTAAAGGCCCATTTACATGAGGAGATTATCAGGATAATGTACTTTATATAAAGCATTCTTATAAAAAAAATATTATTATTTGTATCTGAATGTAAATATAACTGGGATAGAATTGTCCCTTATAAATGGGCCTTTACTGATCTGCTCTATCACTCCATGACTAAAATTATATTCACTACTGGACTTCACATATGGGTTTAAGCTTATAGAAATATATAACAAATCATAAGGTGTTATTCTCACTATATGAATATGTATCATCATCATCATCATCATTATCAGAAGTGCATGGTATTAAACACAAGCACAATTCTCAGCAGTGACAGAATACAGCAGGAGAGAGGCAGCGGTGCAGCTGTGGGGGATACAGAGGTCACCTTCACAACTGGGCCCTGACATCTTGTGGGCCTATAGTTCACCCAACATAAAGAAGCAGAATTATTAGCAGGAGGAGCGATGATTTCCATTCACATAGTTATATAGTTACATCGCTGGGAAAAGACACATGTACATCAAGTTCAACCAAAGCATCAGAGAGGATGTGGATGAAGGTAAGAGGTAGCGGTACATTTTAGACCATTGTTTCCTCCTACTGATCAAGAGGAAGGAATAAAACAAACTCATATCTGCCCAAAAGGGAAACATTTCCATCCTGATCCTATGTGGTGATCAGACTGGATAATTGTTCATACAGGAATTCTATACATTTAAGTAAGTGTGGGTTTTGTTTGCCGTAAGAAATTATCTTTGCCTTTTTTGAAGCCATCACCTGTCCCTGCTGTGACCAGCTCCTCAGGTGACTATTCCCCAGATTCACCGCTCTTACAGTAAAGAAGGCTTGTCACATCTGGAGACTGAACCTTATTTTCTCCAGATGGAGGGAGTTGCCCCTGGTCTTTTAAGGGGATTTTAAAGGGAACAGCTTTTCACCATAATTTTTTGTACGGGCTATTTATATACTGATATAGATTTATTATGTCACCCTTAGACATCTCTTCCCAAGACTATAAGGCACAACTTCACACTTATCCACATGAAATCTCATTTGCCAAGTGGATACCCAAACACTGATCAGGAAGTGATGTGCAGGCAAGCTGTGGACTGCGTACTGCTACTGAAGCTGGCAACTCTGCACTTACTTTGTACGCCACTTTGGCTGGCGGCTCCGGCAGCGGCACATGTAAGACCCCTTACAGAACAGCATTGTAGAACGCATCTAAACCCTGGAGGGCGCCGACTACAAACAAGTAACTCTTCTCCTGTTTTAGGGGGGGCTGCAGGAGGAAAACGTTTACTTCTGGAAGGGGTGTAATTGAACCTTTCTTTTTTACCTAATAAGTATTGAGAACCAGTTCAACAAAGAAACTTCTCCATTCCAAAACGCAAGTTACAACTTTAAGGGAGGTTTAACTTTTTTGCTTTAAATCAGTTTAGTTTCAGAATTCTCTGATGGGTGGTGGAGGGGTAAAGAAGAACAACAATTGGGGATTTAACTAAAATAACTGATCCCACACAGAAAGTAAGTTTACAGGAGAGCACAATTTCACAGATGGCGGAAGTAATGGTGGCCTCTAGTACGGACACTCTGCAGATACCGCCAGCGTTAATAAAAACAAAACAATGGAGGTCGTGATGCAAAGGATGATGCCTGAGAAGCGCAAACAAATTAAAATGGATTTTAAAGAAGTAAAAGATGATTTGATCAGTTTGAACACTAGATCTAACCAATTGGAATATCAGACTGCATGCATTACTCCCAACCTTAATGTCCTTCTAGGCCGTAATCTGTTCATGGAGGAAGAGATAAAGCTATATAATAATAATAAACTTCTGGACCTAGAGAATAGGTCTTGTTAGATAACATCCGTCTATTTGGAATGCCAGAAAGTAATAAAAATGATCAGCTTGAACTATATATTTGGGAATGACCTTTGCAGTCCTACCAGAGGCAAGTTTTTCGGAATAGACTTTTGAACGCACTCATAAAGTGCGCCGGAGTAATCACATATCTGTATGTATGTCGTGTATATATGTATGTGTGTAATGTGGATATATGTATGTGTGTAAAGTGTATATATATGTAAGTGTGTAATGTGGATATATGTATGTGTGTAATGTGAATATGTGTGTAATGTGGATATGTGTGTAAGTGTGTAATGTGGATATGTGTGTAAGTGTGTAATGTGGATATGTGTGTAATGTGGATATGTGTGTAATGTGGATATGTGGATATGTGTGTAAGTGTGTAATGTGGATATGTGTGTAAGTGTGTAATGTGGATATGTGTGTAAGTGTGTAATGTGGATATGTGTGTAAGTGTGTAATGTGGATATGTGTGTAAGTGTGTAATGTGGATATATGTGTAAGTGTGTAGTGTGTAATGTGGATATATGTGTAAGTGTGTAATGTGGATATATGTGTAAGTGTGTAATGTGGATATATGTGTAAGTGTGTAATGTGGATATATGTGTAAGTGTGTAATGTGGATATATGTGTAAGTGTGTAATGTGGATATATGTGTAAGTGTGTAATGTGGATATATGTGTAAGTGTGTAATGTGGATATATGTGTAAGTGTGTAATGTGTAAATATGTGTAAGTGTGTAATGTGTAAATATGTGTAAGTGTGTAATGTGTTTATATGTGTAAGTGTGTAATGTGAATATATGTAAGTGTGTAATGTGTATGTGTGTAATGTGTATATATATGTAAGTGTGTAATGTGAATATATGTAAGTGTGTAATGTGTATATATGTGTATGTGTGTAATGTGGATATGTGTATGTGTGTAATGTGTATATATGTATGTGTGTAATGTGTATATATGTGTATGTGTGTAATGTGGATATATGTATGTGTGTAATGTGTATATATGTAAGTGTGTAATGTGGATATATGTATGTGTGTAATGTGGATATGTGTGTAATGTGGATATGTGTGTAATGTGGATATGTGTGTAATGTGGATATATGTGTAAGTGTGTAATGTGGATATGTGTGTATGTGTGTAATGTGGATATATGTATGTGTGTAATGTGGATATGTGTGTAATGTGGGTATGTGTGTATGTGGATATATGTGTATGTGTGGAATGTGGATATATGTGTATGTGTGGAATGTGGATATATGTGTATGTGTGGAATGTGGATATATGTGTATGTATATATATGTATGTATCTATGTGTAACATGTATGTGTATGCAATATGTATGTGTATACATATGTATCTATGTGTAACATGTATGTGTATGCAATATGTATATGTGTATACATATGTATGTGTATAGTGTGTATATGCGTGTCTATGTGTGTAATGTATATATATGCATGTATCTATGTGCAACGTGTATGTGTATATATGTAGGTGTGTGTGTAATATGTGTATATATGTGTGTATGTTTGTTATGTAAATATCTTTATAATGTGTATATATGTGTGTACAATGTGTATATATCTATGTTTATGTGAGTAATGATGGATACGTCTCCCGTAGACCCTGGGCACAGCGCTACTTTAAGCGCTGAGCCCGGTGAATCCCCTGATGTCACTGTGCATATAAGGACAGTGACGTCAGGGGCTTTAAAATGAATGTAAGGCGCTCTGGCCTGAGGCTCTTTAGCCTAACTGGAACCCCTTAAGCTAAACACCTTAACCCCGTAATTCTAATCATAACTCTTACACTAAGCCACCAACCTTCGAACCCTAACCCCCTAACCCTATTGCCTCACCCTAACCTCAATCCCTAACACCCTAAACCGCTAATCCAAACCCTAACCCCCTAACACTAACCTAAACTTAACCCCAAACCCTAACCCAATCCCCTAATACTAACCCCCTAAACCATAACGTTAACTCCCTAAATTTCTAACCCTAACCTGCTAACCCGCTAACACCTTACTCCAACCCTACCCCTAACTTTCACCCTATTCTTAACCCCCTAAACCTAACATCCCAACCACCTGAACCAAAAACCATAAAACTCTAACCCAAATTCCCTAGCCTTAACCCTCACATTCTAACCTTAACTTTTACTCTAACCCTATTCTTAACCCTAACCTCAACCCCTAACTCCCTAAGCCACTAACACTAACCTAAACATAACCCCCTAAACCCAACCCATAAAACCTTGATGCCAAACCAAACCCTATCCCCTAATACTAAACCCCAACCCAAACCCATAACGTTAACTCCCTAACTTTCTAACCCTAACCTGCTAAACCTAACCGCAAGCCCCTAACCCTAACTTCAACCCTACCCCTAACCTTCAGCCTAAAACTCTAACACCCTAATCCCCTAGCCCCGCAGCCAAAAACCTAACCCCAACCCTACACTAAAACCATAATCCCTAAACCTAAGTCCAACCCTAACACTCTCACCCTAACCCTTTTCCTAACCCCAAACACGTATCCACAACCCTAACCACTTACCCTCCCCCTATTCCTAAACCCTAACCTCAAAACCTTAACTCTAACTCCCTAACCCTGACCTTTACCACAACACTACCCACTCACCCTCACGTTAACCCTATTCATAATCCCCTACCCTATTTCTAACCCCTAACAATCTAAACCCTTCTCCCAATTCCTAACACTAAAACCCTAACACTATTCTAAATCCCCAAACCTAACTTCTAAATCCCAGCCCCTAACTCTAACCCCAATCCTACCCCCCTCATCCTAACCTTTTCCTAACCCCAAACGCTAACACCCAAACCCCCTAACCCTATTCCTAACCCATTATGGCTCTGGCTGGGGATTTTGCTCCTGGAAAAGCCTTAACCCGCAACTCTCTAACCCTAATTCTATCCCTAACCCCAAACCTAACCCTTTGACCTTAACCCTATTCCTAACCTTAACCCCCAACCCTAACCTCTTAACCATAACCATATCCCCTAACCCTATTTCTAACCCCAACCCCCTTTCCAAAACCCTAACCACTAACCCTATTCTTAACTCTAACCCCCAACCCTAACCTCATAACCATATCCGCTCAACCTATTCCTAACCCCAAACCCTAATCTCAATGCCTTAACTCCCTAGCCCCAACCCTAACACTATTCCTAAACCCATAATACTAACCCCAACCCATAACACCCTAACCCTATTCCTAACCAATTACGGCTCTGGCCGGGGATTTTGTTCCCGGAAAAGCCTTAACCCACTGTACCCTAACCATAATTCTAAACCAAACTCTAACCATAAATCCCTAACTACAACCCTAACAACCCAACCCTAACCTCTAAACCCTAACCATTTCCTAACCCCCTAACCGTATCACCTAACTCTAAACCATTAATCCAAACGCCAACCCCTTAACTCTAATCCCAACCCCCTAACCCTTTAGCCTTAACCCTATTCCTAACTCCCAACCCTAACCTCTAAACCCATTCCCCTAACACCAACCCTATTCCTAAAACTAATCCTAGCCCTAACCACTTACCCTCGCCCTATTCCTAACCCCCTAAACCTAACACCACAACCACCTAAAGCAAAAACCCTAACACTCTAACCCTAAACCCCTAACCCCAGAACCCTAATTCTAACACTTGCCCTAACCCTCTAACCCTATTCTTAACCCTAACCTCAACCACTAACTCTCTAAACCGCTAACCCAGACCCGAACACTATTACAAACATAACCCCCTAAACCCAACCCCTAACACCTTAACTCCAAATTTAACCCTATCTCCTAATACTAAACCCCTAACCCAATCCCATAATGTTAACTCCCTAACTTTCTAACTCTAACCTGCTACCCCTAACTTCAACCCTACTCGCTAAACTTCACCCTATAACTAACCCCCTAAACCAAAAACTCTAACTCTAGTCCTATTCCTAATCCCCTAACCGTATCCCTTAACTCTAACCCGTTAATCCAAACTCCAACCCCAACCCCCTATCCCTTTTGCCTTAACCCTATTCCTAACCCCTAACTCCAACCTCTAAACCCTATCTCCTAACACAAACCCTATTCCTAAAACCAAACCTACCCCTAACCACTTACCCTCACACTATTCCTAACCCCCTAAACCAAAAACCCTAAAACTCTAAACCTAATCCCATAACTCAAACCCCTAACCCCATAACCCTAGCCACCTAACCCACTTAATTCTAACCCTATCTTTTACCCTAAGCCTCTAAACCCTTTTCTTAACCCTAACCCTATCCCCTAAACTCAACCCCTAACTCCCTAAACCACTAACCCTAACCCACAAACACTAACCCAAATTTATACCCCTAACCCCAACCCCTAACACTTTCCCCCTAAAACCATAGCCCCCTAAGCCCAACCATAACACTCTCACCCTAACCCTATTTCTAACACCTAACTTCTAAACTCTAACACAAACCCTATCCCCTAATCCCCAAACCCTAAATCCTTAACCCTTTCACCCTTACCCTCAACTCCTAACCCTTTGACCTTAAACATATTCCTAACTCTAAGCCCCAACACTAACCTATAAACCCTATCCCTGACCCAACCCACTATCCAAAACCCTACCACCTAACCACTTACCCTCACCCTAATTCTAACCCCCAATTCTAACCTCAAAACCCTAACTCTAACTCCCTAACCCTTACCCAACCCTACCCTACTCACCCTCACGTTAACCCTATTCATAACCCCTAGCCCTAACCGCCTACCCTATTCCTAAACCCTACCACTCTAACCCCTTCTCCTCATTCCTAACTCCAACACTATTTCAAACCTAACTTCTAAACCCTAGCCCCTAACTCTAACCCCAACCCTACAACCTCATCCTAACCCTATTACTAATCCTAACCCCAAATGCTTAGACCCAAACCCCCTAACCTTATTCCTAACCCATTATGGCTCTGGCTGAGGATTTCTCTCCTGGAAAAGCCCTTACCCCCAACTCCCTAACCCTAATTCTATCCCAAACTATACACCTAAACCCCTAACCCTAACAACCCGGACCTTAACCACTAACCTCTAAGCCCTAACCCTATTCCTAACCCCAACACCCTAACCATAAACCTAACCCCAACGCTCTAACCCTTACCCCCTAACCCAATTCCTAACCCCCCAACCCTAACCACTAACCCCTAGACTCTAAGTCTATCCCCTAATCCCAAAACCTTAACCCTAATATCTTAACCCATACCCCCTAACAATATTACCCTAACCCCAGCCCCATAACACCCTAACCCTTTAACCTTAACCCTATTCCTAACCCACAACCCAAAAACCCTACACTCTAGTCCCTATCCCCTAACGCCAACCTTTTTCCTAACGCTCTAAACCAAACTCTATCCCTTACCCTCACCCTATTCTTAACCCGAACACTGACCCCCTTACCCAAGAGCTTTACAGCAAGGGCTCTGTCCAGGCACTTCTTTCTTGAGAAAGACCTTGGCGTCACTGTTCATATATGGAGAGTGACATTAAGGGATTTGTAATGTGAGAAACCCCGGCCAGAGCGTAGGCAACAATCTGGCCAGGGATTTTGCTCCAAGAGTGAGACCCTGATGTCACTGTCCATATATAAACAGTAACGTTAGGGGCTTTAAGATGCCGGGATCCCTAACGAGAGCTTCAGCAATGCCCTGGCAGGGGATTTCCCTCCTGGAATAGCCCTAATTCTATCCCCTAACTCTAACCATAGCCCTTAAACCCAAACCCTAACACCACAACGCTAACCCCACAGCCCTAACCACTAACCTTTAAACCCTAAAACGTAACTATCCACTAACCCTTACCCCTTAACCTTGGCACCCTAACCCCCTAATTCTAATCCTAACGCGTACCCTAAATCCTAAAACTCTAATATTAACCCTAACCCTATTCCTAACCCACAACACTATCCCCTAACTTTAACCCACACCCTAGCCCCCTAACAACTAACCCTAACCCCCACCCTAACCCTATTCCTACCCTTAACCCCCAAACCAAACCACTAACCTTTAAACCCTAATCCTAACCCCATAACCCAAGCCCCTTTAAAATAGCATCCCAACCCCCTAACCCTAGCCCCAACCTGTAACTCCCTAACCCTAACACCCTATTCCTAAACCCCAACACTAGCCCCTATCCTCTAACCCCTATCCCTTAACCACAACCCAATTCCTAACCCCCTACCTTCCCACTATTCCTAACCCCCTAATCCAATGCCTAACCCCAACCTTAACCCCCGATATCTAAATCCTAAACCCAACCCTATTCTTAACCCCCTAAACCCAACACTACCCCCAACCATTACACTCTCACCCTAAGCCCCTAACCCTATTTCTAACCACTAACCTCCAAACCCTAACACAAACCCTAGCCCCTAACCACCAAACTCTAATCCCTTAACCCTAGCACCCTAAACCCAACCCCCTAACCCTCAACCCCCTAAACCAAACCCTATTCCTAACTCTACCCCCTAACCTCTAAACCCTATCCCCTGACTCTATTCCTAACCCCTAATCCTAACTCCAATCCCCTATCCACAACCTACCCCCTAACCACTTACCCTCACCCTATTCCTAATTCAAGCCCTATTCCTAACCCTAACCTCAAAACCATAACGATAACTCCCTAACCGCCTAACCACAACCCTACACCATCACCTTAACCCTATTCATAACCCCTAGCCTTTAGCCCCAACCCTATTCCTAACCCCTCAACCTAACCTCTAAACACTAGCCTCTAACTAAAAGCCACAACACTTACCCCAAATCTACCCCCTCAACCTAACCCGATTCTAAACCCCTAACCCTATTCCTAAGCCATTATGGCTCTGGCCAGGTATTTCACTCCTGGGAAAGCCCTAACCCTAGCCCCTAATTCCCTAACCCACTAACCATATCCCTAATACTAACCCTAAACTCCTAACTACAACCCTAACTGTTCATATATGGTGAGTTACATGAAGGGATTTGTAATGCGAGAATACCCAACCAGAACGTAGGCTACACCCTGGCTGGGGATTCCGCTCCTAGAGGGAGCCCCTGAGGTCACTGTCCACATAAAACAAAGTAACATTAGGGGCTTTAAGATGCCGGAAATCCCCAACCAGAGAGTCAGCAACTCCCTGGATGGGTATTTCTCTTCTGGAAAAGCCCTAACCTCTAAACCCTAATGCCTAACCCCTAATGCTAACCCCCTAATTCTAACTCTTAGCCTAAATTCTAACCCTCTAACCTTAACCCTAACCTTCTAACCCTAACCCAAACCCTAGCCCCCCTAACTCCCTAACTCTAAGAACTAAATCTAACCCAACCCTAACCCTTAATTCTATTCCTACCCCTAACCCACTAACCTCTACTTCAACCCTACTCCCTCATCCTAACCCTATTCCTAAACCCATAATATTAACCCTAACACCCTAACCCTATTTCTAACCAATTATGGCTCTGGTCGGGAATTTTTCTCCCGGAAAAGACCTAACCCTATCCCTAATTCTAACCCAAACTCTAACCCTAAACCTCTGACTACAACTCTAACAACCCATCCCTAACCCCCAAACCTAACCTCTAAACCCTAACCCCATTCCTAACCCTCTAACCGTATCCCCTAACTCTAACCCGTTAATCCGAACTCCAATCCCCTAACCTTCTAACCCTAACCCTATAGCCTTAACCCTATTCCTAACCCCAACCCTAAACTCCAAACCCTTTCCCCTAACACCAAACCTATTCCTAAAACCAAACCTACCCCTAACCACTTACCTTCACACTATCCCTAACCCCCTAAACCTAAGACCCCCAACCCCCTAAACCAAAAAACCTAAGACTCTAACCCTAATCCCCTAACCCCATAACCAAACCCCTAACCCCAGCACCCTAATTCTAACACTTACCCTAACCCGCTAACTCTATTCTTAACCCTAATCCTGCAACCCTATCGCCTAACCCTAACCTCAACCCCTAACTCTCTAAGCCACTAACCCAGACCCTAACACTAATACAAACATAACCGCCTAAACCCAACCCCTAACACCTTAACTCCAAATCTAACCCTATCCGCTAATACTAAACTCCTAACCCAAACCCATAATGTTAACTCCCTAACTTTCTAACTCTAACCTGCTACCCCTAACTTCAACCCTACTCGCTAAACTTCACCCTATAACTAACCCCCTAAACCAAAAACTCTAACACTCTAGTCCAATTCCTAACCCCCTAACCGTATCCCTTAACTCTAACCCGTTAATCTAAACTCTAACCCCAACCCCCTATCCCTTTTGCCTTAACCCTATTCCTAACCCTGAACCCTAACTCCAACCTCTAAACCCTATCCCCTAACACAAACCCTATTCCTAAAACCAAACCTACCCCTAACCACTTACCCTCACACTTCCGAACACCCCAACCCCCTAAACAAAAAACCCTAAAACTCTGAACCTAATCCCATAACTCAAACCCCTAACCCCTTAACCCTAGCCACCTAACCACACCTAATTCTAACCCTATCTTTTACACTAAGCCTCTAAACCCTTTTCTTAACCATAACCCCAACCCTATCGCCTAAACTCAACCCCTAACTCTCTAAACCCCTAACCCCAACCCCTAACACTTTAACCCCAAACCTATCCCCTAATCCAAACCCATAACGTTAACTCCTTAACTTTCTAACCCTAACCTGCTAACACTAACGCAACCCCCTAACCCTAACTCCATCCCTACCCCCTAACCTTCCCACTAAAACCATAGCCCGCTAAACCTAAGCCCAACCATAACACTCTTACCCTAACCCTATTCCTAACACCTAACCTCTAACACAAACCCTATCCCCTAATCACCAAACCCTAACTCCTTAGTCCTAGCACCCTTACCCTCAACGCCTAACCCTTTGACCTTAAACATATTCCTAACTCTAAGCCCCAACACTAACCTATAAACCCTATCCCTGACCCCAACCCACTATCCAAAACCCTACCACTTACCCTCACCCTAATTCTAACCCCCAATTCTAACCTCAAAACCCTAACTCTAACTCCCTTACCCAACCCTACCGTACTCATCCTCACGTTAACCCTATTCATAACCCCTAGCCCTAACCGCCTACCCTATTCCTAAACCCTACCACTCTAACCCCTTCTCCTCATTCCTAACCCCAACACTATTTCAAACCTAACCTCTAAACCCTAGCCCCTAACTCTAACTCCCTAACCCCAACCCTACACCCTCATCCTAACCCTATTACTAATCCTAACCCCAAATGCTAACACCCAAACCCTCTAACCTTATTCCTAACTCATTATGGCTCTGGCTGAGGATTTCGATCCTGGAAAAGCCCTTACCCCCCCAACTCCCTAACCCTAATTCTATCCCAAACTATAAACCTAAACCCCTAACCCTAACAACCCGGACCTTAACCACTAACCTCTAAACCCTAACCCTATTCCTAACACCAACGCTCTAACCCTTACCCACTAACCCAATTCCTAACCCCCCAACCCTAACCACTAAACCCTAGACTCTAACCCTAATCCCAAAACCTTAACCCTAATATCTTAACCCATACCCCCTAACAATATTACCCTAACCCCAGCCCCATAACACCCTAACTCTTTGACCTTAACCCTATTCCTAACCCCAACCCAAAAACCCTAAACTCTAGTCCCTATCCCCTAACGCCAACCCTTTTCCTAACGTTCTAAACCAAACTCTATCCCTTACCCTCACCCTATTCTTAACCCGAATACTGACCCCCTTACCCAAGAGCTTTACAGCAAGGGCTCTGTCCAGGCACTTCTTTCTTGAGAAAGACCTTGGCGTCACTGTTCATATATGGAGAGTGACATTAAGGGATTTGTAATGTAAGAAACCCCGGCCAGAGCGTAGGCAACAATCTGGCCAGGGATTCTTCTACAAGAGGGAGACCCTGATGTCACTGTCCATATATAAACAGTAACGTTAGGGGCTTTAAGATGCCGAGATCCCGAACGAGCGTTTCAGCAATGCCCTGGCAGGGGATTTCACTCCTGGAATAGCCCTAATTCTATCCCCTAACTCTAACCATAGCCCCCAAACCCTAACACCACAACTCTAACCCCACAGCCCTAACCACTATCCTCTAAACCCTAACACTTAACTAACTGCTAACCCTTACCCCTTAACCTTGGAACCCTAACCCCCTAATTCTAATCCTAACGCGTACCCTAAAACTCTAACCTTAACCCTAACCCTATTCCTAACCCACAACACTATCCCCTAACTTTAACCTACACCCTAGCCCCCTAATAACTAATCCTAACACCCAACCCTAATCCTAACCCCATAACCCAAGCCCCTTTAAAATAACACCCCAACCTCCTAACACTCTAACGCTAGCCCCAACCTGTAACTCCCTAACACCCTATTCCTAAGCCCCAACACTAGCCCCTATCCTCTAAACCCTATCCCTTAACCACAACCCAATTCCTAGCCCCCTAACCCCCTACCCTCCCACTATTCCTAATCCAATGCCTAACCCCAAACTTAACCCCTGATATCTAAATCCTAAACCCAACCCTATTCTTAACCCCAACCCCATAAAACCTAACCCCAACACTACCCCCAACCCTAACACTCATACCCTAAGCCCCTAACCCTATTTCTAACCACTAACCTCCGAACCCTTGCCCCTAACCACCAAACTCTAAGCCCTTAACCCTAGCACCCTAAACCCATCCCCCTAAACCTAACCCTTTAACCTTAACCCTATTCCTAACTCTACCCCCTAACCTCTAAACCATAACCCTATCCCCTGACTCTATTCCTAACCCCTAATCCTAACTCCAATCCCCTATCCACAACCTACCCCCTAACCACTTACCCTCACCCTATTCCTAATTCAAGCCCTATTCCTAACCCTAACCTCAAAACCCTAACGCTAACTCCCTAACCACAACCCTACACCATCATCTTAACCCTATTCATAACCCTTAGCCTTTACCCCCAACCTTATTACTAACCCCTAACACTCTAACCCCCTCACCTGATTCCTAACCCCTCAACCTAACCTCTAAACACTAGCCCCTAACTACCTAGCCACAACACTTACCCCAACCCTACCCCCTCAACCTAACCCTATTCTAAACCACCTAACCCTATACCTAAGCCACTATGGCACTGGCCAAATATTTCACTCCTGGGAAAGCCCTAACCCTAACCCCTAATTCCCTAACCCACTAACCGTATCCCTAATACTAACCCTAAACTCCTAACTCCAACCCTAACAACACAACCCTAACTGTTCATATATGGAGAGTTACATGAAGGGATTTGTAATGTGAGAATACCCAACCAGAACGTAGGCTCCACCCTGGCTGGGGATTCCGCTCCTAGAGGGAGCCCCTGAGGTCACTGTCCACATAAAACAAAGTAACATTAGGGGCTTTAAGATGCCGGAATCCCCAACCAGAGAGTCAGCAACTCCCTGGATGGGTATTTCTCTTCTGGAAAAGCCCTAGCCCTAACACCCCAACGCTAACCTCTAAGCCCTAACCCCTAATGCTAACCCCCTAACCCTATCACCCTAATTCTAACTCTTAGCCTAAATTCTAACCCTCTAACCTTAACCCTAACCTTCTAACCCTATTCCTAACCCCCAAACCTATCCGCTAACTTTAACCCAAACCCTAGCCCCCATAACTCCCTAACTCTAAGAACTAAATCTAACCGAACCCTAACACTCTAACCCTTAATTCTATTCCTACTCCTAACCCACTAACCTCTACTTCAACCCTACCCCCACATCCTAACCCTATTCCTAAACCCATAATACTAACCCCAACCGCTAACACCCTAACCCTATTTCTAACCAATTATGGCTATGGTGGAGAATTTTGCTCCCGGAAAAGACCTAACCCACGAACCCTATCCCAAATTCTAACCCTAAACCCCTGACTACAACTCTAACAACCCATCCCTAACCCCCAAACCTAACCACTAACCTCTATTCCTAACCCTCTAACCATATCCCCTAACTCTAACCCGTTAATCCGAACTCCAACCCCCTAACCTTTTAACTCTAACCCCCTAACCCTATAGCCTTAACCCTATTCCTAAAACCAAACCTACCCCTAACCACTTACCCTCACACTATCCCTAACCCCCTAAACCTAAGACCCCCAACCCCCTAAACCAAAAACCCTAACACTCTAACCCTAATCCCATAATTTAAACCCCTAACCACTTAACCCTAGCCACCTAACCCCCTAATTCTAACCCTGTCTTTTACCTTAAGACTCTAACCCTATTCTTATCCCAAACCCCAACCCTATCGCCTAACTTCAACCCATAACTCCATAAGCAAATCACCCACACCCTAACCAAAATTATCCAAACTTATCCCCCTAACCCCAACCCCTAACACCTTCACCCCAATACTATCCCCTAATACTAACCCAAACCCTAACCCATAATGTTAACTCCCTAACTTTCTAAACCTAACCCTAACCGCAACCCCCTAACTCCAACCCTACCCCCTAAGCCTAACTATAACGCTCTCACTCTAACCATATTCCTAACTCCTAAACTCTAACACAACCCCTTTCCCCTAATCCCCTAACCTCTTAACCCTAGCACCCTAACCCTCAAACCCCTAACCCTTTGACCTTAAACATATTCCTAACTATAACCTCCAACCCTAACCTATAAACCCTACCCCCTAACCATTTACCCTCACCCTATTCCTAACCCCCAATCCTAACCACAAAACCCTAACTCTAACCCCAACCCTTACCCAGCCCTAACCCCTCACTTTAACCCTATTCATAACCCTTATCCCTAACCCCATCCCCTATTCCTAAACCTTAACACTCTAACCCCTTCTCATTCCTAACCCCAACCCTAACACTATTTCAAACCCCCCAAAGTTAACCTTTAAACACTAGCCCCTAACTCCCTAAACCCAACCCTACCCTTTCACCTAACCCTATTCCTAACCTCCTAATCCTAACCCCAAACGCTAACACCCTAACCCTATTCCTAACCCATTATGGCTCTGGCTGGGGATTTCGCTCCTGGAATAGCCCTAACCCCTTACTCCCTAACCCTATCCCGAATTCTTCATAACCCTCAAACCTAAAAGCTAATGCCAACCCTTGTCCTAACCCCCTAACCCAAACCCTACCCCTTACTCTATTCCTAACCCCCAACCCTATTCCTAATGTTGTCCTCTAACCCAAACCCGACCCTGTAACCCCTTACCCTGGCCCTGTTCCTAACTCCATAACCCTATGCCTTACCCTAACCCCCAACTTTAACCCATAACCTCTAAACTCTAACCCAAACTCTACTCCCTCACCCCCTAACCCATAACATCTGACCCTATTCATAACCACCTAACCACCTAACCCAAATCACTAACCTTAACCAAAACCCTTAACACCTTAAACTCTAACCTTCTAACCCTATTCCTGACCCCCTAACCCGTAACTCCTTACCAAAACCCTAACCCCCTGACTCCCTAACTTTAACCCCAACCCCCAGCAACCTAACACAAACCCTAACAACTAACCCTTAACGTTATTCCTAAACCTAACCCCCAACCCTAACAACTAACCTCTAAACCAGGGGTCTCAAGCACGCGGCCCGCGGGCCGCATGCGGCCCCTGGGGCTGTCATCTGCGGTCCGCGGGACACAGAGCCGCTAGTATCGGCTCTGCTCCGAGACTCTGGAATTCCCTGACATCGCTGTCCACATATGAACAGCGATGTCTGGGGCTTCCCCAGAGCAGGAGTCCCGGGCAGAGCGCTAGTACAGGCTCTGCTCCGGGACTCTCTGGAATTCCCTGGCATCGCTGCCCATATATGGACAGTGTGTCAGGGTCTTCCCCAGAGCGGAGTCCCAGGCAGAGCGCTAGTACAGGCTCTGCTCCGGGACTCTGTGGAATTCCCTGGCATCGCTGCCCATATATGGACAGTGTGTCAGGGTCTTCCCCAGAGTGGAGTCCCGGGCAGAGCGCTAGTATCGGCTCTGCTCCGGAACGCTGCGGAATTCCCTGACATCGCTGCCCATATATGGAAAGTGTGTCAGGGTCCTCCCCAGAGCGGAGTCCCGGGCAGAGCGCTAGTACAGGCTCTGCTCCGGGACTCTGTGGAATTCCCTGACATCGCTGCCCATATATGGACAGTGTGTCAGGGTCTTCCCCCAGAGCGGAGTCCCGGGCAGAGCGCTATTATCGGCTCTGCTCCAGGACTCTGGGGAAGCCTCTGACATCGCTGTCCATACATCGACAATGATGTCAGGGGCTTCCCCAGAGCAGGAGTCCCAGTGATGTCAGAAGAACAGCTGGAGTCCCAGGAAGAGCCTACTAGCGCTCTGCCCGGGACTCCAGCTCTGTGGTTGCCCCTGACATCTGTCCATATATGGACAGTGATGTCAGGAGCAGAGCTGGAATCCCAGGCAGAGTGCCAGAAGCGGCTCTGCTCCGGGACTCCAGCTCTGGGCAAGCCCCTGACATCACTGTGGCAGCACCTACAGAGGGCACTGTGGCAGCACCTACATAGGGCACTGTGGCAGCACCTACAGAGGGCACTGTGGCAGCACCTACACAGGGCACTGTGGCAGCACCTACACAGGGCACTGTGGCAGCACCTACACAGGGCACTGTGGCAGCACCTACAGAGGGCACTGTGGCAGCACCTACAGAGGGCACTGTGGCAGCACCTACAGAGGGCACTGTGGCAGCACCTACAGAGGGCACTGTGGCAGCACCTACAGAGGGCACTGTGGCAGCACCTACAGAGGGCACTGTGGCAGCACCTACAGAGGGCACTGTGGCAGCACCTACAGAGGGCACTGTGGCAGCACCTACAGAGAACACTGCGGCAGCACCTAACCCCAACCCCCTACCCTCACCCGAATCCTAACCCTTTTCCAAACTTAAGCCCTAACCTCTAAACCCTAACCCCAACTCTACTCCCTCATTCAAAACACTAACACAAACCCCAAACCCTAATCACCAAAACCTAACCCCTTAACATTATTACCCCAACCCCTTAAACCCCTATCCCTTTTACCTTAACCCTTTTCTTAACTCTAACCCCTAACCTCTTAACCATAACCTTATCCCCTGACTATATTCCTAACCCCTAATCCTAGCCCCAACCCCCTATCCACAACCCTACCTCCTAACCACTTACCCTCACCCTATTCCTAACCAAAAACCCCAACCCTAACCTCAAAACCCTAACTCTCTAACAGCCTAACCCCAACCCCACCCCCTGATCTTAACCCTATACAAACCCCCCTACCCTATTCTTAACGTAACACTCTAACTAACACTAACTAACTAACACTCTTCCCTAACACTCGAACCCCTTGACCCCATTTCTAACCCCAACCCTACAACCATAACAATATTCCTAACCCTAATCTCTATACCCTAGCCCCCAACTCTTACCCTAACCCTACCCGCTCACCCTATCCCTAACCCTAAATCCATAACCCCAACACTAACAACCCAACTCTAACCCCCAACCCTAATCACTAACCTCTAAACCCTAAATCTATTCCTAACTGTATCCCCTTATTCTAACTTAATAACCCAAACCTTAACCCCCTAACTCCCTAACCTCAACCCTACCCCTAACCCCAACACCCTAAACATAACCAGAATACTCTAACCCTTACCCTATTTCTAACCCCAAACCCTAACCACTAGACTCTAACCCTATCCCCTAACCCAAACCCCTAAACCTCTAACCCTGACACTGTAACCTTAAACCTATTCCTAACCTGCAACCCTAACCTCTAATCCTTATCCCCTAATGCCAACCCTATTCCTAACCCCAACTCCCTCACCCAAGCGCTTTACAGCAAGCGCTCTGGCCAGGTACTCCTGTATTGACAAAGACATTGACATCACTGTTCACATATGGAGAGTGACATGAAGGGATTATTAATGCGAAAATCCCCGGCCAGAAGGTAGGCAACACTCTGGCTCGGGATTACGCTCCTAGAGGAAGCCCCTGAAGTCACTGTCCATACATGTACAGTAATGTTAGGGGCTTTAAGATGCCGGAATCCCCAAATAGGGCGTCAGCAATGCTCTTGCCAGGGATTTCTCTCCTGGAAAAGCTCTATCCCTAACCCCTAAAAACCTAACCCTAATGCCTAACCCCCTAAAACGCTAACCAAGAACTTTACAGCAAACGCTCAGGTCAAGTACTCCTGTCTTGAGAAAGACCTTGATGTCACTCTTCATATATGGAGTGTGACGGTAAGTGCCTTGTAATGCAAGCCCCTGACATCATTGTCCATATATAAACAGTGATGTTGGGGAATTTAAGATGCCAGAATTCTCAGCCAGAGCGTCGGAAATGCTCTGGCTGGGGATTCCGCTTCTGGAAAAGCTGTAACCCTAAACTCAACCACTAACCCTATAACCCATAACCTCTACCCTCTAACCCCTTAAATCTCTAACCACCTAAACCCTTACCCTAACCCTCTAACCCCCTAACTACAACCCTAAACTCCTAACCCTCTTACTCCCGAGTCCCTAACCTTAACTCCATCCCCTTTAACCCCAACTCCTAAACCCCTAACCCAAACCCTCTAACCTTAACACTAACCAAGTTCTTTACAGAAAGCGCTCTTGCTGGGGACGCCTGTCTTGAGAAAGACCTTGACGTCAATGTTCATATATGGAGAGTGATGTGAGAAGTGCTTTGTAATGCGAGATTCCCCCGGCCAGAGCATTGCCAAAACTTTGGCCGGGGATTTCGCTTCTAGAGGGAGCACCTGACGTTAATGTACATATATAGCCCCCTAACAACTAACCCTAACCCCCACCCTAACCCTACCCTTAACCCCCAACTCTTAACACTAACCTCTGAACCCCCAACACCTAATCCTAACCCGCTAACCAATACCCCTTTAAAATAGCACCCTAGCCCCAACACCCTAACCCTAGCCCCAAACTGTAACTCCCTAACCCTATTCCTAACTCCCAACACTAGCCCGTATCCTATAAACCCTATCGCTTATCCACAACCCCATTCCTTACCCTCTAATCCCAACCCCCTACCCTCAGACTATTCCTAACCCCCTAACCCAATTCCCAACCCCCAACCTTAACCCCTGATCTCTAAATCCTAACCCCAATCCTACCCCCCTCACTAACCCTATTCTTAACCCCCTAATCCCAATACCCTAACCCCAACCTCTAGTTTCCCCTTCCCCCCTTTTTTTAGATCCACTTCCCCCATCCAACCCACAGAAATTAACAATCACGCATTTCTTTCACCCCAAAAAAAGAAAGTACGATACAGAGGAACTAGAGGAGGCAAAAAGAAAAAAAGAATAATTACTCCTCCTACAAAACAAACCTCTATATTTAACCTTTCAAACCACATCCTAAATGACTCTGAAACATCACTATTGAATAAAGGTTTAGCATTTTGTCCCACTGCCAGTGCAAATGGCTTTGATCTATTTTTAGATCTACATAGATTTACGAGGAAACTAACATTGCACAGACATTTCCAAATTACAGCCACAAATAATAATCCCACTGATCCCGACAATATTACAAACATTAACACAATTTCAGATACAGAAATATCGGATATATTTAGACATACAGATCTAAAACCGGTATCTAAATTTTATCCTGTGGGTAACCAAGGAAATTTTATCAATACTTTCCATCATCTAGTCCTCAAGGATCTAGAGGAGCTAGATTCACACAAAATCCGTGGAAAAAATAACCTTACTTATAAAGAGAAAACAGCCCTAAAAAACCTTAAAAATAATAACCAATTAGTTATCAGATCAGCAGACAAGGGAGGGGGGACAGTAATTCAAAATGTTACAGACTACTATGAAGAAGCAATGAGAATTTTATCAGATGAGAACTACTATAGGAAACTCCTAGTTAACCCTTTATCGACAATTTTGGAAGGCCTTAAAATCATGGTCAATCAAGCTTTCTCGAATAATATTCTTAATAAAAAAGAAAAAAATGATCTGATCCCGGAGAATATCAACATGCCCTTCTATTATCATCTTCCAAAAATACACAAAAACTTAATTAATCCACCAGGGAGACCGATTATATCGGGTATGCAATCTCCCACCTGTCACCTCTCTCACTACCTAGACATAATTTTACAAAAATATGTGATAGAATTCCCGAGTTTTTTAAAAGACTCAACCCAATTAATTGTGGATCTAAAGACCATTCCAATGAGGGAAAATCTACTATTTATTACTTTGGATGTTGCTGCACTCTACAGCAACATTGAACATTTATTGGGTTTGGAAAAACTAAAAATAAGACTGGAGAGGGATACGGAACTACTACCAATACAAATTGACTTTTTTTGTAGTAGTATGGAATTTATTTGAAAGAATAATATCTTTTCATTTGATCAGAAATTGTATCACCAAGTAAAAGGCACAGCTATGGGGACAAGGGTAGCTCCTAGCTATGCAAATATCTTTATGGGAATGTTTGAGGAGGAATATATCTGGCAACATCCATGGGCAAACACTAATATCTTACTATTTAGAAGATTTATAGATGATCTGTTTTTAATTTGGGAAGGTGATCTTACAACAGCGACAGAGTTTTGTCAGATGCTGAACATTAATACCTGGGGGATAAATTTTACGTTCAACATACAACCAATTGAAATCGATTTTTTTTGATTTAACAATAGTCAAAACTACGAGTAAAATCATCACCCGTACCCACTTCAAAAAAGTGGATAGCAATAGCTATTTGGACTATAAGAGCAGCCACTATCATAAGTGGCTAAAAAACATCCCATATAGCCAGTATAAAAGAATTAGAAAAAACTGTACTTCGAACAAAGACTTTAACGATCAAAGTCGTATCTTACAACAAAGATTTAAAGAAAAAAATTATCCAAAAAAACTCCTCTCTGATGCATATAAAAAAAGTGATTTTAAGTCAAGAGGATTGTTTGCCCCCTAAGGTTACACTATCAAATGGTATTGAAGATGTTGATATAATAGATATAAAAAAAGCGAAAGATGAACAAATAAAAAAGTTTTTCTCCTTCAACTTCATAACTAAATATAACGCTGCACACAAAAATATCAAGGATATCATGAATAAATATTGGTACATTTTACACACTGATCCGTTTTAAAAAAATAGCCTACCTTTGAAACCAATGATTACTTTTAAGAGAGCAAAAACTATGAAGAACATTTTAGCACCGAGTAAGATTAATTTTTCTGGAAGACAAACGATGCCCCAACAAAATGCTATGTCCCCACGTGCATATTTAAAGGGGAGCTCCAAATGCAGGAAAAAGAAGTGTTTATGTTGTCTTAGTATACGCACTACAGACTCTTTTAAATCAAATCAAACAAAAAACGAATACCAAATTGAAACACAGTTAAACTGCCAGTCAAATTACGTTATCTACCTCATTGACTGTGTCTGCGGTCTCCAATATGTAGGAAGAACAATCCAATTCTTGCATTGTCGGCTAAATAAACATCGGTCTAACTGTAAGAAAAAATTCCTCTTGCACAGTGTCTCCAAACACTGTACTTTGTTTCATAATAATGACTTTAGTTGTTTCCATATTACACCAATTGAACATATAAATGACAACCGAGCGGACAGATATGATTCACTGTGCAAGAGAGAAATCTTTTGGATATACAAATTGAAGACCCTAAAACCTGCAGGTTTGAATGAAATGACAGAGATGATAATTTAATATAACGAATTTACTTTAGATGAATCCCACTATATGGAAATAAATGGGAAATTCGTTATATGTAATTATATATATGTAAATTCTGGGGATCCTTGTCGTGGATTGCGAGCTTGCGTCCTTTTGGCCAAAATGATTACCAATACCCCAGGTATTTTTCATTATTATGTATATTCGCTTCTCTTGGACACAGCCGGGTCTTTGATGCTGGGAGAGCATGGTGTGTTGTTGTTTGGCATAGCAAGCAGGGTAGCCCGCTCTATGAATTATCAAGGCGTCACAAATAGGCTTCTACCTGGCTATACACGTTGTGCCTCATGACGTACACACTATCCCTCCATGTTTCACTCACTTGCACCCCATTATCCATTTATTTCTATTGAGGCACTTCATTTATTACTGCCCCCTATATTTCACTTATAGTATTACACTTGCACACACACTATTCATTTATTATTTCTTACTACACATCCCATGCACCACACACCACTCCCCTCAAGACTAGTGGGAGTGGCTATTATTATTTAAAGCACTTGCTCGCCCTTTCATCAGCATTTCTGGCCTGGCTGTGTCCATTTGTAAGTATGGCCTTTGTCGGTGTTTTTGTATATGTCCCTGTGTTTTTATCGGTTCTGTTTGTGCATCAGGAACGTTCTGTTCCAGTTTAGGAGTTAGGGACTCGCAAGTCTGGGGATCCTTGTCGTGGATTGCGAGCTTGCGTCCTTTTGGCCAAAATGATTACCAATACCCCAGGTATTTTTCATTATTATGTATATTCGCTTCTCTTGGACACAGCCGGGTCTTTGATGCTGGGAGAGCATGGTGTGTTGTTGTTTGGCATAGCAAGCAGGGTAGCCCGCTCTATGAATTATCAAGGCGTCACAAATAGGCTTCTACCTGGCTATACACGTTGTGCCTCATGACGTACACACTATCCCTCCATGTTTCACTCACTTGCACCCCATTATCCATTTATTTCTATTGAGGCACTTCATTTATTACTGCCCCCTATATTTCACTTATAGTATTACACTTGCACACACACTATTCATTTATTATTTCTTACTACACATCCCATGCACCACACACCACTCCCCTCAAGACTAGTGGGAGTGGCTATTATTATTTAAAGCACTTGCTCGCCCTTTCATCAGCATTTCTGGCCTGGCTGTGTCCATTTGTAAGTATGGCCTTTGTCGGTGTTTTTGTATATGTCCCTGTGTTTTTATCGGTTCTAATTATATATATGTATACATATACAAAGTTCCTCAACAAGTGGTAAAGATCGTATCGAAAGAAATAATCTGTTTGACACTAAAAATCAAAACCACCAAACTTTGATCATTTGTGAGTAACACCAAGACCAGTACAATGATAAAACTGGCACTATTATCACTTTTGACGAAAATAGTATAGTTATGCGCACATTATTTATAAAAATATATATACATATATGTACCCATATAGAATCTGCACAAAAACTATCTCAGTTTGGTATTTACGAATTTGTATAGCAAAATAGACAAACTGAATAAAATGAGCAAAAGGAGAATCTATCTTTAATATCACGTCCAGAAATAACGATTACTAGAATGATACTCCATCTGTAGCCCGAGTTTTCATTAGGACAATTATATTCAGGAAATGAACTGACAGACTCTAAAATAGTCAGAAAGGAAGCTATGTTTTAAGCTTTCCCCTTTTTAAATTATTCTTCTTTTTATTAATATCTTCTTAACCCAAAAATTTTTTTACATTTTTTTTAAACTTATTTATAATATATACATTTTTAAAATAATATAATTATGTATGTGCATTTTTTGGTATATATGTATACGTTCAATCCCGTATAATACAGGATGTTTTCAATAGCTAGACATATTCCAAGCATAACACATAGAAATGAATCATCTTTCATTGGACATTTGTACATAGCTCATATATATCATATATTTTGTATTTTTTATTGACTGTAATCATATGTATACTTTGATATGTAATTTGAGTTGGTGTTTTATTTTTGCATCCGACCCGGTAGTTCTTGTTTTTAATTGACCTTTCACTCGGTTATTTAACCGACACCCCACCCTTTCATTTACATACTACCTGAGGAAGAAACCGGTCCGGTTTCGAAACTGTTCATTGTTAAACAGTTGTGTTTTTATATCATCCTGTATCAATAAATCCTTTCAATATCGACCATACCGTTATCCTTGAGGAATTTGGAATACACGTCCTTTGGAAGATTCTATTGATCAATAGCGCATAGAAGACACCCGTTTTTTGGCTTTTTTGCTTTTATTCCTTCATTCATTATTGAGACTTTGTACCTTAAGTTCTCAAACCGGGTCCTATGCTGCAAGCTGATCCTGCCACTAACCTACCGTGGAGGCTACCTAAGTGGAATTTGTTACACTGGATGTTATGCTCCCAGCATAACCCCACCAGGTGAGCGTATTCAGAACCTTGTTCACACGTGTAAAATCACAGTGTCACGCACTATTGTGCGCTTTGTGTTTTTTCTACCTTTCTCCAGTCTAACCCCAACCCTAACACTCTCACCCTTTCCCCTAACCCTATTTCTAACCACTAACCTCTAAACCCTAACACAAACCACCTATCCCCTAAATCTACAAACCCTAACCCCTTAACCCTAGCGCCCCAAACCCAACTCTCAACCCCCTAAACCTAACCCTTTAAACTTAACCCTATTCCTAATTCTACCCTCTAAATCCTAAACCTATGCCCTGACTCTATTCCTAACCCCTAATCCTAACCCCAACCCCCTATTTACTACCCTACCCCCTAACCTTCACCCTATTTCTAACCCAAACCCTAAACCTATTCCTAACCCTGGCCTCAAAACCCTAACTCTAACTCCCTAACCGCCTAACTCCAACCTTTACCCCAAACCTACACCATCACCTTAACCATATTCATAACCCCTAGCCCATACCCCTACCCTATTACTAACCCCTAATACTCTAACCCACTCACCCCATTCCTAACTCCAACCCTAACACTATTCCTAACCCCTCAACCTAACCTCTAAGCCTTAGCCCCTAACTCCCCGATCACAACACTTACCCCAACCCTACCCCCTCAACCTAACCCTATTCTGAACCCCCTAATCCTAATCCCAACCATTAACACCCTAACCCTATTCCTAAACCATTAAGGCTATGACCAAGGATTTCACTCCTGGAAAAGCCCTAACCCCTAATTCCCTAACCCAGTGACATTATCCCTAATTCTAACCCAATCTCTAACCCTAAACTCCTAACTCCAACCCTAACAACCCAACCCTAGCCACTAACCTCTAAACTTAAACCTAACCTATCCCCTTACTCTAATCCCTATCTCCTAACCCCCTTACATATATGGCCCCCTAACAACTAACCCCCAACTCCCACCCTAACCCTATTCATACCCTTAACCCCAACCATAACTTCTAACCCCCTAACCCAAACCCCTTTAAAATAGCAACCTAACCCCAAACCCCTACCATTCTATCCCTAGCCCCAACCTCTAACTCCCTAACCCTATTCCTAACCCCCAACACTAGCCCCTATCCTCTAAACCATATCTCTTAACCACAGCCCCATTCCTAACCCCCACCCCCTACACTCACACTATTCCTAACCGCCTAACACAATTCATAACCCCCAACCATAATCCGATATCTAAATCCTAACCCCAACCCTACCCCTATTCCTAACCCCCAACCCTAACCTCAAAACTCTAACTCCTTAAACCTAACCGCCTAACTCCAACCCTTACCCCAACCCTACACCATCACCCTCACCTTAACCCTATTCATAACCCCTAGTTAACCTATTACTAACCCCTAACACTCTAACCCCCTCACCCCATTCCTAACTCCAACCCTAGCACTATTCCTAACACCTCAACCTAACTTCTAAACCATAGCTCCTAACTCCCCAATCACAACACTTACCACAACGTTACCCCATCAACCTAACCCTATTTTGAACTCATTAATCCTAACCCAAACCCCTAACACCCTAACTCCTGGAAAAGCCTTAACCCCTCATTCCCTAACCCACTGACCGTATCCCTAATTCTAAACCAATCTCTAACCCTAAATTCCTAACCCCAACCCTAACAACCCTAACCATTAACCTCTAAACTTATTCCTAACCGTATCCCCTTACTCTAATCCCTATCCCCTAACTCCAACCTCATATATGGCCCCTTAACAACTAACCCTAACCCCCAGCCTAACCCTATTCCTACCCTCAACCCCAACCCAAACCCCTTTAAAATAGCACCCCAACCCCCTACCACTCTAACCCTAGCCCCAACCTCTAACTCCCTAACCCTATTCCTAACCCCCAACACTAGCCCATATCCTCTAAACCCTATCCCTTAACCACAACCCCATTCCTAACCCCCACCCCCTACACTCAAACTATTCCTAACCCAATTCCTAAACCCCAACCTTAACCCTTGATATCTAAATCCTAACACCAACCCCCTGACACCTAAATCCAACCCTAACACTCTCACCCTAACACTATTTCTAACCACTAACCTCTAAACCCTAACACAAACCCAAAACCCTATCCTCTGTCCCCAAACCCCTTAACCCTAGCACCCTAAACCCAACCCCCTAAACCTAACCCTTTAACCTTAACCCTATTCCTAACTCTACCCCCTAACCTCTAAACCTATCCCCTGACACTATTCCTAATCCCTACCCCTAACCCCCTATTCACTACCCTACCACCTAACCACTAACCCTCACCCTATTCCTAAACCCAACTCTAACCTCAAAACCCTAACTCCCTAACCGCCTAACCCCAACACTTACCCCAACCCTACACCATCACCCTCACCTTAACCCTATTCATAACCCCTAGCCCTTACCCCTACCCTATTACTAACCCCTAATACTCTAACCCCCTCACCCCATTCGTAACCCCAACCCTATTCCTAACCCCTCAACCTAACCTCTAAACCCTAGCCCCTAACTCCCTAACCACAACACTTACCCCAACCCTACCCCATCAACCTAACCGTATTAGAACCCCCGAATCCTAACTCCAACCCCTAACACCTTAACCCTATTCCTAAGCCATTATGGCTCTGGCCAGGGATTTCACTTCTGGAAAAGCCCTAACCGTAACCCCTAATTCCCTAACCCACTAACCGTATCCATAATTCTAACCCAATCTAACCCTAAACTCCTAACCCCAACCCTAACCCGCTCACCCAAGCGCTTTACAGCATGCGCTCTGGCCAGGTACTCCTGTCTTGAGAAACACCTTGACATCACTGTTCATTGATAGAGAGTTACATGAAGGGATTTGTAATGCGAGAATACCCGGCTAGAGGGTAGGCAACACTCTGGCTAGGGATTCCGCTCCTAGAGGGAGCCCCTGAGGTTACTGTCCACATAAAAAAAGTAACATTAGGGGCTTTAAGATGCCGGAATCCCCAACCAAAGCATCAGCAACGCCCTGGCTGGGGATTTCGCTTCTGGAAAATCCCTAACTCTAACCCTAGCCCCTAATGCTAACCCCCAAACCCTAACCCCCTAATTCTAACTCACCCTAAATCCTAACCCTCTAACCTAACCTTAACCTTCCAACTTTATTCCTAACCCCAACCCTATCCCCTAACTTTAACCCAAACCCTAGCCCCCCCTAACCTTAAGAACTAAACCCAACCCCCAACTCCCCAACCCTAATACTCTAACCTTTAACTCTATTAATACTCCTAATCCACTAACCTCTATACCCTAACCCCTAATCCAAACCCCTAAACAATTAAACTCTAACTCCAACCCCTTAACCCTAGCACCCTAACCCTTTAACTCTATTACTAACTCTAACCCCCAACCCTTACCCGTTACCATGTCGCCTAATTCTATACCTAATCCCAAAACCTTAGCCACAACCCTACCCACTAACGACTTTCTCTCACCTTATTGATAACCCCAAACCTAATCCTAACCCTCAAACCTAACATCAAAACACTAACTCCCTAACCAAAACGCCTAACCTCAACACTTACCCCCCTAAAAATCATAACACTAATTCTTAATCCCAAAATCTAAACTCTAACCCTAGCCCTTCACTACAGCACTTACCTCAACCCTAACCCCTCACCCTATTCCTAAGCCCATAATACTAACCCCAACCCCTAACACCCTAACTCTATTCCTAACCAATTATGGCTCTGGCTGGGAATCTTGCTCCCGGAAAAGCCCTAACCCACTAACCCTACCCCTAGTTCTAACCCAAACTCTAACCCTAAACCCCTAACTACAACCCTAACCCCCATCCCTAACCCCTAAACTTTACTAACCCTATTCCAAACCCCCTAACCGTATCCCCTAACTCTAACCCATTAATCCAAGCTCCAACCCCCTAACCCTTTAGCCTTAACCCAATTCCTAACCTACAACCCTAACCTCTAAAGCCTATTCCCTAACTCAGACCCTATTCCTAAAACCAAAACTACACCTAACCACTTACCCTCACACTATTCCCAACCCCCTAAACCAAAAACCCTAACACTCTAACCCTAATCCCATAACTCAAACCCCTAACCCCCTAAGTCTAACCCTATCTTTTACCCTAAGCCTCTAACCCTATTCTTAACCTTAACCCCAACCCTATTGCCTAACCTCAACCCCTAACTCCTTAAGCCAATCACCAAAACCCTATTCCCCTAACACTAACCCAAATTTATCCCCCTAACCCCAATCCCTAACACCTTCACTCCAACCCTATTCACTAATACTAACCCCCCTAATACAAACCCTAACACATAACGTTAACTCCTTAACTTTCTAACCCTAACCTGCTAACCCTAACCGCAACCCTGTAACCCTACTCCCTAACCTTCACCCTAAAACCATAACCCCCTAAACCTAAGCCCAACCATAACACTCTCACCCTATTCCTAAACTCTATAAACTCTAGCACAAACCCTACCCCCTAATCCCCAAACCCTAACCTCTTAACCCTAGCACCCTAACCCTCAACCCCCTAACCCTTTGACCTCAAACGTATTCCTAACTCTAACCCCCAACTCTAATTTATAACCCTACCCCAACCCCCTATCCAAAACCCTACCCCCTAACCACATACCCTCACCCTATTCCTAACCCCCACTCCTAACCTAAAAACCCTAACTCTAACTCCTTAACCCTAACCCCTCACCTTAACCTTTTCATAACCCCGTAACCCTATTCCTAACATATTATGGCTCTGGCTGGGGATTTCGCTCCTGGAGGAGACCTAACGCCTAACTCCCTAACTCGAATTCCATCCTGAATTCTAATCCAAACTCTAACCCTAAACCACTAACCCTAACCACTAGCCTCTAAACCCTAACCCTATTCCTAACCCCCTAAACCTTTGCCCAAACCCTAACATCTAACCCTACCCCTACATCTTAACTATAAACCTAACCCTATCCCCTAACCCAACATCTTAACTATAAACCTAACCCTATCCCCTAAGCATAATCCCCTTACCCCAACCCCTTAGCCCTAACATCCTAACCCATACCCCAATGTCCTAACACTCTAACCCTAACACCAACCTCTAACCCCTAACCTTTAAACATATTCCTAACCCCGACCCTGAACTCTAAACCCTATCTGCTAACGCCAACCCTTTTCCCAACCCCCTAACCCAAACCCTACCCCTTACTCTATTCTTAACCCCAACCCTAACACCCTCACAAAGCGCTTTACAACAAGGGCTCTGTCCATGGACTCCTGGGACTGTCTTGAGGAAGACCTTGACATCCCTGTTCATATATGGAGAGTGACATTAAGGGATTTGTAATGTGAGCATCCCCGGCCAGAGCGTAGTCAACACTCTGGCCGGGGATTCCTCTCCAAGAGGGAGCCCCTGATGTCACAGTCCATATATAAACAGTAACATTAGGGGCTTTAAGATGCCGGAATCCCTAACCAGAGCGTCAGGAAAAGCCCTAATCCTATCCCTTAACTAACCATAGCCCCTAACCCCTTAACCCACACTCTAACACCCCAACCCTAACCACACAAACCTCTAAACCCTAACAACTAACCCTATCCCCTAACCCACTAAACCTTACCACTTAACCCTAGCACCCTATAAGCATAATTCTTACCCTAACTCTTACCCTAAATCCCAACCCTGATCTTCTAACCCTAACCACTAACCCTATTCCTACCCCTAATCCCCAACCCTAACTGCTAAGCCCTAACCCTTATCCTAACCCCTTTAAAATTGCACCCCAACCCCCTAACACTGTAACCCTAACTATATTCCTAATCCCCAACCCTAGCCCCTAACCTCTAAATCCTAACACCAACCCTATTCCTAACGCTAACCACTAACCTCTAAACCCTAGCATCCTAACTCCAACTCCCTAACCCCCACCCCTTAACCCTAACACCCTACCCATTTAAACGTAACCATATTCCTAACCCTAACCCGCAACCATAGCCCCTAACCTCTAAACCCTATCCCTTAACCCCAAACCTATTCCTAACCCCAACTCCTAACATTCTAAGTTCCTAACCCGCTAAACCAAAACCTAACCCCAATCCCTAAGCCCAAGCCTTGCCCTAACCCTATTTCTAACACTATCCTCTAAACCCTAACACAAACCCTAATCCCCAAAACCTAACCCCTTAACCCTAGCACCCTAACCCCTTAACCCTTTTACCTTAACCCTGACTCTAATCCTAACCCCAACCCCCTATCCACAACCCCTAACACACTAACTTCCTAACCCACTAACTTAAAACATAACCCCAACGTAGGCAACACTCTGGCTGGGGATTACGCTCCTAGAGGAAGCCCCTGACGTCCCTGTCCATACATGTAAAGTAACGTTAGGGGCTTTAAGATGCTGGAATCCCCAACCAGAGCGTCAGCAATGCTTTGGCCGGGGATTTCGCTCCTGAAAAAGCTCTAACCCTAACCCCTAAAACCCTATCCCTAAATGTAGCCCCTAACCAAGAACTTTACAGCAAGTACTCTGGCCGGGGACTCCTGTTTTGAGAAAGACTTTGGCATCCCTGTTGATATATGGAGAGTAACGTTAAGTGCTCTGTAATGCGAGAATCCCTTGACAGAGCGTCGGCAAAACTCTTGCCGGGGATTCCACTCCTAGAGTGGGCCCCTGAAGTCAATGTCCATAAATGGACAGTGACGGCAGGGGCTATAAGATGCCGGATTTCTCAGCCAGAGCGTCAGAAACACTATGGCTGGGGATTCTGCTCCTAACCTTAAACCTAGCCCTCTTACCCTAACCTTCTAACTCTAACTCCAACCCTAAACCTAACCCTATTCCTGACCCTAACCACTAAATCCTAACCCTATCCCCCAATCCTAACCCCTAAACCCAAGCACCCTAAGCCCCTAACCTTAACCCTATTCCTAACCCCAACCCTATTCCTAACCCCCTAACTATAACCCCAACCCTAACTCAAACCCCCTCACCGTAACCCCAACTCTAACCCTCTATCCCCTAACCGAGAGCTTTACAACAAGCACTCTGGCGGTGGACTCCTGGCTTGAGAAAGAACTTGACGTCAGTATTCATATATGGAGAGTGGCGTCAAGGGCTTTGTAATGCTCTGGCCGGGGATTCCGCTCTTGAAAAAGCCCTATCCCCTAAATCCCAACCCCTTAACCCTAATGCCTAACCCCCTAACCAAGCGCTTTGCAGCAAATGGTCATGTCGAGGACTCCTCTCTTGAGAAAGACCTTTATGTCACTGTTCATATATATGGAAAGTGACGGTAAGTGCCTTGCAATTCAAGCCCCTGACGTCACTGTCCATATATAAACAGCGATGTTGGGGACTTTAAGATGCCGGAAATTTCAGCCAGAGCATCGGAAATGCTCTGGCTGGGGATTCCGCTTCTGGAAAAGCTGTAACCCTAAACTTAACCCCTAACCCTATAACCCCCTAACACTAACCCTCTAACCCTAACCCCCTAACATCTACCCTCTAAACCCCTAACGCCCTAAACCCTTACCCTAACCCTCTAACACCCTAACTCCAACCCTAACCCGCTAACCGCCTAACCCTCTTACTCCCTAAACCCCTAACCAAGTTCTTTACAGAAAGCGCTCTCGCTTAATATATCCACCTCTGCTTCAGAGGATTAGCAGGCCTGTGTCTGCTGTCATGCAGTGATGACATAACTACCTACACATGATTGCTATAGCCAGCCACTGGCCTCAGCATTGATGCAGCGGTCACGTGCGTGAAGCTGAAATTTCATCACTGCAGGACAGCTAAAATGAGTGGCGAGACCACCGGAGCGGCAGGGATATAACAGGTGAATAATGTTTCCTCATGTGTAAAGTGTAAATGTATCTGTGTAATGTGCGTGTGTGTATAATGTCGATATATGTTTGTGTGTAGAGTGTAATGTGGATATATGTGTTTGTATAGTGTGGATATATGTATGTGCTTAATTTGAATATATGTAAATGTATTTGTGTGTAGCGTGTGTGTGTGTGTGTGTGATCTTTAAAGACTAATGCTGCCCCTTCAGATTTGTATTTTTTATAAGTCCTCTTATTTTGTCATTTATTGTCTTTTTAACATTAGAAGCAAGCTTTTTCTAGTTTCATTTTAGTTTTTTTTAATACTTGTTACTTATAAGATTATATTTTACAGTGTAATGACTTAAAGTATATGTAAAGCATTCCCATGTAGTGTCTGTATATTTATTTGACAATAGTTGCTCCCAGTCTATTTCCTCTTGTGCAGCCCTCAACCAGGAGAAATTGGCCTTTTTAATATGCAGTCAGTGTTTTACCCTCCCAGCCTGTTTGCTTTTAAGGTTCTGTTCATGTGGAGTTTTTTGCAGGCAAAAATTCTGCCTGGAAAAATCAGCTCTGCCTTTTTTTAAGTGGTTTTTTACCACACGCGTTTTTTGACACGGTTTTTGATTCGTTTTCCTACGTGGTTCTTTATGCCCATTTTAAAGCGTTAATTTTATCTCCTTCTTCAACAGGCAAAGGGAAAAAAAACCGCAAGCATTTTTTTTTTGCCTAAAAACGCGTCAAAAACGGTCGCGGCCGTTCACAGCATTTTTCCGTCTCTCATTGATTTCAATAGGGTTTTTTGAGGCGGAAAACGAATCTAGAAAGGTCATATCACATACGTAGTGGAACCATTATACCCTCATGTTTTCTCCTTCTTTAGTAGCGTACAACTCAAGTGCCAACTTCCATTACATGATAGTGTCTCAACAGGACTCTTTCTACAATAGATCTGGGGGTCGGCCAGTGAATACTTTTTCTCTATGTTCAGCTTAACAACAATACCAATGATGATGAAGATAATATCCTTGCCTCTTTTCTATAGTAGTCTCAGTACATGTTTTAATATGATATCATTGATAAATGAATAATGAATTGAGTATTTCTCTAGCTGTGACCATCTCATGACTATCACCACATATGGAGCATCCTGCGCACTGACAATTACTAAGCCTCTCCATATTTCTCAGCATTTTCTGCTCCTTTACCCTGGGATCATATAGTCAGAAGTAACATATAAGTTCTCTCCTCACTGTTCAGACGTCATGGGTTTTCTGCTAGGATGGACACACCAGTATTTACAATGTGTCTCTTCTTCTAGATGTTTGTAGGAATCTTCTTGTTGCCAGGATCTCCTTCTCTGTGCTGGTTGGTGTTTTGTAGATGTTGAAGGTGGTCATCTTCTAGGTATATGCAGGAATCTTCTAGCTGCTAACTGGGGTCTACGTGTTGTCAGGACTCTTTAAAATCTCAAAGACTGGGCTAAAGATCTCCTGAAAAAGAAACAAGAAAAATATTTTGAGACAAAAAACTACAAATATATAACCTACAAAGAAATTGATGCTACCAAAAAAAGTGTAGAACATGGAAAAAATCTTTATTGGAATAACAATAAAAAGCTACATGTCAATACAATTAAATTAAAAAGACTCCACAAGACTCTACAGAAGAAAAGGACAGCTCATTGTGTGACTCACAAAGAAAATAATAATTAGATAAGACCCCATGGCTGCACAGACCTGCGTAATGTAGGTCATATATAAATACTAAATGGTATGGAATAAACAACTATACAGTGCAAAAAAGCAGTCAGCACATAAGTAAGAGCAAAAATGAATCCACTATTAAACAAGTATGGAGGGATATAACATACCCATAATAAGGTTGTTCAGGAGCACCAACACAGGGAGTGCCCACCCAGACGCACGTTTCAGAGCTAAATGCCTTCATCAGGGGGTGGCGCTGATAGTACACACACAGTATTTAAATGAACGCTAGCCAATGGTGCTTAAAGATATCCAGGTGATATATATATATATATATGCCCATAAATCAGATCAGTGCACTCACTGTTTACTATTGGTGGCAATATGTGGTCGAGTACATGGCCAGACTCCAGAAACGGCAACAACGAGACACTGGGGCGGAAACACATCAGCGCGTCACCTGACGCGGTCACGTGTGTCAGCAACCCAGCATGTCATGGGTGACGAATCGGAGGCCGGTCAATCACAACCAATCAGAATGCAACCAGTGATTGAAGGCATGAAAAGCATTCAGAAGGATATTAACCCTGTACGGGCAGTCCAATAGCGATACACTTCATGTCTGCAAGTCTAAACCCAAAATACAGAGAGACAAGATAGTTATACAGATATATTGCACATGTATCATACAAATACATATAAATATATGGACACAAAGTGATGTGTGATGAAGAGTGTCAACGTGTAGGGAGTAATCAAGTGTGGAACATTATTATCAATTATAATGTGTGAAAAAAGACCAATATATACGTTCCCAAAGGAATAATCCAGTGCACAACCTGAACATAGTAGGTAAGTGACAGGTAAGAAATGATATTAAACACAATAAAGTGTTGTTTATATAGAACATGTGTAAGTAAAAGAGTGAAAATGTAATAAATGTATGGTGACAAAATAAAAAATAAATGAAAGAAAAAACAAAAAATAAAATACTGTGAATAGGCGTGTGCGATAAAAAAAGAAGAAAAAAACAACGTGTGTATTATGCATCAAAAAATAAAATGGACTACAAGTGCCATGCACAAAACAGATTTTAGTTACATGTCGATATATCTAATACAACAAGCCTCAAAGGTGCAGAATATAATATGCAGTGATCTGCAGACAGAGCCCGCTTTTCTATTTTTTGTGAAGATCATCAGAAGTAGGAAATCATTGTTGAGGATGAAGATCATGACAACCCGAAAATTGCACGGTTGACATAGTCAACACAGGCAGCGTAAACCATATATCTAATCTGTATACATAAATAAAGAAATGTAGATTAAAATCAAAATAAGAACATAAAATCTAAAATACCCGACTAAAAGCTTTGGTAGCAGTCAGAGAAATGCAGCAACACCAATGTTCTCATTGAGACACCTTGGTTGTGTTGTCTTAAGCCTCCATATCCACCTGCATTCTGATTGCAAAAGCCTCTTTACATCTCGTCCTCGCATATCAGTATTGATGTGATCTATTCCCATAACTCTCAGAAGTCTAGAGTTACACGCATGATGTAGGTGAAAATGTTGTGGAATCGTCTTCAGCTGTTCCATATACTCTACTGTTTTGGCATTTTCAATGTCTCTAACATGTTCTCTTACGCGAAAGCGCAATTCTCGGGTTCTCATGCCAATATACATTTTAGGGCAAGGGTAAGTTGCATGATAGATCACACCTGTAGTGCCACATGTAATTGGCCATGTGATCTTAAAATTTTTCAACCCTGAGTCAAAAAAACCTTGAGAGCGTTCAATATTAGGGCAACTAATACAGTCGCCGCAAGGGTTACAACCCCACTTAGGGCCAATCTTTCCAAAACATTTACCCGGTTTTTCCACTGTTCGGTAACTGTGAACTATTGCGTCACGTAAAGAACGCGCTCTACATAGTGCAACAGCAAGATAATTTGGTAGTACTTTCTGTAGAATTGGATCATTGAGGAGCATCGGCCAAAATGTGTTTGAGGTGTCCCTCATTTCTGACCAAATGATACGTGTTTGTAAATCTTACCTTAGGAGAAATTCCTTATTTTTAGTTACAGTTTGTAATAGCTGTGCACGAGGGGGAGCTGTGCACGTGGTTGTCAATAGGCTTTATTAACATTGCGGCAGCGGCTGCAGCCCTGTTGAGCAAGTCTCTTTCTTAACTCAGTCATGCGGAATTTCAAATCTTCATGAGTTGAACAAATTTTCTTAACACGCAGTAATCGTCCAGTTGGTATAGCTTCGATGGTGTGGCGGGGATGTGAAGACGTGGCGTGAAGAAATGAGTTTGTTGATGTCTCTTTACGATGCAAATCTGTCTGGAGACAACCATTATGGATCCTTTTAGTTAGTATGTCCAAAAAAATCTATCTCAACGTGATTCCACTTGCATGTTAATTTAATGTTACGTGTATTATAGTTAAATACACTGATGAATTCCATTAATTCACCCGAAGTCCCCTGCCAGATCATGAAGATGTCATCAATGAACGGGCCCAGAAAAGGACCTGGTTCATTGATATTTCATGATCTGGCAGGAAAAGGTCCCCCTCCCACAGCCCCAGGAACAGGTTGGCGTATGAGGGTGCACAGGCTGCCCCCATTGCCGTGCCCTGGAGTTGCAGGTAGAAGGACCCATTGAACGTGATAAAAATTGTGTTTGAGAACAATGTCCGATAGGGTGAGCAACAACTCTGAAAAGTCTTTCCTATATTGCTCATATGCAAAAAGGTGGCCACTGCATGCAACCCATCCGAATGCTGGATGCCGATATATAGTGACTCAATGTCACAAGTTACCAAAATATGTCTGTCATCTAAATGAATCTCTTCAATTTTCAACAACAAATCTGCAGTCGCACAGATACGAAGGTAAACATTCCACTAATGGTTTTAAATGGTGGTCGACCCATTTGCACACCTTCTGAGTTAACCCCCCGGTACACAATATAATTGGCCTACCTGGAAAGTCCTTTGGGTAGTAGAAAAGGCGTCTGTATCGTTGGCTCAGTCACAATCAGTGCCTCCATTAGGGACTTGGAGAGGACTCCGGCATCCATACAATCTTGTAGAATGTGGATCATCTTTGCTCTAAAGGATAATAAAGAATTGTATGTTAACCTTCTACAACAAGTGGAGTTTTTTTTAATTTAGTTTTTTTTTAATTGATGTATTTTTTATTTTTCCAAACATAATAAACAAGCGAACAACAATTCAACAATATGTCCCATGGCAATAGCATCTCTGAACACATATCATTATTTAGCATATTATATAATCTACAATTTGTATAAATTACTTCAAATGATCTTAGTTGGAGCGAGGACAGAATTAGAGATTTTAGCCCAAAGACAAATTGAAAAAGTGTCAATATTCATAGGAAATGAAACACACTAAATAAACCATAAAGAAGGGGGAAGGGAAGTATAGAGGGGGAGGGGGGGGAAGAGGATGGACACGTGTATCCCCATCGTTACTGCTATTCAATACAGATATTTAAGGAATCAGATCATGATTGGTGTCACACCAGAAACTGATGTTCCAGATACCAAGTTGTGGAGCCAAAGCATGCAATCAGTTTTTGTTTTATATGAAGTGGTAAGAGAGGTATAAAGTTCTCCCACAACTTAAAAAAGGCTTCAGTTTTGTGCTCTTTTCGATGGGAGGTTTCCACCCAATCCATTCGGAAAAGATAAGATATATTTTCTAGGGAAATACGATGTGTGGGGTATGTATTATTTATCCAAACCTGGAGAATGGCCTTCCTAGCAGCCGCAGAGACATAGTATAACAGTTGTTTGTGATGTTTCGGGATAAAGAGCATGGAAGGTGGCAGTATCCCAAAGAGACCCCACTTTTGGGTTGAGGGGCATGGTATGGACAGGGTGTTCGACACAAAATATTGTATCTTTCGCCAAAAGTCAACAATAGTTGGGTATAACCAGAGACAATGTAATTGCGGTGCTCCACACTTTAAACACGAATGGTCAGAGGAGTTACCCATGAGAAAGCCCCTATAAGGGGACACGTCAGCCCTATGGGCTATTTTAAAAGACATCTCCCAGGACATGGCTGATGGGAGGTATTTGGCAGCCATAGTTACAGATGATAGGACATCGTCATGAGTTATGTGATCTAAGTGGCCAACCCAGTAAGATACGCCTGATCTCGATTTAGTGTAGTCCAATGGTTGTCTTAAAACGTTATAATAGGTAGTGATTAGTCTTTTTCGGCATTGATGAAATGGAGTTAAGTGACAGAAAAAGTCATCCCAGTCTTGGTCTTGTAAGTGTCTAATGACCTTGTGAGCATAGCTACAGGCCTGCATGTAATAAAATGGGTGTTGGCCCAAAAAATCATATTGTATACGTAGTTCATTAAATAAGTATGGACGACGAGTGAGCATGTTAGTTATCTGATTAATACATGTCAACCCCTCCCCCCCAACCCATCCACGAAAAACCACATGGGGGTTGGCATTTTGGAAGTCAAAGTTATGGACCCAAGGAAGAAGTAGGAAAAATCTAGGGTTTAAACCTAAGTGTTGTCTGACCTTGGTCCATGTCTTCCAGAAGGACATGACTAGGGGGTTAGCCCGTTCATCAGGTGATAGAGCCGAGTAGGGAGTGTGTAAGAGGCATGTTAAGGAAATGGGTTTTGAAAATTGTTGGTCCAATGTAGAATCAGAAAAGCAGGAGCTACCAGTTATCCAATCTCCAATCACTCGTAGTTGAGCTGCCATATTGTATAAGTGAATCTGTGGAAAATTAATCCCTCCATTTTCATGATGTTGCTGCAATATGCATAGGCTCACTCTTGGTCTCTTTTGGTTCCAAATGTAGCCTCAAAAGAGAGTATTCAGCCGCCTAACGTCAACTGGTCTCAAGTATATAGGCAAGGATTGTAGTAAGTACAACAATTTAGGGAAGACAACCATTTTTAATAGATTAGCCCTACCTAAAAATGATAGAGTAAAGTGCCTCCAAGCCATGAGTTGGGATTCCAAATATGCAATAATGGGATTAAGGTTTTGTTGATATAAATTTGATCGTTGTCTCGTGATGCGTACCCCCAAATAGGGAATGTAATCAGAGTTCCATTTAAATGCATGCTTCAAAGACCAGAGTGGCCTGGAGGGACCCTTAAGAATTAGGGCTTCTGATTTTTGTAGATTGATCTTGAAACCTGACAGGGCACCATAAATTGGGATATCCTGGAGGGTTGGTTGTAAAGTAGAGGCAGGGTTAGATATGAAGAACAAAATATAATCTGCAAATGCCGATAGTTTAATTTGAGAATCTCCAATTTGTATGCCTTGAAAACATGCTAGGGACTGGAGATGACGGAGAAGTGGATCTACGGATTAATGAAACAGTAACGGTGAGAGAGGGCATCCCTGACACGTACCCCTGAAAATTGAGATAGGAGGTGAGTTAAGCCCATTGATGGTAAGGGATGTGGTAGAGCAGGCCTGTGAGCGTGAAAGGAATGTTAGAAAGCGGTCCCCGAAGGCCCGGGACTGCAACACCGCTGTGAGAAATGGCCATGATAAAGAGTCAAACGCCTTTTCCGCATCAAGTCCCAGCAGCATGGTCACTGGGGAGGAGGGGTCTAGTGCAGACACCGTGGCTGCTAAAGCCTGACGGATACCTTTAGTGGAATGTCTATTCCTTAAGAAACCCAGTTAGGGTTGGGGCAATGATCAGTCCAAACATGGTTTGGAGGCGGTCGGCCAAAATCTTTGTTAGGAGCTTATAGTCTTGGTTTAAAAGGGAAATCGGACGATATGAGGAAAGGAGGGTTGGATCCCTGTCAGGTTTGGGAAGCAATATGGTCCTGGACGCATGAAAGTTAGGCAGGTCAATCTCCCCACTAAATATGGCTTGTAAGGTCCTCGTCAATGTCGGTACAATATCTGGCAAAAATTTGTAGTATTCAGCCGATAGGCCGTCAGGACCCGGCGTTTTATTATTGTGTAGCTTAGAGATTGCTAAAGCAGCCTCCGTGATATCATTATTTAAAAAGTGGAGTTTTTTCAATTGGCGATTTGCTTCATAAATATACATCTGGTGTGGCCAAAATACCACATTTCTGCCTTTATCGGCAGGTTTTACTACCACATCATGCCATGATTTAATTCTCTCTCTCTCTCTCTGTCTCTGTCTCTGTCTCTGTCTCTGTCTCCTCGACAGATTGTCAAAAAGATCTAATGCGGGGCAAATAGACAACGGGGGGGATTTTGTAGATTTGGTTCTAATACAGATATGAGTCTTACCTTCTGATATTCCCCCTTCTTGGTGAAAGAGTTTCTCAAATATTCGCAATGTTTCTCGTTCCTCAACTGTGACAAATAAATCGCCTTCCTCTTTAAAATACCATTTCTTAAAGATCAAAGATTGTGCAAAAAATTGCAGATCTTTTACTGCTGAGAAAAGATCAAACAGGAGGCTTGAGAAAAGGTCAAGACTTTGTCCAACAGTGTGATGTCACCTATAGATAATTGATGCATAGAAATGTTAATGACCTTCTTGTGATGTCTTGGATGTTGTTCCAATCCCTTATTCATTTTTGTCCTACTGTTGGACGACTGATTTTAGTTCCGTTTTCTTTTGTATCTTGGTAAGTCACGTGTAGAACTCACGCTACTACATAATGTCATATCATGGTGACCGCTCTGTGATGACAAAGATCACATAGAAGAGGAAACACTCAGTGATTCACCATTTTGTCTCCGATTCCATCAATATATTTTCTTCTGTTGAAAATCATTATTATCACATATCAATTTCTTTGTTTTTCTGCTCTCAATTTCTTTTTCCCACACGAGGCATTGTTGATCCAATTGTGTTTTAAATGTTTCTAAGTTCTCTTTGGACATCTCTGCTTTTAATTTTTGCTGGATCTTTTCCAGCTCGTTATCCCTGTTTTTTAATGAGGTGTTATTGGGTCAAATAAGAAGCTCCATCACTTTAAACACGCACTGCAGTTCTCCTCCCATTTAGATGGAAAATTCACATCTTCAATTGGAAATGATGGGAAAACTTGTATGCGTAACCCCCTCGGTATAAGGTTCCGTTGGAGATAATTTGCTAGGAATGCTCGGTTCCACCAAACTTTCATTCTTTTATTTACAAGGCTTTTGAAGGAGTTCTGTGGCTCCCTAATATTTCTCTGACTGCCAACACCTGTGGCTGTGGAGTCATCTTTAACCAGCCATGACTGTTCTCTGGTTCTAAAATCCATAGTTGGGTTTCTGGCACTATCTGTAAAAACACAGAAAACAAACTAATAAATAATCCAAAAAGACAGCGAGGATCTGAAATCCCAAATGCAGGTGCACGGCCTTTATTACTAGTAAGGGGAGATCCTAGGGTGAAGTCCTGAGCACATCAATATATATATATATATATATATATATAGAGAAGATAGAAATTCGAGGCACTCACCGCTGTTTCTGTAACTCCCCACCAGGTCATCAAGAAGTGCCCAGGAAGCAGCATGAGCGCAAAAAGCTATAACTGGGTTTGGGGGCAGCGGCGGATCATCGTTAGGAAGGCTCGGGCAGCCGACCAAGGCTCCCAGGGGGCCCATGGCTGCCAAGCCCATAACATTTATTGGCTGGGCTGCACGGGCCCCCTCAAGCCCATTGGCGCCTAGCACTGGATGGGGCCCCGATGCTAGCGAGAGCCACATTCACTTGTATCTGCATCCTCAGGATGCAGATATGAATTAATGATATAGGCTTCAGGCCAAGTTAGGACTGCAGCCTATAAGGTGCTGGAAAGACTCCCTGGGCAGGCCGCCATGATGACGTAACTGCATCACGCTGATATGAGATTGCGTTCTGCCTGGAGACAGTGCAGCGCACCGTCCGTCGCGGGAACGGGGTAAGGTAAGTACAATGTTTTGTTTTGGAGGCAATATATGTGGCAATATACAGGGGGGTGATTGCTGTGTAGCACTACATACAAGGGGAGGGGGGATATGTGGCACTATATACAAGGGGAGAGGGGGCTGTGTGGCACTATATACAACGGGAGGGGGGATGTGTGTGAAGCTATCTACAGGGGCTGTGTGTGTGATGCTATCTACAGGGGCTGTGTGTGTGGTGCTATCGACAGGGGCTGTGTGTGGCGCTTTCTACGGGGGCTGTGTGTGTGTGGTGCTTTACTTTACCTTCTGTGAGTCACTAGATTTATAGAGAATTTGTCTCCTCTCCTGACATGTTTTTTATAGGAAATCCTTGTCTTTCACAAAATATCTTTGTGCAGTCCAGGACTGATAGACAATTGAGTGTTACCATTCCCCTTGTCAGGAGGATGTGTACCTGCACAGTGTGATACTGTCAGTATGTAGGGACGCAGCCCTTTGACAAGGGGAATCGTAACATCCATCTGTTAATGCTTGCACAAAAAGGTAGTGGCAGGGCGGCGGAGGAGTAGGGGGGCCCCATATTTGGGTAACAGCCCAGGGTCTATGGCCTACTTAATCCGCCACTGTTTAGGGGGCCTCGTTCTGGAGATAGGCGCCGGTCACAGAGGTGGGACTCCCATCTATCTGACATTTATGACATATCCTGTGGAGATGTCATAAATGTCCTTCATGGGAAAACCCATTGAAGGGGATAGACCAATCTTACCTGTCCATACAGAAGTGACATCAATACATTGGGAGGAGCTTTCAGTTGCCGGTTAGTTGTCCGTTCTACGATGGATGGAAACTGAACAGTTTCTATGGCGATGACGTAACATGGGAGCCCTGCATGTTGTCCAGTGGGAGCGGAGTCTGTTTAGAAAGAGAGAAATCCAATATTTATTATAATATTACAGGAAAAGGTATAGTAGGGGATAATGTTTTATCCATAGCACCTTAAAAATCCTGATTAGAGAGCGGACCCTGTCCCATATATACATATAACTGAACAGTACATTATATACAGTATATATGAGGACAGTAAAGAGGGAGTACAGTATATACAGTGAGGACACGTCCTATATATACATATAACTGAACAGTACTTTATATACAGTATATATGAGGACAGTAAAGAGGGAGTACAGTATATACAGTGAGGACACGTCCCAAATATACATATAACTGAACAGTACATTATATTATATACAGTATATATGAGGACAGTAAAGAGGGAGTACAGTATATACAGTGAGGACACGTCCTATATATACATATAACTGAACAGTACTTTATATACAGTATATATGAGGACAGTAAAGAGGGAGTACAATATATACAGTGAGGACGTCCCATATATACATATAACTGAACAGTACTTTATATACAGTATATATGAGGACAGTAAAGAGGGAGTACAGTATATACAGTGAGGACACGTCCCATATATACATATAAGTGAACAGTACATTATATACAGTATATATGAAGACAGTAAAGAGGGAGTACAGTATATACAGTGAGGACACGTCCCATTTATACATATAACTGAACAGTACATTATATACAGTATATATGAGGACAGTAAAGAGGGAGTACAGTATATACAGTGAGGACTCGTCCCATATATACATATAACTGAACAGTACATTATATACAGTATATATGAGGACAGTAAGGAGGGAGTACAGTATATACAGTGAGGACATGCTCCATACATATATACATACGACTGAGAAGTACATTTTGTTTCCGGACAGTCTGCAGGATATTTATGTAGTGGAGCCCCCAGCAAGGCACCTCCGCCCTGAATATGTGTAGATAAGGGACTCCAGCAGATCGCTTGTTAGGTCCATGTAGAAGCTCAAACACTTCATGGTCCTTAAGAATAAGTTGGGGGTGATGCATTGTCACAGGCACAACTAGAGGTACAGGCCTGGTTATCCATATTTGTGCCCCCGAGTGGCCACTATTTTACCACTGATCTCTATAAAATGGCAATATAATAGGGATTTTCCGGTTTCATGTAACTAGATGCTTAAATTTCGTATAATGAAAAGTTCGGCAACTTACTAATTCCCCAGCATTTTTAAGATATCTGTTTGGGGTCAGTGAATGGGAATATTCTTGTTTATATCCAGGAACATGCCTGATATTTCTGGCAGCTGATAGTTTGCCACAATTGTATACATTCTAGGTCAGGATTTTCCTCACTGTTTCTGCTATTCATGCCCTCCGGCTTACTCTCTGCTCTGTAGAAGTTCCAGATTTGGGGGTGGGTTGTTGTTGAGGGCAGATGGGTGAAATGTCCCAGGCCCGCTTGCTTCATAATCTTGGTACATACAAGCAGAGCAGCCCCAGGCTACTGCACATGCCCAAAAACGTCTTGTATTATTCCATGTGCAGCACTAGGTGGGGAGGGGGCAAGTGCCAAAAGAACGTTTACCCAACCGTGCACCACAGATAGAGGCTGCCATTGGGGTTGCATACGGTTTATTTACTTACAGACGCAAATCCTATAAACCTAGAAATTCACGGTACTGATGTCAGCTTTCTGTCATTTAACCACTGGGTGACATACATATACAGTGCCATGCAGTTAGCACAAAGTACCGTAAATGTACAGTACTTGGATGGTGCGGGAAATAGCGAAGATCCCGGCACGTTACCCCTCAGTTGCTGTGGTCAATAGTGGGGCATCTACGTGGGTAAACAGATGGCGGGGGCTTCTTCTGTCACCATCAGCGCAATCGCAGGTTTCTGATAGGTGCCATGGCAACCGGGGGCCTAAACAAGGCTCCCAGGTCTGCCATGTGTGAATGCTTATAAAGCCATGCCATTATGTACTCAACGCCTTTGTTGCAGAAGTTTTGTTGTGTTACTGGTTGCCCTTGGATCCGACCATAACCCATTCCTCTGGCTATGGTCGGGAAAAGACAATTCCCGACCATAGTATGGCTTTGTGGTCGCTTTCAATGTTCTCATGAACACGCTTTATTTCGTTTGCACTCCGGAACATCCAATTATTCCCGAGTGCTTGGTGTGACTACCAGCCTGTAGCTGCAACTGCGCATGCGCAACAGTAGCGCTGCCCAAGTCCCCGCCTGCACTCGGGAACTGGCAACTGTTCCCGAGTGCTTCTACTAAACTTGCATTTCAGCAAGACTGTATGTACCCGGGAACCGGCGACTGTTCCCAAGTGCTTATTCTAAACCTGTATTTCAGCGTGCGCTACTGCTCATGCGCAGTCACATCGCTGTAGAGGACGGTATGTACCCGGGAACTGGCGACTGTTCCCAAGTGCTTATTCTAAACCTGTATTTCAGCATGTGCTACTGCTCATGCGCAGTCACATCGCTGTAGAAGACTGTATGTACCCGGGAACCGGCGACTGTTCCCAAGTGCTTATTCTAAACCTGTATTTCAGCATGTGCTACTGCTCATGCGCAGTCACATCGCTGTAGAAGACTGTATGTACCCGGGAACCGGCGACTGTTCCCAAGTGCTTATTCTAAACCTGTATTTCAGCGTGCGCTACTGCTCATGCGCAGTCACATCGCTGTAGAGGACGGTATGTACCCGGGAACTGGCGACTGTTCCCAAGTGCTTATTCTAAACCTGTATTTCAGCATGTGCTACTGCTCATGCGCAGTCACATCGCTGTAGAAGACTGTATGTACCCGGGAACCGGCGACTGTTCCCAAGTGCTTATTCTAAACCTGTATTTCAGCGTGCGCTACTGCACATGCGCAGTCACATGGCTGTATAGAGGGCGGTATGTACCCGGGAATCGGCGACTGTTCCCAAGTGCTTATTCTAAACCTGTATTTCAGCGTGCGCTACTGCTCATGCGCAGTCACATCGCTGTAGAAGACGGTATGCACCCGGGAATCGGCGGTTGTTTCCGAGTGATTCTAATTTACTATTTCAGCGTCTGCTACAAGTACTAGGACTGCAGTAGCTTCGCTGTTCAAATCTTAGCCGTCACTTGGGAATTACACCTCTGAGTAATCCAGAGCTAGAAACCAGCCTGATAATTATCAGTAATTAATAATAATATTAATTACCAGTCCTCTGATTCCTCCATTGCTGCTGACTGGAGGATTCTATATTTTGCTTCTCTTCACTTATAGACATCTAGAAAAGAAAGAGGTGCTAGAATACGTTCCTGGTATATGCTATAGATGTACTGGATCAGTAAAGAGATGTTAGTGTGCCTGGTTTCTCATAAAACTCAAATCATTTTTAAGGGGCAATTAAATCCGTTCTGGGGTACATTCTGCGGAGCCAAACTAGAGATCCCACCTCAAGTCTTCCTATCCAAGAGGTCGCACCGACCACCCCACCCTGACTAGAAGCCACAAGTATCATGGAATTGTCTCTGACCACAGCCCCTAAATTATTCACCAATCACACCAAAGATCAGATGTCTAGAAGAAATAGCGCTCTCCTTCACAACTGTATAACAGAAAACCATTCTACAATCTATTCAGTGGACCATTTACATCTCATTTATAACATGGGCCTAAGTGTGGCCTAGAGAGGACACCGTATATCTAATATCATCCATCAGGAAAAATATTACACATTCAATAGAGACCTCACATGCGCCAAGTTATGACACAAAGTGATATCACTAGTAGAGAAAATAGCCGGACACTGACTTGTGACTTCTGGCCAAATCACTAGAGAGGAAAAGAAAAGGAGACTCATCAACTAAACTGCGCCACTCACAGCAAAAATATTAAAACCCTGCCCACACAAACCCTACAAAAATGAGCCTTATTTCAGGGGAGACTTTCATGGACACTGCTGATAACCAGAAAGATTGTGTAACATACTGACAAACAAAATATACTGGGCTCGATAATGTCATTGTCATTACACATAGGGATTTCTACATCAGGTACACCTCAAGTAATGATGATATCTTGTTACTAGCCGGGATGTAAGGGGCGTCTGGCTGCAACATTTATCACCCGATTCATCGCTACCTTTAAAATGGTGGATCTGACGGAAAGTAGAGTGTCCTTCCTTACCCTGCCACAAATGGGGCATTTTATAGGAGTTCTTCCCATCTTAGACATTTATGGCATATATCAGAGCTGGACCCGCATCCTGTGGACATGCCATAAATGTCTAAGATGGAAAAACCCCTTTAAGCTGCACACTCGTCTGTAATAGATGAAACACTACTCTATGGCCAGAGGTAGACAACTGACTGTTAGAACGTCCAAATGTCCTCAAGAATATCCTCCAAGAACAAGAACTCCAGAAGAAAACTCTTCTGCAAACAGCAACCAAACCGCATCTGACCGGGGAAATCCAACTCAAAATCACTTTATTACCAGAACTGTATGAATTATTTCTATCACAGCTACTTTACTTAGTCATAATATTTTCTACATGCTCCATAATTCACGGCACGGTTCTACGGCACAGACAGCTATCCGTAGCGATACGGAAAGGTTTCTGCGGCCAATAGAACCAGGCGGTTCTGTTTTTTTACAGTCATGTGCATGGGGCCTTAAATTGTTACTAAACATAGTGACATGTCAGAAGTTTTGATCGGTGGGAGTCCTAGCACTGAGACCCCCATTTATTGCTAAAATGAAGCAGCAGAAGCGGCAGGGTGAGTGATGTACTGCTTTGTTTCTGATCGTCTTCCCTCGGAAAGTTGAGCAAACAGTGTACAGACTCAGAGTTTACATTTAGTCCGTACAACGCTCGCTCAGTTTTCCGTGGAAAGCCAATCAGAAACCATGCGGCACAGCACTCACCCAAGCGCTTCTGCCACTTCGCTGTAGCAGTCAGGGGGGGGGGGTCTCAGTGCTGAGACCCCCACTGATCAAAACTTTTGCTATGTCACTTTGATATGTTAAAAGTTTAGTTACACTTTACCAGCCTCACACAAGACTAAAAACATACCTTTACCCAACTGCCCCATGACAATCACAATACCTAAACGGCTCCAACGCCAGCCACAAAGTCCTATAAATTAATCAAATTAATCAGTTCTGCGTTTTTTTCTGCCACCCATTGATTTCAATGAGGGGTCAGAGGCGGAAACCGCTCCAGGAAAGTGATTTGGGGCATTTTTTTGGCGCTGATTCCGTTGCGGTTTCCGTGTGAACCGACCTGTGGAGCATTCACCATCTTGATTCTCTGAACTTGGAAATAGACACCTGAAAAAGAAGGAGGTGTGAATACATTCCTGGTAAATGCTATCAATTTCTATATAACGCCGATGTCTGTAAGAAATCCATGAAATAAGATGTTACTGCAGCGTGTGATCCTACAACTACAATCTATCCGGATACTTACCAGACGCTGATACTAATCATAAAGGGGGCAATTTATTAACACTGGTGTTTTATACACCAGTCTTAATAGAAAAAAAATTGAACGTAAAGTGCGACACATTTATTAAGAGGCAAAAGCATTTTAATAAATGTGTTGCATTTTTCTGCTGGGCCGTGCGGTAAAATTGTGCAGCAATGACCACACCATGCACCATAGCATCCCTCCCACGTCTCCCATAACATAAAAAAACACATACTCACCTCACCGCTCTTCTCCCCTCCATCTCGTCATCATTTCAGCGCCGCTCATACATAGTGGATTCCGAGAGGTGTCAGAGCCATATATGCAGGAGCGGATTACAATGAGGGCAATGTGGGCACTTGCCCAGGTCCCGAGGCTGAAGGGGGACCAGTTCGCCCCGGTCTTCCCGAACTGGTTGTTAAATTTACAGCTGGTTCAGAGAACCGGGGTGAAACAGGACTTTTTACCCAATTGTATCCGTGTCCTTAGGATGCAGATACAACTGATTACTATTGCACTGGCTTTTTTTTCTGTGGGCAGCATTGGGGCAATATCTACAGGGCACTCTATTTACACTGGGCAATATCTACAGGGGGCATTTTGACTGGCGCGATCTACAGGGGGCAGTGTGACTGGCACTATTTACAGAGGGTATTGTGACTGGTGCTATCCACAGAGGTTATTGTGACGGTCATTATTTACAGAGGGCATTGTGACTGGTGCTATCTACAGGGGGCATTGTCACTGGCACTATCTACAGGGGGCATTGTTAGTGTGTGTGGTGTTTCAATGAACGCTGTGTATAGGAATAGAGACAGCAGCAGCGGCGCTGTCTCTATTCCTCCCGGCGATCATGTGACTGGTCACATGATCGCCGGGTGCCGTAAGTGACAGACTGCTGCTGGGTCTTACTAGACCCAGCACAGCCCAGTTAGTGACAATCGTCACTATGAGAGGGCTGATTTCCCCTGTAACTGGGGCTGCTGTGCAACTCCAGTTACAGTGGAAAAGATGGTGTAAAAGAAAGAAAAAAAAATATATAAAGTTCCCCAAAGGTCTTTTTTGACCTTTGAGGGACAGACCATAATAATAAAAAAATAGTAAAGTACAAAAAAAATTAAATAATAAATACACATAAAATACCCACCCCAAAAAAATACCGTTCCCCCCGCCAATCATTGTTGTAACGCTAGCGCTGACCCAATTACCCTAATATAGACATATAATATATTAAAATTTACGGTAGACAATGACGATCACAAAAAAAATGGTCTATTTTAGGGTAAAACTATGTTATTACCAAAACAAAAAAAGCTGAAATATAAAAAAGATTATTTTTTTTATTATTATTTTCAAACTTTATGAATGAAAATTCTAAAATGGCAAAAAGGTGTGTATAAAAACGATAAAAAAATAAACCTCCATTGTCTACGGAAAAAACGTCGCAAAAATAACGTCGTTAGCCCAACAAATAAAAAAGTTATAGCCATTTAACTAACACGTGCTAAAAAGGGCTAAACGGTGTCTGGTCCCGAAGGCGCAAAATAGCCCGGTCCTGAACTGGATAAGATCTTCTGGGGTCCTGTATCTAAGCCTACATTGTTAGGCTTAGATACAGGGTCTAACAAACAGTGTCACACATGGAGCCTGTATCTAAGCCTAACACAATGTAGGCTTAGATACAGGACCCCAGATGACATTCTTTTTATTCCTGTATAAGGGTATGTTCACAAGGCCTATTTACGGACGTAATTCGGGCGTATTAACCCCCGAATTACGTCCGAAATTACGGCTTGAAAGTGTTGGCAAACATCTGCCCATTGAATGCAATGGACTGACGTTTGTCTGTTCACACGAGGCGTATATTTACGCGTCGCTGTCAAAAGACGGCGCGTAAATAGACGCCCGTGCCAAAGAAGTGTCATGTCACTTCTTCAGACGTAAATGGAGCCGTTTTCCATGGACTACATGGAAAACCAGCTACAGTTACGTCCGTAATGGACGCGGCGTTCAAGCGCCTGCACATGCCGTTACGGCTGAAATGACGGGGCTGTTTTCTCCTGAAAACAGCCCCTTAATTTCGGCCGTTACGGACGCTGCCGTGTGAACATACCCTAAGATTAGTGTTTTGGGGCCCTGTATCTAAGCCTAACATGTGGTATTCTTAGATACATGGCCCATGTGTGACACTGTCTGCTTGGGTAATGTTACTAAGGCTACCTTGTGGTAGGCTTAGATACATGGTCTAACAGTGTCACACATGAGCAGTGTATCTAAGCATCCCTCTTTTTTTTTTCTTAGTTATTAGGTGTTTTTTACAGGTTGGGTCCTTGGTACTACATCAAGTTCAAGGACTACTTCAATGACACCTTTTTTATTTTTAATAAAATCGTTAACCAGTGTTGTGTGTGTTATTTTATTACAATATTTTTTCTATGTGCTTCTCATTTATTGTATTTCTAGTTCATTATTAATGGCCACTGTCTAACAGCGTCCATTAGTAAGGCTTCATGCACACTAGCGTGTGTATTTTCCGCGTGTGAAAAACTTGCGTCAATCCCATCCGTGTGTTTGCGTTAGGGCGCATTAACACGAACGTGCTATACGTCCGTGCAACCCGCGTGCTTTTCACGCTTGTGGCACGGACCTATGCTAGTCTATGGGGCAGTGCAGACAGTCCGTGAATTTTACGCAGCATGATTCCGCTGCGTAAAACTCGCGTCATGTTCTATATTTCTGCGTTTTTCGAGCATCACGCACCCATTGAAGTCAATAGGTGCGTGAAAATCAGGCGCACCCCATGGAAGCACTTCCGTGTGACGCGCGTAATTCGCGCAACAGCAGTAAAATAATGAATGTAAACAGAAAAGCAGCACGTGCTTTTCTGTTTACAAACATCCAAACGGAGTGTCATAATGATGACGGCTGCGCGAAAACCGCAGCCGCGCATCCGTATCAACATGACACGGAGCGGTCAAGTGCATTTTGCGCACGCAAACCGCTACCGTATTTGTGTGCGCAAAACGTACACGCTCGTGTAAATCCGCCCTTATGCATCAGTGTGCTTTTCGATTGTCATGTGTTTGTCGTGGAAATCCATCGCTCAAAATATGTTAGACTGAAATTTATACGAGTCCCAACAGACTCTCAAGGCCAGACTCCATTAGTCAGAATCCTAATTAGGATATTTCACCAATATATATCGAGAGAGGAGAAGAAAACACACAGACTCTCTTATATGTTCAAAATGCTCCTCTGAAGGATTTATTACCAAACTCAAACTGTTAAACTGAAATTCAGAAGAGACAATGTAACAGTATTTGTTATTCAGTAAAAAGCATACAATAAGATACATCCCAGATACATCATTATAATTCTTCACACATTATGTTTACAGGTGTCTTATCTGTCTTTTGGACAGAATGTCCTCGTGGAGATGGGGGAGACCTTCCCTCAGGCATACTTGCCATCCCCCCATCTCACTCCCTGTCCATCTTCGCATGGGAACCAAGGTCAAAGATAAAACATACGAAATCAACATTACTTGTATTAAAGGAACAATGACTTTCCTATTCACTACAAAAGAACCAAGATGGGAACTCCAGACAAGATGGCTGCTGCACGAAACTAAATCATTTAAACATTATCATCACTTTCACATATTACATATCTTAGTAATTCGGCCTCCTGCTTGATAATTCACAATGTAATTTCATACAGAGAATATAAGCAAATAAATCATCCTTCACAAACCTCCCTTTTTCTCATATTAAATTACAGAAATTATATATTATGATTATGAAACTCAAACAATATATCAATAGGGCCACAACTAATATGATGCCATCACCAATGTCCGGTTAGGGTATGGGGTCCCACCAGTGTATTGACAAGTCATGTACATCATCGTCCTCTTCTTCTCCTGTCTTCTGCACTTGATACTGCTGATGGATTCACTCAGGTCTTTGGTCTTTACTTGGAACTTTGCTGATGTCATCAGGACTTGATTTGGTCCTTTTCATCTGTCAGACACCGTCTCTTTAAGTTTACGTCACCGGGCTATACACAACACCTCATGCTGTGAGCCTGGTGTGAGATCCCACGTAGGCGGATTAGTGGCGTGTTATTGTGACGCTACAAACCCTCCGCTAATCTGTCTTCTTTCTCCGGTAAGTTACTTGTCTGGGCGGCTGCTTGGAATTGTGACACTGCCGTCAGTTCATGACAAACGCGTCGTACTGGCTCCGGCTGCGCCTGCCGCACCTCAGTAATGGAGTTCATTGTATTAAAAATCTTTTAGTTCATGTTTAATGGCACTTGCTGGGGAACCCCAACCCTTGTCAATTGTTACTAATCTGGTGATAACATCTACGCACTATAAAAGTTGCTCTAAGTACATACAATAACAATGTCAGGCCCTTAAACTAAATCAAACAAACACCTTTTATATAAGAAAAAAAACTTCTCTGTTCCAATGGACAGGGCACCTAGAAGATGTGTAATTATTGGGTACATTTCATATGCACTTGGTGTCACGCTTTCCAGCAGGATTTGTACCTTGATCTGAGCTGATTGCCTGGAACATCTCCAGCTCACCAAAATATACACAGATTCCACATGTTTATCTGACAAATGTCACAAACCAATTTTTCTTACTCTAATTTGTATTGCATGGGGAGGCCTCTCAAGGTCTGTTCTCTTTGTGGGAGGCGGGTATGATAAGCTTGGCACCGGTCTGCCAGGACTGTTCTGTAGGCAAATCAAACAGCTCTAACAGAATTTAGCAGCAACAGCTGTAAAGCCTGGGACATACCAATTAGATCTCACCAAATCGATCCTTGCAGTCTTGGGGCATATGTGAGGTCATACACCATCAATGCAAGTGCCATCAAGAGTGCCTTGGGTCTTACCGGTTCACGTTCCCTTATCCGTTCACATTCTGTTAGAATCTGGTTCTCACGCCTTCCGCTCCCAGTTGGACTCTTCCTGTGGAGAACAAACTTTTTCATTGTATAAACATTAATTGATCTTAATCAAATAATTAATTTGAAGAAAAACATTAACAAATAACATCTTTACATCAAACGTTCACATTGAGCAATAACTAGAAGTGATACATGCAAACTCATTTTTCTTCTTTTTATATATATATATATATATATATATATGCACACACACACACACACTGCACAGAATTTTCCTTTCACAATAACAACGGCAAAAAACAAATAACTAAAAATGTTTTCAAATGGGAATATTCCACTTCTGTACCTTTTATCTGACGCATGACTCTAATAGTCCAATGCTAAGGCTGGTCCAGAACTTTACATAAAACTTAACTTCAGTATTTAATATTCCCACAACACTTCTTAAATACAATTATTAAACAAACTAACTTTGGAATAACATCTGGAGAACTGCTGACATCTTATCATTGTACAAACATCAGGTCAATACTTGGGATAACATTGTTCCCCTGTCACTTGCACACAACGTCTGCAGTGGGGAAAATACAGGCCGGGCTTCAGGCCCCCCTGAGAATAGGTCTACACACACGAGCACCGCGTCATACACTTCTACCTCGGGTAGTTGTATGTTCTGCAGTCGCTGGGACTGTTAATCTGGCCGGGCTGCACTTTTCACAGGTACCTTTGCTGTTTTACCTATGTCATGCCGTGCGCACATCATGCCGGCTGCTACAAACCTAGTGGTGGCATTATTGTATCCAGGGACAAGCCAATTTACTGACACCTGGCTGCACATACTCTTGCTGTCAGGTCTGTCTTCTCTTGCTCTCTCAATTGGCTTACCCGATGATCCAATAAAGTTCCTACTACCAATGGGCCCATAATTGTGGGCGATGCCAAAAGCGTACCTAGAGTCAGTGTATATGTCGGCTGTCTTACCTTCTGCCAGGTTACAAGCCTCAGCGAGCACCTCCAGCTCTGCTCCTTGAGATGAACAAGAAGGTGAGAGTGGTTTCTGGGTAATTTACCATGTGCCTCGTATCCTGTTCTACACATACTGTATTACAAATTTACATTGGAAACCCATGTCACATATAGATAGAACATTTCAAAAGGGTGGAGTTTTATTGTTCCACATTTATCTGATGATCCAGAACACTTGTAAATCCCACCCACCAGGTCCTGTAAATACCTGATTAATACAAAAACAAACAAAATATGTTACTGAAATCTGGCATAAAATAAACAATATTCAAATATTTTTTTTTTGTTTTGTCTTCTCCCCATCTAAATCTGTAAAGACTCATCTGTGAGTGACGTCACCTCTGCCTCCTGTGTAAATTGGCTGGAGGGGAATCTGGAACCATCTACACAGAAAAACCTCAAAATATAACTTACTGTCACACATTTAATCTGGGTTACTCCTTGAAGCTCATACACATTTAATCTGGGTTACTCCTTGAAGCTCATACACATTTAATCTGCAGTATAGTTTTTATCTTTTTACAAACAGATCCAGCCGGCTGTAATATTTTTCTCGCTTGGTGTAGTTACAGACGACTGTGCTGCGCGAAAATAAAACACGTTGCATAAAAAAAAAGAAAAAAAAAAGTAGAACTGATTTTAACCCCATACACAAAACACTAACATTTTTAGACATTACTGCTGTTAAAAATAGGAATCATACAATATAGTTCTGCTTTTATTGTGGCCATTAGTTTCAAACTTCAGACATGTTACATTACACACATCACACAGATGTCTCATCACATCACACATGTTACATTGCACACATCACACAGATGTCACATCACATTACACATTACACTCCCCCCGTTCTGACCCACGTTAGTCACTGCAATGTACCGGGCTGCTCCGTTTTCTTCACTCTTCCAATGAAAATTTACACCTGTATTTAAATTGTTCTTTCTCACATCATCTTACTTGTAACCACCTGTAATCACCTGCTTTGTCCTTTTAACTTATGCCTTGTCCTGGCCACTCCACTCCCTTTCTCAACTTTCCACAAACCATTGTCTTTATCACATGCAAACATCCTTCTTACCGCTGCCAGCCTCTTCAACAATTTTTTTAGTGTGTTATTTTGCCTTCACATATTTTATAATTAAAGCCCCAGCTCCTTTTGCTCATTCTAATGTTGGCCGGGACCAGTGCCCCAAAGCATCTTTGTCCAACTTCCTCCTGACCCCATGGTCGGAGAGCAGTAGGGTGATTTCCGGTAAATCCCCCACCTCCAGGCAAACAGGCCACGTTTGCCGACAGATATCTCAGACCAGTCTATCTCCTAGACTGTCTTACCAATACGATAGCAAAAGTCGTTCCTCCAGACATTCTAGCAGTAGGGTCCTCTGATCCCTCACTGGATTGAACATCAAGAACAGACAAAATGCTGCCAATCAACAATTACAAGAGCAAATTCTTCAACACAATCAACATTCATGAACCTCCATTGATTCAAGCAGGAGTTGGTCACTTCACTTATGCAGAACACTTGCTGCCGGGGGGTGTCTTTCGGTTCATACAGCCTGTGATGTAGCATATATATCCCAAACTCTTTCCTCTAGCACTTTGCAATGGTTTCACATGCAAATTATATTTGGTAACATATATATATTATCCTCCCTGCTCAGCCGTTCACTCTGTGGGTTGTAGTTTAGGGAGCTGTTATGTATGTTGGTGATAATTTCTTTACGGGCTATGGGTCTGATCCAATACCAATGTTCTTCACTGTAATTACTACTACGACACAGGTGGCACCTGGGATAAGTGTCAGGGTCATTCATTGAATACAGGATGTTATATTACAACGGTATTCAATCCAGCGGTCTGATGTTATACTACTACAGACTTAATTACTTGGATGTTATTTTACATCAAAGTGTATATGCCGGATTATCATGTGCTAGAAATCAGTCTGTACTGATTCCCACCTTATGCCAGTCTGGCAATGCATACAACTGGTTTATGGACCCTTACACACAATATCACTGTCTGGCAATGAGCCAGGAAAATATAAATGATTTTCTAATACAGTATTCAAAGTTTTCCCTGTTGCACTGGGTAATGGTATTGAGTGCAAATTCAATATAGACACAATTGCTTCTCCTTGCACTGGATTCTACATTATCAGGACTTAACCATTGAAGCCCCTGTGGTACTACATGATATTACTCACAACTGTCTATGGGTCTGAGCCAATACCAGTCAGTACCTCCCAACTACAATCCCAGACAAACGTGTAACAGAACAACTATTAATCCTCAACAATTTTACACAACTAAATAACAAATAACGCTACAACAAAGCAGCAAGCAGAAGTTTTGTTTTTTCCTCACAGACCAAACTCTTTGCATTTCAAATACTTCACATGTGTGTTACGACTTCTCTCTGCCATGCGCTACGTCACTGCATTCCAAAGGCAGAAGTCTTGCACTTCTCACAATTTTTCCTGGTTAACTATGTAATTGCTGGCAAAAATTCTCTCATGTCTTTCATATCAACAGTTTAAGATCACGTACACACCTGCAATCCCTCATCACACAAAAAGCTTCAACATACCTTTTTGGATCCATCTTTCAACCCACTGACTAAGGAGTCTCGTCCATAGAAGTGACGTTCTGACAGCTAGATTCCAAGGCTTACGCAATACATGTGTGAATGGTGTAAGAATAAGCTCCTTACCTACCGCGGTTTTTTGTAATTCACAGATGCAAAGCCAGACCTCTCCAGTGACAGCTTATCAGACGTGCAATCTTCCTGGGTTTTATCGGCACCATTACTGTCGTGGAAATCCATCGCTCAAAATATATTAGACTGAAATTTATACGAGTCCCAACAGACTCTCAAGGCCAGACTCCATTAGTCAGAATCCTAATTAGGATATTTCACCGATATATATCGAGAGAGGAGAAGAAAACACACAGACTCGCTTATATGTTCAAAATGCTCCTCTGAAGGATTTATTACCAAACTCAAACTGTTAAACTGAAATTCAGAAGGGGTGTCAGCTTGAGGTAAACCAATCAGAGACAATGTAACAGTATTTGTTATTCAGTAAAAAGCATACAATAAGATACATCCCAGATACATCATTATAATTCTTTACACATTATGTTTACAGGTGTCTTATCTGTCTTTTGGACAGAATGTCCTCGTGGAGATGGGGGGAGACCTTCCCTCACGCATACTTGCCATCCCCCCATCTCACTCCCTGTCCATCTTCGCATGGGAACCAAGGTCAAAGATAAAACATACGAAATCAACATTACTTGTATTAAAGGAACAATGACTTTCCTATTCACTACAAAAGAACCAAGATGGGAACTCCAGACAAGATGGCTGCTGCACGAAACTAAATCATTTAAACATTATCATCACTTTCACATATTACATATCTTAGTAATTCGGCCTCCTGCTTGATAATTCACAATGTAATTTCATACAGAGAATATAAGCAAATAAATCATCCTTCACATGTTATTCACGCACTCACAAAGCCAGCCCATTTTTTTTCTTCTTTTTTACAACAAATTGCTGTGTAAATCACGCACCAAACACGTGTGCGGTGCGTGGTTTTCACGCATGCATTGACTTCAATGTGAGTGTAGGTGCATGATAACGCACCAATAGAGGACATGCAGTATGTTTCACGCAGCGGACTCTCGCTGCGTGAAAAGTCACGCATGTGTCAACGGCCCCATTGAAATAAATGGGTCGCGTGTGTTGTGCGTTTTTTTCAAAGCACAGCACACGTGCCTAAGGCCCCATTCACACCAGGGTGAATCTCGTCCGTGTGCTGATCGTCGAAACCACGCATAGCACACGCGACCCATTTATTTCAATGGGGCCGTTTTCACGCAGCGAGAGTCCGCTGCGTGAAACATACTGCATGTCCTCTATTGGTGCGTTATCATGCACCTACACTCACATTAAAGTAGATGCATGCGTGAAAACCATGAACCAAACAAGCGTGTTTGGTGCGTGATTTATGCTGCAATTTGTTGTAACAAAAAAATGGCCTTTCTGAGTGCGTGAATAACGCATGCCACTTGCTAAGCACATTGATGCAGAACGCACACAAACTGACCAGATTCATACGCGTTTCTCACGGGCGTCAATCTTACACGCAAGTGTGCATGAGGCATAAGACGGGGCTGGACGAACACTAACCATCACTATGACCCTGTTACCCTCCGCCACCAGGGAAACTGGGAATAGCATACCTGGGTAACATCCAGTAGCTGACCATCGCTAATACTGTGGTGGCCACAGCGCTGGCTGTTATTATAAGGGCACGTTCAGACGTGGCAGAGTTTTTATGCTTCAAATGTTGTTGCAGATTTAGGGGAAAGTACGCAACGAATCTGCACCAATATTTGCAGTTTTGACAGGTAATTCAGACGTTGCAGAAAACACAGCGGACCTGCCACTGATTTCGGTTTTTGCATTGCAAAGGCTGAAATACTTTGTGCCATTCCACTTCTCCGCAACAGACAGTGCATGCTGCGGCCTGAAATTTCTGCACCGCTGCCTGTCGTCCGCAGCGGAGTTCCCATCAATGTCTGAACTAACTTGCCTAAAAATGTGTAGAAGGCCTGATTCAGACGAACGTGGCGTTTTTGCGCAGGCAAAACACGTGGCATTTTGCCTGCGCAAAAGCCACTTACCTGCTCCGTGAGGCAGCGTCCTATGCGTGGTTTTTGCGCAGCCGCCATCATTATGACACGCCATTTGGATGTTTGTAAACAGAAAAGCACGTGGTGCTTTTCTGTTTACAATCATCCTTTTGACAGCTGTTGTGCAAAACAGCCAGTTCGCACGGAGGTGCTTCCGTGCGGCAATGCGTGGTTTTCACGCGCCCATTGACTTCAATGGGCGCGTGATGCGCGAAAAACGCCGGAATATAGAACATGTCGTGAGTTATACGCAGCGGAATCACGCTGCGCAAAAATCAATGACAGTCTGCACTGCTCCATAGACTTGCATAGGTCCGTGCCACACGTGTGAAAAACACGCGGGTTGCACGGACGTATATGGCGTTCGTGTAAATCCGCCCTTAGGTAGACAGCGCCACTATGATTCCGGTCCACAACGGATTGCTTCATGTCTCTGCCTAGGTCTATGTCCAAGCAAAGCGTGCAGGAGCGGAATCCCCGACCATAGTGGGATTCCACTACTCCGATAAGTTACAATAGCGCTAGGTACAGGTGGGGGGAGGGGTAGTGTGTCATCTATGTAATAAAATTACTCCTCCTCACAACACAAAGTGCAAGAGGAGGAATGGTACATGAAGTACAATAACGGAGGCAGCATTAGGCTAAGTTCACACAGAGTATTTTGACGAGTTTTTTTTAAGCGGAAACAGCGTTGCAAAACTCGTCAAAAACGGCCCGAAAATTCGTGCCATTGATTTCAATGGGAGGCGTCGGCGTCTTTTTCCCGCGAGCAGTAAAACTGCCTTGCGGGAAAAAGAAGCGACATGCTCTATCTTCGGGCGTTCGCGCCTCTGACCTCCCATTGACTTCAATGGGAGGCAGAGAAAGCGTATTTCGCGTTGTTTTATGCCCACGGCGCTCAATTGCCATGGGCGAAAAACGCCACAAAAAACAGACGCAAAAAACAACGCCAAAAAGGCTACGATAAAGCCGCGAAAAAAGCCGCAAACAAAGAGGCAAAGAACGCCACAAAAAACGACAGGGAATACGCCACGAAAGATGCAACGAAAAACCCAGAAAAAAAAACGCAAACAACGACGCAAAAAAAGCTACGATAAATGCCACGGAAAACGCTGCGAAAAAGACGCGAAAAAAGCCGCAAACAAAGAGGCAAAGAACGCCGCCAAGAACAACTTGGAAAACGCCACGAAAGACGCAACGAAAAAAAGCAGCAAAAATAGCCGCAAACAACGACACAAAAAAAGAAACGATAAACGACGCGAAAAAGGCTACGATAAACGCAACGGAAAACACAGCAAAAAAAGACGCAAACAAACAAGCAAAAAATGCCAAGATAAACTAAGCGAAAAACGCCCCGAACAAAGCGGCAAACAAAAACGCAAACAAAGCCGCAAACAGCGCACAAAAAACTCCGGGAAAAATGACGCAAAAATCAACGTGCAGGGAGAGATAAATCTGCCGCAAACTTCAAGACGGAATTTTGAGGCAGATATTCTTCCTGCAAAAAAACTCTGTGTGAACATGGCCTTAGTGGAGAGAGACATGAGATAGAAGAGGGTGGACGAGGGTGAGGGGAGACACGAAGAGGTTTATAGACCTGAAAAGAGAAAGAAAACATAAATGTGAAAAACATAATGGGGGGAGAACGGTCACCATCCTTCAAGAATGTCAGCAAGAAGACAAGTCCAGTGAAGGATGTCAGCGGGGAGGAGCAGGGACAGCTCACGTGAACTCTTGGAAGGTACGTGCACGCTCATTGCAGCCTGCAAGGAGCGTGCACGGGAAAAAAGTTTCCTCACAAGGAAAGATCAACAAACCAGAGCTGAACTGCATGTAAACAAGCTGTGCTAAACTCAAAGCAGAAATGTGCTAAGTAGAATTTTTTTTAAAATAATGCTTTATTTAGGTTGTCTGTAGAAGGGGTAATGTATGACACAGTTTTTGAAAAAATTTTGGTATCTTGGACAACCCCTTTAAAGAGGCTCTGTCACCAGATTTTGCAACCCCTATCTGCTTTTGCAGCAGATCGGCGCTGCAATGTAGATTACAGTAACGTTTTATTTTTAAAAAACGAGCATTTTTGGCCAAGTTATGACCATTTTTGTATTTATGCAAATGAGGCTTGCAAAAGTCCAAGTGGGCGTGTTTACAGTAAAAGTACAACTGGGCGTGTATTGTGTGTTACATCGGGGCGTGTTTACTTCTTTTACTAGCTGGGCGTTGGGAATGGGAGTGTATGATGCTGACTAATCAGCATCATCCACTTCTCTTCGTTACCACCCAGCTTCTGGCAGTGCAGACACACAGCGTGTTCTCGAGAGATCACGCTGTGACGTCACTCACTTCCTGCCCCAGGTCCTGCATCGTGTCGGCCACATCGGCACCAGAGGCTACAGTTGATTCTGCAGCAGCATCAGCGTTTGCAGGTAAGTAGCTACATCGACTTACCTGCAAACGCCGATGCTGCTGCAGAATCAACTGTAGCCTCTGGTGCCGATGTGTCCTCGCTCGTCCGACACGATGCAGGACCTGGGGCAGGAAGTGAGTGACGTCACAGCGTGATCTCTCGAGAACACGCTGTGTCTGCACTGCCAGAAGCTGGGTGTTGTGAAGAGAAGTGGATGATACTTCTCGTCAGAACGCCCAGCTAGTAAAAGAAGTAAAAACGCCCCGATGTAACACACATAATACACGCCCAGTTGGACTTTAGAAAGCCTAATTTGCATAAATACAAAAATGGTCATAACTTGGCCAAAAATGCTCCTTTTTTAAAAATAAAAACGTTACTCTTATATACATTGCAGCACCGATCTGCTGCAATAGCAGATAGGGGTTGCAAAATCTGGTGACAGAGCCTCTTTATGGTAAAAGTAGATGTTAAATCTACTTTTACCTTAAGAGAAGGTAAGTGTGTACAGTAAAAACTAAACCCAAAAACCATGGAGGAAGCTCAGTTTTCTCAAATTCAACCATTACATGGTACTTTAAATGGTGCCCAAAAAACTACAACTCCTCTCGCAAAAAAATAATCCTTCACACACCACTCCATTGACGTAAAAATAAAAAAGTTATGACTCTAGGAAGGTGAGTGACAAATGAAAAATGGCTTGTATAACCTCTTCAGGCCGAAGCCATTTTAATAGACTTTGAGGGCTTATTTTTTACGGGAGGCATCGTAGTTTCTATTAGTAGCATCTAAAGTACCATACAAAGCACTGGTAAACGGAAAAAAAATTATTTGCGTGCTGAAATTGGAAAAAACTGCGATCCCTTCATGGCTTTTTGGGTTTCGTTCTTACAGATTTCACCGTGCGGTAAAAATGAAAACGTAACTACATGCTGTGGCTCAATACGATTGCGGTGATACCAATTTATATAGGTTTTCTTAAATGATACTACTTTCAAAGAAAAAAAACTTTTTGGTAAAAATATTTTATTGGTGTAGCCACATTCTAAGAGCCATACGGTTTTTATTTTTTCATTGATTGAGCGGTGTGATGCGTATTTTTTGTGGGACGAGCTCTAGTTTTTATAGGTACCATTTTTTGGTACATGCAATTTTTTGATCACTTTTTATTACATTTTTTTTAAGAGCTAAGTTGACCAAAAAACAGCAATTTTGGGGTTTTAAATATTTTTGGGTTCACCATGCGCGTTAAATAACGCTATATTTTAATAGTTCAGAAACAGCTATACCAATTTTGTTAACTTTTTTTTATTTTTTACATTACTTTAGAGGGAAACTGGGAAAAGGTGTTTTTTTTAACTTTTAATTTGTTCTTTTTTCCTTACTAAAAACTATATTTCCCTTTTTTTTGCTAGGGGACATGAACCAGCGATTGTTAGATCGCTGGTACAATACACTGCAATACTAATGTATTGCAGTATATTGTCATTTCCACAGGCTTCTGTTAAAGTGCAGCTAAACGTTTAACAAACTTCTGACATGTCATAGTGACATGTCAGAAGTTTTGATTGGTGGAGGTCCAAGCACTGAGACCCCACCTATCGCTAAAAGTACAGAGCTGAAGCGCTCGGTACGGGCTCTTAGACTTTCTCCGATACATTGGTTTCCGGAAAAAGCCGAACAGACACGAAGCGGCTGAGCGCTCACACGAGAACTTCAGCTGCTTCATTCTAGCGATTAGTGGGGGTCTCAGTGCTCGGACCCCCGCCAATCAAAACCTCTGACATGTCACTATGACATGTCAGAAGTTTCTTAAATGTTTAGCTACACTTTAAGCCCTGCCACATGCAGGGCTTAGGAGAGGCAGAGTGAAGGCAGTCTTGGGGGCATTGATTAGGCCCTGGGCTGCCATGACAACCATAGTGACCCTGCGATCTCATTGCGGGTGGGGGTGACGAGCTGTCAGAGGGGGCCGCCCCCTCTTTTTAACACCTCAGATGCTGCCGTCGTGATTGACCACAGCATTTGAGGGGTTAAACAGCCAGAAATCAGCGCGATCACTGTTTCTGGCCGTTAGTCCCGGATGTCATCTGTAATACACAGCTGACAGCCGCAGCGTATGGTGCACGCACAGCGCGTGAGCGCTCCATACATCACCCCTCGCACTATGACATATCTGACACAACATTTTGCGGGAAGCAGTTAAGGGGTTGAACAACAGGAACTGGTTCTTTAAGGTTATATTCACGCACAGAAGATGATTTTTTCCGGAAAACCCAAACAATTTAAAGCTCCTGACCTCTTTAGGGTCCCAATGTATTCTGCTTTCTCTCTTCTGTAATGGCTCATTCTGCTTTTACAGAAAATTCTAAACTGTGCCAGATCTGCGAGGTCCAGCCTCTACCTTGCTATGCCCCATGGAGTGAAATATACGTTAGCGTGGAGCTGGCGTAGATTTCCACTATAATTTATGCCACTTTTCTGGGAGAATCATAATACATTTCTTGGCTCAGTGGCCACGCCCCTTTCCCCTCAGCCACGCCCCATTTCTACAAAAGTGTGGAAAGTGGCGCAAAAAAAGGGCAAAAATTGCAATTTGCATAAAAAATGCGACTTTTAATCCCTTTTGCGACTTTTCTACGCCTGGCGTAGAAGAGTTGATAAATGCCCCCCCCCCCTTAGTGTTGTGAAAGAAATTATTTAATTCCACCATTTTGTCTTCTATTCTATATTTCCATTTTAACTTCAATATAAGAGTGATATTTTGAGAGAATGCATTTCTGTTTTTGCTGTGTTAAGGAATTGAATCAGCAAGAATAAAGGCTGAGGGAAAACTGATGACTCAAGACCCCACCCTCTACGCCCTCCTTACAGAATACAGAAGATGATAAGGACTTACCATTTTCTGACTTGATAGGAAAATATTGTGAATGTAATTTGTTTTGTGCAAACTCAAGAGAATATATTACAGCTGATGTAGTAAAAGTTCAGTCTAAAAAACTGTATATAAGCCCACTCATAATGTATGTAAAAAGGCTGTCTGCCATCACTTGCTGAGTGACATCATTATGACACTGCTGTGAAACCTTCTCTTGAGGAAATAAATATGAATGAATCTGGAGCAACTGTTTGACTTTGAATTATCCACAACAATTTTGGTGCCGAAACCCGGGAACCGAAAGCGGCTGCAACGGAACCAGGATGGGAACCAAGGACAGGAGACCGAAATGGCGCCATCAAACAGGTGAGAAACTTTTTTCTCATTCGCTCTCTCTTCCTTTGGTCCCCAGTCCCTCTGTTCTCTGTCGTGAGTACGGTTGCCAAGAACCTCAAACAGTTGTTAAAGGGAATGTGTTGCCAGAAAAACATGTTTTTTTTTTAAAAATTAAACATTTAGTGTGTGGGTGATTAAACATTGTTCAAATTTATTTAATTTTTTTTGCACGAGTCCAGGAAATATTATAAATTATTTCTAATTTATAATACTACCCATTTTTGGTCACTAGATGGAGCTGTTCCCAAAATTGCAGCATTGCAACATTGGGTTAAAAGCCCTCGCTCTAGTGAGCTCTCAGCATCCCCCCCTCCTTTATCCTGGCTAGTGCCGGGATAAACGAGGGGTTTGAACGGTGTAACCTCCTACACTGTGTGTCGCCATTTTTTGAGCTAACCCACAGTGTAGTAGGTTTACATACAGTAGTAAACACACACAAACACGAACATACATTGAAATCTCTTACCTGCTCCTGCCGCCGCGGCTCCCTCCGGCCCGTCCGCTCCGTTTGCTGCCGCTGGTGCAAGTGCACAAATCCGGAAGCCGCGACCGGAAGTAGTAATATTACTGTCCGGCCGCGACTTCCGGTCCACAGGAAAATTTCGAATAGGACTGTGTGGGAGCGGCGCATGCGCAGTTCCCACACAGACGCCGTACACTGCAGTCAATGGGACGGGAGCCGTTCGCAGTCCCTATGGAACTGTGGCTGCCGTATTCCATGTCTGTATGTGTCGTTAATCGACACACACAGAAATGGAACAAAAAATGGCAGCCCCCATAGGGAAGAAAAAGTGTAAAAATAAGAAAAAGTAAAACACAAACACACAAATGAATATAAACGTTTTTAATAAAGCACTAACATCTTTAACATATAAAAAAATAATTTGTGATGACACTGTTCCTTTAAATGTACTAACCTCTTTTTGATATGTATGTGAATGAATGAGGATGTTGGTGCACGCCACATCAGCGTGAAAGAGGCCTTTACGGCGGAGTGCTTGAAACTGCCTCAAGACGCACCTCTACGGAGAAGGCATGGTGGGGGCAGTGCTGTGATAAGTAAGAGGACCCTACTGTCCTCAGACACGATTGTTATTCTATTTTTCTCTGTTTGTCAAGTAAATTGTTATTAACCACTGCCTGAGCAGCAGAAGGACAAAAAGTACGCGTGTCCTGAAGCTACTCCTGGCATGTCTCCCTCATGAAAAATCATACTGCTTAGAAGATACCTGTCTTAGATTGTTTGATATAGATGATATAATGAGCAGATCCTTTGTGGGATTATTGTTTAGTTGGTTGTAATTTGGCTCAGTTGGAATTAGTGTATACGGAGTGTATACGGGTACGTAGGAGATACGTAGTGTGGGACTTTCCCTAACAGCCACTAGCCATAGTGTTTGTTAGTGAAAATAAAAACTGAGAGAGAAGGGTATGAGTCCCCTCCATCATAGCAGAGCTATGGACAACAGTCACGGCAAACGAGGGTCTGGCCGATCACCAGATTACAGAGTAGGGCGTCCGCAGGCTTCTCTGACCCCACAGGAGAAGATGAATTTTGAGGTATGGCATATGGGTGAGCAAGCACCTGTTAAAATGGTGTAAGTTTACTAGGGGATTGTATATCCAGAATCACAGAGTCAAATGACAAAGCAGATTGGAGTAGATGGATTGTAGCATCTTTTAGAAAGCAACAAAGAGCCCAATGTATATTTATAGTAGTCAGTATAGAATATATACTTTAATAATTTCAGTTATTTTGTATATTCATTATCTTCATAGATCTTTTTAGCATCTTTTAGTGACAAATGTATGTAATGTTAATACACTGAAGTAAAAGTGCAGGAGGTTGTCAGAGGAAATTCATATTTTATAAAGAAAAGTTTAAAGCAAAGGAAGTTATAGAAGTAGTAGTTGTTTTAAAGTTGCAAGTGACCTTATAGTAAATTCCCATACGATATAATTTAGAATCAACTTGTGTGATAAGAGAAGGGGGAGGTGGAGAACAGCTGCTAGTGAGATAAGAAATTTAATATTGTTCTTGAAATGAATGGACACAACATTAAATGCTGATATAGATATTTTGTATGACATTGCAGAACAACTTTGTGTCATTTGTAGATTGAATCCGGAAAAGTGATAAATGTAATAATGTATAAGCAGTCCTTCACAGCCAAACCACCAGACACCTCTGTTTTATACTATGAGACCTTTGATCCTGGCATACATTCTGCACAGAGTGCAGAGTTGCTTGCCCTGATCAAGGCATGTAAACTGGCAGAGGGAAAGACTGTAAATATATATACTGACTCCCGTTATGCTTATGGAGTTGTACATGATTTTGGTTTTCTGTGGGAGCACAGAGGTTTCTTAACTTCATGTGGGAAGGTTGTGAAGCATGCAGACCTCATACAGCAGCTGCTGGAAAATGTAAAGCTACCTCGAGCTAAAGCTGTTATCAAATGCCAGGCACATCAGCGAGCAAAAGATCCTATCACTATGGGTAATAACAGGGCAGATGAAGCGGCTAAAAAGGCTTCTCTTCTGATCCTCCAAGAGTCCCCAAAAGATGACCAAAATCTGACAATGGACACTATCATAACCTTGCAAAAACAGGCAGGTCCGCAGACACACAGTAAATGGAGGAACACAGGTTGTAAGCCAGATAATGGTGTTTGGAAACATGAGGATGGTCGATTGTGTGCCCCTCCAGCTATATATCAGTTTTTAACAAACTTATCTCATCTTCCATCTCATGTTTCCAAAGGAGGAATTGTTTCTATTGTAAGTAAATTTTGGGTTGCAGCAGGCTTCTCACAATTTGCAACACAATGGTGCAAGAAATGCATGATTTGTGCCAAGCACAATCCAGGTAAAATGACTAGGGTACAGATGAAACACCTTGTAAAACCTGACTACCCATTCCAGAGACTGCAGATAGACTACATCCAACTACCCAGATGTGGTGTCTATGAGTATGTCTTAGTATGTGTGGATATGTTCTCCTCTTGGGTAGAAGCATGGCCTGTTGCTAAGGCAACAGCTGTAGTGACAGCTAAGAAAATAATATCTGAGATTGTGTGCAGATACGGCCTACCTGAGACGGTAGAGTCTGACCGTGGGACACATTTCACGGGGCAGGTATTTGCAGAAATGTTGAAAGGGTTGCAAATTAATCAACAGCTACACACTCCATATCATCCACAGTCATCAGGGAAGGTTGAGAGAGCAAATGGCATCTTAAAAAATAAGATAGCTAAAATCTGTGAGCAAACAAAACTTACTTGGGTACAAGCCCTACCGTTAGCTCTATTTGCAATGAGGCATACACCAAAGGGAATGCATGGACTTTCACCGTTCGAAGTGCTGTTTGGCAGGCCACCGCTGACAGGACTTTTCTTTCCACAGGAATTACATGGACAGTATGCTTCTCTAACTGACTATGTTGTCCAGCTCCATAAGCAGCTGACTAATTTGCATGGCTTAGTCTTTTCTTCTTTACCAGACCCAGAAGGCAAAACTGGAACTCACCACCTCCAACCTGGAGATTGGGTCGTGATAAGAAGATACGTGAGGAAACATCTGGAACCCAGATTTGATGGCCCATACCAAGTACTACTGACCACTTCTACCTCAGTGAAAGTAGAGCGGAAACCCAACTGGATTCACGCTTCTCACTGTAAAAAGGTGAACTTTCAGGTCAGGTGACGCAGATCTGTGTAAAAAGGGTGAGGCCACTAGGAGACAGGAGGATTGACTATAGGAAAATGTCAAAAATGCATTTGCTGTTTTGCCTGTTCCTTTGTATCTTATGCTATTGTACACAGGTGAATGGAGAACGGCGGAAGAACTCTATTTAGCTTCTACATCAACAAACAGCCAAGCAGCTGAACATAACTGACTGTTGGATCTGTTCTCATGTTCCTGCAAATCATAAAGGAATCCCTTTAATTGGTGTGCCAATATCTATGAATGATCTCAATCTCACAGACTATAGCTATGATGTTGAAATAGATGTAAATCACACCGCTCACAATGCTCTCTCAGACCAAGGAACATATTTAGAAATTGCTGGCCTACTAAATACACCCACTATGTGCATAGGGCCTATGTATGCTGATCACATAGCCAGTATTAATGGGCGCAAAGTCAATTTACCTAAGGTACACGTTGGAGAAACAGATTGTAAAAATGCCACATTACTATTCAATATGAAGTATGAAGTAAACTGTGATGAGGTACATGGTAATTGTAATAAAGAAATGTTGGTGTGCAACTATGACAGCGTCTTGTGCCCCCAGGTGTTCCTGTCCTGACAAAGGAGATTATGATGAATGGGACTGTAAGACTAAAGTGCATGACAATATGAGATGGTTTCAAAGTTGGTTGGGGAATCATGGTAAAATAGTTCCTAGGGTAATAACCCCAGGGCTATATTATATTTGTGGTAACAGAGCCTATTCTTGGCTTCCTATGGGAGCGTGGGGTAATTGCACTATAGGAAGAGTTGTTTCAGCCATCAGACAACGTCCAAATATCTCAATTGCTGACATTTATGAAATGTATTCTAAGGAGACTAGATATAAACGAGAGTTGTTTACAGAAGCAGATAAAGCTTGGATGTGGTTCCCCTCTTGGACAGGCTGGGGAATCGAACTAGCGAATAAGTTAAACAAATATGCTAGTATTATGGATGGGATAATTAATGAGACCTCCAGTTCTATCCATGCTATCAATGAAGAGTTGGCCCAAGTTAGGAAAGTCGCCCTCCAGAATAGAATGGCTCTTGATTATCTGTTAGCAATAGAAGGTGGAACTTGTGCTATAATAGGTGAAGAATGTTGCACCTGGATTGAAGACTCACATGACCCCATAGAGGCACACATGAATAAGGTAAAGGAATTGCAGAAAAAAGCTAGAGCTATATCTAAGGAGGGATGGAATCCCTTTTCTTGGATGGGATCTATTGGTGTTTGGTTTAACAATATGCTTTCTGGATTGCTGAAACCCATAGTGGTGGTGATAGGACTGATTTTAATGCTATTAATTGCCTGGAAATTATTAATGTGTTGTGTTTCTCGTTGCAGTAAAGATGTGGATACATCTATTCTCTAAACATGATGACAAAACAGCTACAGAGTTGATCGTCTGACAGCCAAGCTCGACTACCCTCCTCTCCTGAAGACCCCTCAGCTGTTTGAGAGTAGGGTGGAGGACATCATCTCTGAGAAGAGGGTCCCACAGATGCACCCCAGCAGTTTGAGCACCACTCTTAAAGAAGAGTTAATGCTCTGAGAATGATTTCACCGGGGATTTCTCCGGGGTGGTCCTTGTGATGTGATGCATCTCTGGCCGGCTGTTGTCATCTACAATAGTTAGAAAAGAGTTTGTGTGTGTTTTGCTATCAATACAACATATGGACGATTTAGTGGAAATTGCTACCAAGAAACAGTCAAGAATAGATGTTTGACATCTCATGGTCTATGCAGCTTATCTGTATACTCTGTGAAGTACGGACTGTCTCGGGGGTGGTTTCCAGGATAGGAAGGATGATAGTTAGTTAGTGAGAATAATATATATATGTGTGATAATGATATTATCAAAAGGGTGAAATGTGAAAGAAATTATTTAATTCCACCATTTTGTCTTCTATTCTATATTTCCATTTTAACTTCAATATAAGAGTGATATTTTGAGAGAATGCATTTCTGTTTTTGCTGTGTTAAGGAATTGAATCAGCAAGAATAAAGGCTGAGGGAAAACTGATGACTCAAGACCCCACCCTCTACGCCCTCCTTACAGAATACAGAAGATGATAAGGACTTACCATTTTCTGACTTGATAGGAAAATATTGTGAATGTAATTTGTTTTGTGCAAACTCAAGAGAATATATTACAGCTGATGTAGTAAAAGTTCAGTCTAAAAAACTGTATATAAGCCCACTCATAATGTATGTAAAAAGGCTGTCTGCCATCACTTGCTGAGTGACATCATTATGACACTGCTGTGAAACCTTCTCTTGAGGAAATAAATATGAATGAATCTGGAGCAACTGTTTGACTTTGAATTATCCACAACAGTGTCTTATGTCTCTGTGTTCTTCTCCTGCCTGTAGTCCTCGCCTTCCTTACAGCTGTACTAGTGACTGGACCGTGAAGTAACAATCATTACCAGATAGAACGTCAGGTCCGCTCATTGTATAATATTACAACAGAGTATGAGGAACGTTTCTTGGGAAGGTCCTTGTATAAACATTACAAGTTGTAGAGTCATTTACTGCTTCACATAAGCTGAGAGACTTTCCTCCGGTTCTGTCCATATTTCATGGATTTCATGACTAGATGTCACATTATAAAAGCTCTTAGCTGCCATATTTGCGCTCACTTATATATAAATACCGTCAGGGCCGGCCTTAGGTTGGATGGCGCCCTCTGCAGGATTCTCTATTGCCGCCCTCCACAAACCAAAAGTTAACCACATATATAGACACAT